>NC_086448.1:584434286-584788036 GCF_028390025.1 Pseudophryne corroboree
TCCTACGAAGCAATCCCATTCGGCAGATTCCACGCAAGAACTTTCCAGTGGGACCTGCTGGACAAATGTTCCGGGTTGCATCTTCAGATGCATCAGCGGATAACCCTGTCACCAAGGACAAGGGTGTCCCTCCTGTGGTGGTTGCAGAGTGCTCATCTTCTAGAGGGCCGCAGATTCGGCATTCAGGACTGGGTCCTGGTGACCACGGATGCCAGCCTGCGAGGCTGGGGAGCAGTCACACAGGGAAGGAATATCCAAGGCTTATGGTCAAGTCTGGAGACATCACTTCACATAAATATCCTGAAGCTAAGGGCCATTTACAATGCTCTAAGCTTAGCAAGACCTCTGCTTCAAGGTCAGCCTGTGTTGATCTAGTCGGACAACATCACGGCAGTCACCCACGTAAACAGACAGGGTGGCACAAGAAGCAGGAGGGCAATGGCAGAAGCTGCAAGGATTCTTCGCTGGGCGGAAAATCATGTGATAGCACTGTCAGCAGTATTCATTCCGGGAGTGGACAACTGGGAAGCAGACTGCCTCAGCACGACCTCCACCCGGGAGAGTGGGGACTTCACCCAGAAGTCTTCCACATGATTATAAACCGTTGGGAAAAACTCGACAGGTATTGCGCCAGGTCAAGGGACCCTCAGGCAATAGCTGTAGACATTCTGGTAACACCGTGGGTGTACCAGTCAGTGTATGTGTTCCCTCCTCTGCCTCTCATACCCAAGGTACTGAGATTGACAAGATGGAGAGGAGTAAGCACTATATTCGTGGCTCCGGATTGGCCAAGAAGGACTTGGTAACCGGAACTTCAAGAGATGCTCACGGAGGATCCGTGGCCTCTACCTCTAAGAAGGGACCTGCTCCAGCAAGGACCCTGTCTGTTCCAAGACTTACCGCGGCTGCGTTTGACGGCATGGCGGTTGAACGCCGGATCCTGAAAAGGCATTCCGGATGAAGTCATCCCTATCCTGATCAAAGCCAGGAAGGATGTAACCGCAAAACATTATCACCGCATTTGACGAAAATATGTTGCGTGGTGCGAGGCCAGTAAGGCCCGACGGAGGAAATTCAACTGGGTCGTCCTACATTTCCTGCAAACAGGAGTGTCTATAGGCCTGAAATTGGGGTCCATTGAGGTTCAAATTTCGGCCCTGTCAATTTTCTTCCAAAAAGAACTAGCTTCAGTTCCTGAAGTTCAGACGTTTGTAAAAGGGGTACTGCATATACAGCCTCCTTTTGTGCCTTCAGTGGCACTTTGGGATCTCAATGTAGTTTTTGGGTTCCAAAAGTCACATGGGTTTGAACCACTTAAATCTGTGGAGTTAAAATATTTCACACGGAATGTGGTCATGCTGTTGGCCCTGGCCTGGGCCAGGCACGTGTCAGAATTGGCGGCTTTATCCTGTAAAAGCCCTTATCTGATTTTCCATTCGGACAGGGCGGAATTGAGGACTCGTCCTCAGTTTCTCCCTAAGGTGGTTTCAGCGTTTCACCTGAACCAACCTATTGTGGTGCCTGCGGCTACTAGGGACTTGGAGGACTCCAAGTTGCTAGATGCTGTCAGGGCCCTGAAAATATATGTTTCCAGGACGGCTGGAGTCAGGAAAACTGACTCGCTGTTTATCCTGTATGCACCCAACAAGCTGGGTGCTCTTGCTTCTAAGCAGACTATTGCTCGTTGGATTTATAGTACAATTCAGCTTGCACTTTCGGTGGCAGGCCTGCCACAGCTAAAAATCTGTAAATGCCCACTCCACAAGGAAGGTGGGCTTATCTTGGGCGGCTGCCCGAGGGGTCTCGGCTCTACAACTTTGCCGAGCAGCTACTTGGTCAGGAGCAAATACGTTTGTAAAATTCTACAAAATTGATACCCTGGCTGAGGAGGACCTGGAGTTCTCTCATTTGGTGCTGCAGAGTCATCCGCACTCTCCCGCCCGTTTGGGAGCTTTGGTATAATCCCCATGGTCCTTACGGAGTCCCCAGCATCCACTTAGGACGTTAGAGAAAATAAGAATTTACTTACCGATAATTCTATTTCTCGTAGTCCGTAGTGGATGCTGGGCGCCCATCCCAAGTGCGGATTGTCTGCAATACTGGTACATAGTTATTGTTACCAAAAAATCGGGTTATTGCTGTAGTGAGCCATCTTTTCTAGAGGCTCCTCTGTTATCATGCTGTTAACTGGGTTCAGATCACAAGTTGTACGGTGTGATGGGTGTGGCTGGTATGAGTCTTACCCGGGATTCAAAATCCTTCCTTATTGTGTACACTCGTCCGGGCACAGTATCCTAACTGAGGCTTGGAGGAGGGTCATAGGGGGAGGAGCCAGTGCACACCACATAGTCCTAAAGCTTTCTTTAGATGTGCCCAGTCTCCTGCGGAGCCGCTATTCCACATGGTCCTTACGGAGTCCCCAGCATCCACTACGGACTACGAGAAATAGAATTATCGGTAAGTAAATTCTTATTTTTTGGCCTTATATTCCCTCACAGCATAAGAAAGCGACACATTATCAAATGCAGTCCTTTCGGTCACAGAGAAACAAGAAAGTACGAGGTGCGTCCTTTCTTGCCAAGGGTAAGGGCAGAGGGAAAAAGCTGCACAACACAGCTAGTTCCCAGGAACAGAAGTCCTCCCCGGCCTCTACAAAATCCACCGCATGACGCTGGGGCTCCGCTAAGGGAGTCCGCCCCAGTGGCGGCACGTCTTCGACTTTTCAGCCACATCTGGGTTCACTCACAGGTGGATCCCTGGGCAATAGAAATTGTTTCTCAGGGTTACAAGCTAGAATTCGAAGAGGTGCCTCCTTGCCGGTTTTTCAAATCGGCCCTGCCGGCTTCTCTCCCAGAAAGGGAGTTAGTGTAAAATGCAATTCACAAATTGTATCTTCAACAGGTGGTGGTCAAGGTTCCCCTACTTCAACAAGGGAGGGGATATTACTCAACCCTGTTTGTAGTCCCGAAACCGGACGGTTCGGTCAGACCCATTTTAAATTTAAAATCCCTGAACCTATATTTGAAAAGGTTCAAGTTCAAGATGGAATCGCTCAGAGCGGTCATCGCCAGCCTGGAAGGGGGGGATTTTATGGTATCCCTGGACATAAAGGATGCATACCTTCATGTTCCCATATATCCACCTCATCAAGCGTACCTGAGATTTGCGGTACAGGATTGTCATTACCAATTTCAAACGTTGCCGTTTGGGCTTTCCACGGCCCCAAGGATTTTCACCAAGGTAATGGCGGAAATGATGGTGCTCCTGCGCAAGCAGGGTGTCACAAATATCCCGTACTTGGACGATCTCCTCATAAAAGCGAGATCAAGAGAGCAGTTGCTGAGCAGCGTGTCACTTTCACTGAAAGTGTTACAGCAACACGGCTGGATTCTCAATATCCCGAAGTTGCAGTTGGTTCCTACGACTCGTCTGACCTTCTTGGGCATGATTCTGGATACGGACCAGAAAAGGGTTTATTTTCCGATAGAAAAGGCTCAGGAACTCATGACCCTGGTCAGGAACCTATTGAAGCCAAAACAGGTGTCAGTGCATCACTGCACTCGAGTCCTGGGAAAGATGGTGGCATCGTACGAGGCCATTCCCTTCGGCAGGTTCCATGCGAGGACCTTTCAATGGGACCTACTGGACAAGTGGTCCGGGTCACATCTACAGAGTCATCAGTTGATCGCCCTGTCCCCCAGGGCCAGGGTATCTCTCCTGTGGTGGCTACAGAGTGCTCACCTTCTAGAGGGCCGCAGGTTCGGCATTCAGCACTGGGTTCTGGTAACCACGGACGCGAGCCTCCGAGGTTGGGGAGCAATCACACAGGGAAGAAACTTCCAAGGACTTTGGACAAGTCAAGAGACTTGTCTTCACATAAACGTCCTGGAGCTGAGGGCCATATACAACGCCCTTCGTCAAGCGGAGACCTTACTTCGCGACCTATCAGTTCTGATTCAGTCAGACAACATCACCGCAGTGGCTCATGTAAACCGCCAAGGCGGCACAAGGAGCAGAGTGGCAATGGCGGAAGCCACCAGGATTCTTCGCTGGGCGGAAAATCATGCAAGCGCACTGTCAGCAGTGTTCATTCCGGGAGTTGACAACTGGGAAGCAGACTTCCTCAGCAGGCACGAACTGCATCCAGGAGAGTGGGGACTTCATCAGGAAGTCTTCGCACAGATTGCAAGTCAGTGGGGACTACCCCAGATAGACATGATGGCGTCCCGCCTCAACAAAAAGCTGCAGAGGTTTTGTGCCAGGTCAAGAGACCCTCAGGCGGTAGCTGTGGACGCCCTAGTGACACCGTGGGTGTTCCAGTCGGTTTATGTGTTTCCTCCTCTTCCTCTCATCCCAAAGGGGTTGAGAATAATAAGAAAAGAGGAGTACAGGCAATTCTCATTGTTCCAGATTGGCCGCGAAGGGCCTGGTATCCGGATATGTAGGAGATGCTCACAGAAGATCCGTGGCCTCTTCCTCTAAGGCAGGACCTGTTGCAACAGGGGCCTTCCAAGACTTACCGCGGCTGCGTTGGACGGCATGGCGGTTGAACGCCGGATCCTAGCGGAAAAGGGCATTCCGGATGAGGTCATTCCTACTCTGATAAAGGCTAGGAAGGACGTGACAGCTAAATATTATTACCGTATATGGCGAAAGTATGTTTCTTGGTGTGAGGCCAGGAATGCTCCTACGGAAGAATTCCATCTGGGCCGTTTCCTTCACTTCCTACAAACTGGAGTGAATTTGGGCCTAAAATTAGGCTCCATTAAGGTTCATATTTTGGCCTTATCCATTTTCTTTCAGAAAGAATTAGCTTCTCTCCCAGAAGTCCAGACTTTTGTGAAGGGAGTGCTGCATATTCAGCCTCCTTTTGTACCTCCGGTGGCGCCTTGGGACCTTAATGTGGTGTTGAGTTTCCTTAAGTCGCACTGGTTTAAACCACTTAAAACGGTGGAGTTAAAATATCTCACTTGGAAGGTGGTCATGTTGTTAGCCTTGGCTTCGGCTAGGCGAGTGTCGGAATTGGCGGCTTTGTCTCATAAAAGCCCCTATCTGGTTTTCCATATGGATAGAGCGGAATTGCGGACCCGTCCTCAATTTCTACCTAAGGTGGTTTCGTCGTTTCATATGAACCAACCTATTGTGGTGCCTGTGGCTACCGGTGACAAGTTTGATACCCTGGCTGAGGAGGACCTCATGTTTGCTCAATCGGTGCTGCAGAGTCATCCGCACTCTCTCGCCCGGTCTGGAGCTTTGGTATAATCCCCATGGTCCTTACGGAGTCCCCAGCATCCTCTAGGACGTAAGAGAAAATAAGATTTTAAACCTACCGGTAAATCTTTTTCTCGTAGTCCGTAGAGGATGCTGGGCGCCCGTCCCAAGTGCTGACTACTTCTGCAAGACTTGTATATAGTTTTGCTTACTAAAGGGTTATGTTATAGTTTCATCGGTCTCGGACTGATGCTATGTTGTTTTCATACTGTTAACTGGTTAGTATATCACAAGTTATACGGTGTGAATGGTGTGGGCTGGTATGAATCTTGCCCTCGGATTAACAAAAATCCTTTCCTCGTACTGTCAGTCTCCTCTGGGCACAGTTTCTCTAACTGAGGTCTGTAGGAGGGGCATAGAGGGAGGAGCCAGTGCACACCCATACCTAAAGTTCTTTCTTAAAGTGCCCATGTCTCCTGCGGAGCCCGTCTATCCCCATGGTCCTTATGGAGTCCCCAGCATCCTCTACAGACTACGAGAAAAAGATTTACCGGTAGGTTTAAAATCTTATTTTTTTTCCCCCTGACATTCACTTTATTATTATTTTTTCTATGTAATCCCTTGTAAAACATTCAATGGAAGGGTGCACACAGGTTTCGCATAACTCAGGGTAAATCTGCAGGAGCGACTCATTCCACTATGTGACAGTGGTAATGAGCAGCTGTAGACATACCAGTAAATATAAATTAGTGTATTCTGACGCAACTAACTGTTCGAGCAACACAGTACTGTAGATCGTCGGCGTTAGAGAATCTCTGTTGTACTTTATACAACTCGATAATTTAGTTTACAGAGATGAAAGGTTCGCACAGACACCTATATAATTGTTATAGTATGATTGTATTGTGTCCTTTACCCTTTTCCCATTAATATTATGTTATATTTTCATAGGGGAGGTGCTCCTGGAATAAAGTAAGATGGGTTACTGACACGTTAACCTCCTTAGGAGCAGTACACGTGGTTAACGTGTCTGTTATTTTAATTGTTTAACCACTGTTTACATATGTTTTATATTGTATGTCATGTCCGTAACCCAGTGTGTATGTCGGTGACATTGAAAAGTGGAACCCTAACCGCGGCTATCCATATGTCATGCCGGAGATAACTTAGTAATAGGAGACGTTGCTAATCACCCATACAGAAATCCCGGGGACGGGAGCGAGTGTCAGCGTGCAGCTTGAGACGCGTGGCATTAGGGGGCCAGAATGAAAGTTCAATGATTTAACTTTACTGACACCTAATATCAACCCATGCAGCCTTTCCTTTGCCACCAACCTTGTACCTATGATATGTATTGAGTATCTCAACACTCGGACTAAGGGGTATATGAGGGGCACATCGGTCAAGGGAACGGTGTACACCAGCTGAATAATCAGGTTCATATTGAGAGCCAATGTATAGTTTGAAAGCCTTATTAGAGATATGTATATACTCCTTTTATTCAGCTGAACAAATCAGCATAGTATCAGAACCAACGTAATAACATACGTGTGTCCCCTATACAATTGAATAACTAGATCCACACACAGTATGACGCATAGATAAGTGTGTCACGTATGAAAGATCAGTGAATACAGCATCAGGAGAGATGTCCATGCACCATGGATAAACAGCACCCAATTGTTGCCGGAGACGACATTTCAATAAACAATATAGTTATATGCACATACAGCATTCTCGGGTGAGTGCCGCAGCCAGCGGGGACAGGCTGAAGTGATCGCAGCGGCTGAGTAAGTCCTGGGCAACTCAGAAACTGTACAAAGTTTTTTTTTTTGTACCGCTCGACTGCACATGCGATCGCACACTTGCACAGCCAAAATACACTCCCCGGTGAGCGGCGACTATGCGAACGCAGGACTGCAAGAAATAGCTATCGAGCGATCAGGTCTGAATTAAGCCCTGTGATCCAAGCAAGAAAAGGGGGTAACGTCTAAACATTACCACCGTATATGGAAGAAGTATGTCTCTTGGTGTGAGAGCAAACAATATTCTGCTGTGGAATTTCATCTGGGACGTCTCCTGCTTTTTCTGCAGTCGGTAGTGGATGTGGGCCTATGCCTAGGTTCCATTAAATTCCAGATTTCGGCCTTGTCTATTTACTTTTGGAAACAATTGGCTTCTCTCCCTGAGGTCCAGATGTTCTTCATCCTTGGGATCTCAATTTGGTGCTGCAGTTCCTCCAATCGGACTGGTTTGAACCTTTACAGTAGGTTGACGTAAAGTAACTTACGTGGAAGACCGTCACACTGTTGGCCTTGGCTTCAGCAAGACGTGTGTCGGAGCTAGGGACGTTGTCTCACAAGAGTCCCTACTTAATTTTCCATGAGGACAGAGCTGAACTCAGAACTCGTCAGCAATTTCTTCCTAAAGTTGTGTCCTCGTTTCTCATCAACAACCTATTGTGGTTCTGGCTGTTACGGACACCTCTGCCACTTCAAAGTCTTTAGATGTTGTGAGGGCTTTGAAGGTGTATGTAAAGAGAACAGCTCATCACAGGAAATCTGAGTCGCTGTTCGTTCTCTATGATCCCAATAAAATTGGGTGTCCTGCTTCAAAGCAGTCAATTGCACGCTGGATCAGGCTCACTATCCAGCATGCTTATTCCACGGCAGGATTGCCGGTTCCAAAATCTGTACAGGCCCACTCGACTAGGTCGGTAGGTTCTTCTTGGGCGGCTGCCTGGGGTTCTCTGCTTTACAGCTCTGCCGAGCAGCTCCTTGGTTGGGTTTGAACACGTTTGCATAGTTTTACAAGTTCGATACTTCGGCCTCTGAGGACCTTCAGTTTGGTCAATCAATTCTACATGAACCTCAGCACTCTCCCACCCGGTTTGGGAGCTTTGATACTTCCCCATGGTACTAAATGGATTCCCAGTATCACCAAGGACGTAAGAGAAAATAGGATTTTAATTACCTACCAGTAAATCCTTTTCTCATAGTCTGTAGGGGATACTGGGCGCCCGCCCTGTGCTTCCTTCTTCCTGCACTGTTACTTAATTAAGTATTCTGGTTGGGTCAGCTGTTTGTTCCTGTTTCAAGTTTGGTTAGCATGGATATCATCTTGATCTGTGTGTGCTGGATCGTAATTTCACCACTTTCCTTATCTATCCTTCTCTCAAAGTATGTCCGTCACCTCGGGCACAGTTTCCTAGACTGAGTCTGGAAGGAAGGGCGTTGAGGGAGGAGCCAGCACACACTATCAATTTCTTAATGTGCCCAGTCTATACCCAGTGATACTAAATGGATTCCTAGTATCTCCTACGGACTACGAGAAAAGGGTTTACCGGTAGGTAATTAAAATCCTATTTTTTGTTTAAGGTTGCTGACCACAGACAGGCTCCTCAGCCCCCTCTGCTGGTCTCTCATACACGTTCACTCCCACAGATGCTCCAGTCTGACTGAAATACCAGACTAGGATGTGGTAGAGATAGAAGTGTGAGTGGACAATGCTGTGTCCCCGGGTGTTGAGATCCTGATTTATTATATTAGAGAAGTCCTCAACATTCCGAAAAAAGAGACAGAACAAGAGGAAATTGTATTTTAATGTGAAATCAAAATACTCTGCCACTTTTCCTATTTCTTTTTCATCCACTAGGGGTCACTGGAGTTCTCTCGGGATATGGACGGGGCGTTAGCAGGGATAGGCACATTTAAATATTTAAATTAGTAACCTTCCACCCCCTCCATACTCCTAAGGTACCTCAGTATTTTTCTGCGCCTCAGTCGGGATAGACACAGGTGGAGGTTTCTCCACAGTTTACTTCTATCTTTGACTAGATTTTTTTTATTTTTTTTATTTCACACTCCATCCCTTCCCAGCTTATTAAGAAGATTGTAGAGGCTGCTGAGGTAGCAATTGGCTTGTCGGCGCTCAGGAGAGGAGCACCGCCATAGACCAGAATTAGCAGAGCTGATTTCAGCCTAGGGCTGCAGGAAGGAGCTGGACTGAGCTTACTGAAGAAGCCCCGTCATAGCCTCCTCTGGAATCAGGTAAGAGCAGCTAGGCAGTTCACACTGCCGCCGCTCCTTTGATGTTATTTACAGGGGATCGGGCGGTCATCCTGCCGCCCGCTGTGTGCATTTTTAATATGGCTCGCAACAAGCCCTGTCTCCTGCTGACCGCTACTCAGCCCATCTGTGGACAGCTACTTTGCTGCCGCTGGGCGTCTGCTTTCGCTGCCCGGCTCCCTCTGTTCTCCGGCTCCCTCCCGCTAGCTGTGTTCACGGCGGGAGAGGGGGGAGCACTACTGCGGACTCCTTCAGTGGCACTGACGCGGCTCAGCCTTACTCAGACCGCGGGCAGCTCTCAATGCTGCTGCGGTCTGCCAGCGCTACAGGCAGTGACGCTAAAGAAGGGGAGATCGCGGGGGGAAGGGGATTATACCCACAGCACCACGGCTCTGGAGAGGTTCATTATGGCTATAGTATGACAATCCCTGGTATCTGGTTATTCCATATGTATATATTACACTTATATATTGTAATATTTAAAATATGCATAGGAAGGGTATACGTGATCTGTTGTGACTGAGATTAGTGTAACCTGACGATGTGGTTTTCTTAAACTTAAGATACTGTATAGGGTGACACCATTTTAACTCAACTTCCTGCTTCTTTTTCCAGGAAGTTTGCTGCGGTCCTACAACACTTGGCCACTGGGGGAGCAGGGGTGTTAGTAGGGATACTGTACAGCACAGGTTTCACTGATTTTAGTGTGTATCAGGTGCACTGCACTTCTGGGTTAAACACACTTTAGATCATTTTTTTACTGAGTTGTGGGACTTCTCTATCTGTATACTGTCTGTCTACATAATGAGTAAAGCTAATGCAAAATCTAAAAAGCAGCTTGTCTGCTATGTCTGTAAGAGTGTGTTACCTGATGGAACTACCACTTGCACAGTGTGTCTGGTCCATACATGTACTAATACGAACCTTTACCCTGATCCTCCTTGGGCGATGATGGCAGGCGTTTAGACTGACTTACAATCAGAGTTGGCCACTGCGCGAAAGGAGCGTGAGGCAGCTAGATCTGAGGTAAGGGTAGTACCGCCTGAGATATCAGAACGGGCTCAGGAGATGTCTAGGACTTTTCAAGGGTTACAAAAATCCAAGTCTAGCCCAGCTCCAAAAAATAGTTCGCATTTGTCTTATAATTTACCATTTACAGCTATGTTGCATTCTGACGATTCAATGCCAGACCTGATATCTCAGGGGGAACAAGAGGAAGGTGGATTGGACCAGCTGTCAGATAGTGAGGTTACTGATAGCCTGGCCATTGATAATCTCATCAGGGCAGTACGTCAGGTTCTAAATTTTACAGAGACTGAAGAACCTCTTTCAAATGATGAGGTGTTATTTGCTAAAAAACAGAGAGCACCGGTGTGTTTTCCTTATTCATATTCTCTTAATAAATAGTTGACGGAAGCTTGAAAGAATCCAGATAAACAGTTTGCTGTGCCTAGACGGTTTCTGTCTAACTACCCGTTTCCAGAGTCTATGACAACTAAATGGGAGAACCCACCAGCAGTGGATTCCTCATTGTCCAACCTTTCAAATAAATTAACCATTCCAGTCCCTGCTGCGACGACTATTAAAGACCTTTCTGAGCGTAAGCTAGAAGCTATGCTGAAGTCAATGTATACAGCAGTAGGGGTGTTGCTTCGCCCTGTTTTGGTTGGGGTTTGGGTTAACAAGGCTGTCATTGCATGGGCAACACAGCTCAAGTTGGGCCTACAACAGGATCTTCCCTTAGACCAGCTTATACTTCTTGCTGATCACGTCTGTGAATCTGTGGAGTATTTAAGTAAGGCTTCTATGGACGTCAGCCAGGTTTGTTCTCGGCTTTCGGCTTCACTAGTTGCAACACGACGGGCGCTTTGGCTGCGTTCTTGGCAGGCAGAGTCAAAACGAGGAATAGGAGCGTGTCCTTACACTGGCGAGATGTTATTTGGTCCTGAATTGGACAAATGGATTTCACAGGCGACTGGAGGAAAGTCTGTTTTCCTGCCATTGCCCGCACCAGTTCCTAAACGGAAATATGTTGGACCGGTGTTTAAATCTTTTAGACCTCAGTCCTTTTGAGGCCGTGCTAGAGGAATGACCATACAGAGTAGACGTGGTAGAGGACGTGGTTTCCAACAAACCAATAACCGTCGTCAGGACACAAAGTCCGTAGACAAGCCAGTGGCATGACTGGCTTCCAGTCCATCTTGGATGTTCAGTTGTGGGAGCACGCCTTCAAATGTTTCACTTGGCGTGGTTTCAGACATCCACAGGATGGGTGGATCTGAAATTTAGTGTTCAAAGGTTACAAAATAGAGTTCGATTGTCTACCACCAATGCGTTTTTTCAAGACAGGTCTCCCTGTGTCGGAAGACAAAAAGGCGTTTCTGCAGACCGCGATTCAATCGCTCGTGGATTCAGCAGTTTTGATCCAGGTTCCAGTTCATCAACAGGGTCAAGGTTATTATTCCAGTCTCTTTGTAGTTCCAAAGCCGGATGGCTCAGTCCGACCGATATTGAACCTCAAGGGGCTTAATCAGTACGTGACTTACTACAGATTCAAGATGGAATCCCTGCGGTCAGTGATTGCAGGTCTAGAACCACAGGAATTCATGATTTTGCTGGATCTCAAGAATGCGTACTTACACATTCCGATTTGGCCACCGCATCAGGTGTACTAAAGATTTGCAGTACAACAAAACAATTATCAATTTCAGGTACTACCATATGGCCTCTCGTTGCCACCTCAGGTGTTCACAAAGGAGATGTCTGTGATGATAGCTCATCTCAGATCTCTGGGAGTGATAATAGTTCCGTACTTAGACGATCTTCTCATCAAAGCTCCGTCTCAACAAATACTCCTTCAACATGCCTTACTGACGTACAATGTACTAGTTCAGCACGGTTGGATTGTCAACTTCAAGAAACCAAGCCTGGTTCTGTGTCAAAAACTTAAATTCCTAGGAATGATTCTGGATACGGTGGAGCAACGAATTTACCTGCCAGAACAGAAAGCACAAAGTATTCGTCATCTAGTACAGCTAGTGCTCAAACCACTGACAGTCTCGGTGCACTTGTGCATTCGACTGTTAGCCAAGATGGTGGCGTTTTTCTAAGCACTGCAGTTCGGAGGTTTTCTCTCGCATCCTTTTCAACTGGATCTTCTCGCTCAACTGTCAGGCTCGCATCTACAAATACATCAGTTGGTGCGGTTGTCTCCAAGGGCCAGAGTATCACTACTCTGGTGGCTCCACATACAGAATCTCACCGCAGGAAAAAGGTTCGGAGTCTGGATTTGGATAGTTCTGACAATGGACGCAAGTCTCAGAGGTTGGGGAGCAGTGGTCCTCAATTGTCAGTTTCAGGATCTGTGGTCAGACCGAGAACGATTACTGTCAATAAATGTCCTGGAAATCAGGGCAATTTACAATGCACTGCGACAGGTAGTTTGCATGCTCCAGTCTCAGACTGTCCAGGTTCAGTCAGACAACGCGACGGCAGTCACATACATCAACAAACAAGGAGGGACTGGAAGTCGCATGGCCATGCGAGAAGTTGCTCGAATCCTGAATTGGGCCGAGCATCACCAGATGATATTCTCGGCAGTGTACATTCCAGTTGTGGACAACTGTGAAGCGGATTATCTCAGCTGTCAGGATTTTCCTCCAGGAGAATGGGCGTTAAATCCAGAAGTGTTCCAGATCTTGGTCCAGCTGTGGTGTTACCCACAGGTGGATCTCATGGCATCTCGCCAAAATCATCAGACATCCCAGTATGTGTCCAGAACGAGAGATCCAAAGGCTGTGGCAGTGGATGTGCTCACAATCGCGTGGACGTACAGTCTCGTGTATCTTTTTCCACCATTTCCACTGCTTCCTCAGTTGCTAAAGCGGATCAAAAGAGAGTCCATGACAGTCATACTAGTGGCACCTCATTGTCCTCAGAGAGCGTGGTTCACTGATCTCTGCGGTCTACTTGCAGACGATCCATGGCCGCTACCCCTACGTCCAGACCTGCTACAACAGGGTCCGTTCCTTTACCCCGCTTTAGCGCGGCTGCGTTTGACACGGTGGCTGTTGAAACCGCTCTCTTAAGACGAGAGGGTATTCCAGAGTTGGTTATTCCAACCATGCTACGTGCTAGGAAGCCAGTTACAGCAGCTCATTATCACAGAATTTGGCGAGCTTATATATAGGGTGGTGTGAACTTCTTTCAAGTTATCCTGTCTTTTGCTATCCTGTAGCCTTAGTTTCAGCAAGGCGAGTTTCAGAATTGGGTGCCTTGTCATGCAAGCCACCATATCTGGTATTTCATAATGACAGAGCGGAACTTCGGACGAATCCCGCTTTTCTACCAAAGGTAGTATTTGCTTTTCATATCAATCAACCAATCGTAGTTCCGCTACTGTTCAGCACAATGAAAACCATTGGTGAGTCACTGCAGCCTTTATACAAATTATAGCAAGGCACTCCTCACTGTCCCTCTGAATATGTCCGCATTTAAAGGATTAGCTACCAGCGGCCGGGAGGATTTATTATAAAATCTGTGCTCGGGCATCAAGGATTCCATCTAGGTGACACCAACCTTCTGCTTTTGGACATTTTAAGCTTAAAAAGTAACACTCATATTTTAGATTCATCGTGAATTCCCCAATGTGCTTTTTTAAATGGGGATAATTGTATCTACCGGCCGGTAATCTACTTTATTGTATCATATAAATATTGATTGTTTTTATGTTTATGTATTATGCATTGTAATTATTAAATACAATAGTATTTAAATACCAGCGCTCCTTTTTTCTTCACTTGTGGAGAATCTTTGTTTCTAGTTCTACGTTAAGTGGGAAGGGTATACCCACTAAAGAAGCAGCAGGTATTTAAATTAGCAGCTGCCGCTGGGTAATTTATATATTTATTTATCAGATATTCAATCTGACTGTGTTCCCAGTTGTTCTTTCTTTTGAGCTGCTTTCAGTCTCTATATGTATAACCATAACCACAGTTGTCAATTAATCGGTGGATGATTCCTAATGGACACATATGAAACCAATTTAGAATATGGGCTTAATTCAATTAGCTGCATGTCCTCTTGATGCAAGTTAAGTGTGGCTATATGTAAAGGTGTGTACACACTGTGAGATTTTTGATTTTGACTATATAGTCTAAATCGCAAGGAAAGTTAGTGCAAATTGATCTGTTTTAGCCACCTTGCGATCCTGATGCGCACTCCTGCGGGGTCGGTATCGCAAGGCTAGTTAGACTGTGCAGGCAAGTCAATCTTGACTATATATTGTACTATCTAGTACAAAGTATAGTCAAAATTGGCACTTGGTCAAAATCGTACATGGTCAAAATCGAAAGTAGAGATAGTCAAAATCAGTGCCTCTGGGCTCTGGGGGAGTTCAAGGGAAATCGCATAGTCAAAATTGGCCATAGTCAATATCTCACTGTGTGTATGCACCTTTTCTAGGCACACCTGTTATTTTTTTTTCCACCCAATCTTACTCTGAAATTTTTCATTGTAATATGTTTTTTAATAATCAAATACTGTATACGCAATCTGGAGTTTTTATAAACTCAAAAAGTATAGATGTATCACTATTGTATTTCCCTTTCGTTTTTTGTATTTGTTTTCGTTGGTTTAAATCATACTTGCCTACCTGACCCTCTCCATGAGGGAGAAAATGCTCTGTTCCTGGACTTTCCTGGTAATATATGATTGCCATCACCTGTGGTGAAACACCTTTCTTATCAATTAACTAGCTCACCACAGGTGATGTCAATCATACATTACTAGGAAAGTCCAGGAACAGAGCATTTTCTCCCTCATGGAGAGAGGGTCAGGTAGGCAAGTATGGTTTAAATTAAACTGATTCATTCAGCACTGCATTTTCCTGCTACAGTATTTTGCTAATATGATTTTTGTTGGTTTTAGAAGAGTCCTGAAATAGCATTTGTAATGGCCACACTACATTATCATAACCTGCTTGAGAAGAGCTTTTGGGGATCTCCTGAAAGGTAATATTCTATTTTTTCAAGGGCGAGGTAATTAGTGTATCTGACGTAGCTCAACTATAACGTTTAATAAAATTCCAAACATTCGTGTAATATAGACAAAATAATTTGATGTCTGAGATGTTACTCTTATTTAATGTAAACTGCTTTAACTTTCAATTACGTTATTATCCTTGATCACTAAATTACATTTGAGTGTATAGTTTATGTATATTGCTTGTTTTAATGTACACATTTTTTTTTTTTTATAATTGTGTGTGTGTTGGGTGGGGGGGGGGGGGGGTGTACAACATATCTGTAGTAGTTGGAGAGTGTCCTCTTTTGTCCTCTTGACTTCCTATATGTAATAGGGATTATTTTTTATTTAGAGGGCAGTAGAATATCCATTGGCCCTCCTAAAACAATGTGGACTTTAATTAAATGTATGTAAAATCCATTAGCCAATGCTGATAAATGGCATATAACATATAATAGTTAATTCTCTGTGGAAAAATATTATGAATTAGAAGTAGATTTTCTTTTGTAACATTGATATATAGGGCAGTGGTTCTCAAACTCGGTCCTCAGGACCCCACACAGTGCATGTTTTGCAGGTAACCCAGCAAGTGCACAGGTGTATTAATTACTCACTGACACATTTTAAAAGGTCCACAGGTGGAGCTAATTATTTCACTTGTGATTCTGTGAGAAGACCTGCAAAACATGCACTGTGTGGGGTCCTGAGGACCGAGTTTGAGAACCTGTGCTATAGGGTATTGGTCGTTGGGTCGACAGTCATTAGGTCGACCACTGAAGGTCGACATGAGCATTAGGTCGACGTGGGCATTAGGTCGACCGGTGAAAATGTCGACATGCGTTTTTGGACTTTTTGTATTGTTTTCTTCGTAAAGTGACGGGGAACCCCAATTAGTGCACCGTGTCCCCTCGCATGGCTCGCTTCCTCGCCATGCTTCGGGCAAAGTTCCTCGCTGTGCTCGGCACAGGTTACCATTCCCAATTGTAGTCCATGTGGATCGTAAAGTATGAAACAGTCCCAAAATATTTTTTTAAACGCATGTCGACCTTTTGACCTGTCGACCTAGTACATGTCGACCTAATGCCCATGTCAACCTTCAGTGGTCGACCTAATAACTGTCGACCTAACAACCGTATCCCAATATATCAGAGAAAGAATGCTCTGTACATGCACATGGTAATATATAATTGTAGCAATTCTATTAATAAATGAATGCCTTAATCTAAAATACAGTATGCTGTGGATATTCTTCCGTCTGACTGCAATCCCTGGGTTCTCAGTGAGGGCACAAATGGCTGGAATCGTCGAGTAATTCCAATCCTACTTTCAAAATCTAGTAGCTCATGAACTCGTGGCCTGATTCAGAGTTGGACACTTTTGCACAAATATTGTAATCCCTGCAGGAGGCATCTGGAGGAAATAGGCGCCTCCTGCCATCATCTCCGATCCAGTGACTGAGTATGAAGAGGCGGGATCATAGCAACATTGTGACCATCGGTCGTGATGTTTGCAGCATTGGCAATATGAGTAAGCCTAAAGTACGAGTTGGATGGCTTGGGGGCATTCTTGGTGCATGAACTGCCTTGTTTTTGCAAAGTGGAAAAATTAGATTTTTGTTATGCTGGATTATGCTGGTTATTTACATGATGTGGTGAAGGTGAATGTTGAAAAACGTTCCACTTTTTAGGGTGGATACTAGCCCTTGGTATCTGCATGACATATCGACATGCATTAGGTCGACATGTAAAAGGCAGACAGTACAAAAGGTCAACGAGTTCAAAAAGTTGACACACATACTGTATGGTCAACACATGTTTTGTTTTTACTTTTCTCTTACGTCCTAGAGGATGCTGGGGACTCCGTAAGGACCATGGGGTATAGACGGGCTCCGCAGGAGACATGGGCACTATAAAGAACTTTAGATGGGTGTGCACTGGCTCCTACCTCTATGCCCCTCCTCCAGACCTCAGTTAGATCCTGTGCCCAGAGGAGACTGGGTGCATTACAGGGGAGCTCTCCTGAGTTTCTTTGAAAAAGAATTTTGTTAGGTTTTTTATTTTCAGGGAGCACTGCTGGCAACAGGCTCCCTGCATCGTGGGACTGAGGGGAGAGAAGCAGACCTACTTAAATGATAGGCTCTGTTTCTTAGGCTACTGGACACCATTAGCTCCAGAGGGTCGGAACGCAGGTCTCACCCTCGTTGTTCGTCCCGGAGCCGCGCCGCCGTCCTCCTCACAGAGCCGGAAGATAGAAGCCGGGTGAGTATAAGAAGAAATAAGACTTCAAAGGCGGCAGAAGACTTCAGATCTTCTCTGAGGTAACGCGCAGCGGTAACGCTGCGCGCCATTGCTCCCACACACAGCGGACACTGAAGGGTGCAGGGCGCAGGGGGGGCGCCCTGGGCAGCAATAATAAACCTCTAGGGACTGGCTAACAAGTATATAGGCTACGGAGGCAGTATATTTATTAATCCCCCGCCAGTATTGAAAATTTGAGCGGGACCGAAGCCCGCCGCTGAGGGGGCGGGGCTTGATCCTCCAGCACTGACCAGCGCCATTTTCTCCACAGCACACTGCAGAGAAGCTGGCTACCCGGACTCTCCCCTGCTGAACATGAGGGCAAACAAGGGGGGGCACTTTTAATTGGCGCAGTGAGTGTATATGCATATATTTATATAAAAGCGCTGTTTTATCTGGGAATTTTATTTCCAGTGTCAGTTGGCGCTGGGTGTGTGCTGGCATACTCTCTCTCTGTCTCTCCAAAGGGCCTTATTGGGGAACTGTCTCCATATAGATATATCCCTGAGTGTGTGGGGGTGTCGGTACGTGTGTGTCGGCATGTCTGAAGCGGAAGGCTCATCTAAGGAGGAGGTGGATCAGATGATTGTGGTGTCTCCGTCGGCAACGCAGACACCTGATTGGTTGGATATGTGGAATATGTTAAATACAAATGTGTCTTTATTACATCAGAGATTGGACAAAGCAGAGTCCAGGGATAGAACAGGGAGTCAATTCATGGCTTTGACTGTGTCTCAGGGCCCTTCAGGGTCGCAGAAACGTCCCCTGTCCAAAGTAGCAGACACTGATACCGACACGGATTCTGACTCCAGTGTCGACTATGATGATGCGAGGTTACACCCAAGGGTGGCCAAAAGTTTTCATTATATGATTATTGCAATAAAGGACATTTTACATATCACAGATGACCCCTCTGTCCCTGACAAGAGGGTACACATGTTTAAGGAAAAGAAACCTGAGGTAACCTTTTCCCCATCTCATGAACTGAACGCATTATTTGAAAAGGCTTGGGAAACTCCAGACAAGAAACTGCAGATTCCCAAAATAATTCTTATGGTGTATCCTTTCCCTGTGCAGGACAGGTTACGGTGGGAATCCTCACCCAGGGTGGACAAGGCGTTAACGCGCTTATCCAAAAAGGTGGCGCTACCGTCTCCAGACACGGCAGCCCTCAAGGATCCTGCTGATCGCAGACAGGAAACTACCTTAAAATCAATTTATACTCATACGGGTGCCTTGCTCAGACCGGCAATAGCGTCGGCTTGGGTTTGTAGTGCGGTAGCAGCTTGGACAGATACCTTGTCAGCTGACATTGATACCCTAGATAGGGATACCATTTTATTGACCTTAGGTCACATTAAAGACGCAGTCTTATATATGAGAGATGCTCAGAGACGTTGGTCTGCTAGGTTCGAGAGCCAACGCCATGGCGATTTCGGCTAGGAGAGCCCTGTGGACCCGCCAATGGACGGGTGATGCCGACTCAAAGAAGCATATGGAAGTCTTACCTTACAAAGGTGAGGATTTATTTGGGGAAGGTCTCGCGGATCTGGTTTCCACAGCTACCGCGGGTAAATCTACTTTTTTGCCTTATGTTTCCCCACAGCAAAAGAAAACGCCTCCGTATCAGATGCAGTCCTTTCGGTCGCATAAGTCCAGAAGAGGTCGGGGCTCTTCCTTCCTCGCCAGAGGTAAGGGTAGAGGGAAAAGACTCCCTGCTACGGCTAGTTCCCAGGAGCAGAAGTCCTCCCCGGCTTCTACTAAATCCACCGTATGACGCTGGGGCTCCACTGAGGGAGTTCGCGCCGGTGGGGGTACGTCTTCGACTCTTCAGCCACATCTGGGTTCAGTCAGACGTGGATCCTTGAGCAATGGAAATTGTATCCCAGGGTTACAAACTGGAATTCGAAGACGTGCCTCCTCGCCGGTTTTTCAAATCGGCATTACCAGTTTTTTCCCCAGAAAGGGAGATAGTTTTAGCTGCAATTCAAAAACTGTGTCAACAACAAGTTGTTGGGAAGGGGTACTATTCAACCCTGTTTGTAGTCCCGAAACCGGACGGTTCGGTCAGACCCATTTTAAATTTAAAATCCCTGAACCTATACTTGAAAAGGTTCAAGTTCAATATGGAATCACTCAGGGCAGTTATCTCCAGCCTGGAAGGGGGGGATTTTATGGTATCCCTGGACATAAAGGATGCATACCTTCATGTCCCCATATATCCCCCTCATCAGCCGTACCTGAGATTCGCTGTACAGGACTGTCATTACCAGTTTCAGACATTGCCGTTTGGGTTTTCAACGGCCCCGAGGATTTTCACTAAGGTAATGGCGGAAATGATGGTGCTTCTGCACAGGCGGGAGTCACAATTATCCCGTACTTGGACGATCTCCTGATAAAAGTGAGATTGAGAGATCAATTGCTGAAAAGCGTGACGCTCTCACTGAGAGTGCTGCAGCAACATGGCTGGATTCTGAATCTACCAAAGTCACAGTTGGTTCCAACAACTCTGCTATCTTTCTTAGGCATGATTCTGGACACGGAACAAAAGAGGGGTTTTCTCCCAATGGAAAAAGCCCAGGAACTCCAGAACATGGCCAGAGACCTGTTAAAATCGAAAAGAGTGTCAGTCCATCAATGCACTCGAGTACTGGGAAAAATGGTGGTGACCTACGAGGCCATCCCCTTTGGCAGGTTTCATGCGAGGACATTTCAGTGGGACCTTATGGACAAGTGGTCCGGGTCCCATCTTCAAATTCATCAGAAAATAAGCCTGTCCCCCAGGGCCAGGGTGTCTCTCCTGTGGTGGCTGCAGAGTGCTCACCTTCTAGAGGGTCGCAGGTTCGGCATTCAGGACTGGGTTCTGGTGACCACAGACGCGAGCCTCCGAGGATGGGGAGCAGTCACACAAGGAAAAAACTTTCAGGGACTATGGTCAAGCCAGGAGGCTTGTCTACACATCAACGTACTGGAATTGAGGGCCATATACAACAGCCTACATCAAGCGGAGAATCTTCTTCGCGACCTACCGGTTCTGATTCAATCATACAGCGTCACAGCCGTGGCTCATGTAAACCGCCAAGGCGGTACAAGGAGCAGAGCGGCAATGGCGGAAGCCACCAGGATTCTTCGCTGGGCGGAAAATCACATAAGCGCGTTGGCAGCAGTCTTCATTCCGGTAGTGGACAACTGGGATGCAGACTTCCTCAGCAGACACGATCTCCATCCAGGAGAGTGGGGACTTCATCAAGAAGTTTTTGCAGAGATAACAAGTCATTGGGGACTTCCTCATATAGACATGATGGCGTCACGCCTCAACAAGAAGCTTCGGAGGTATTGTGCCAGGTCAAGGGACCCTCAAGCAGTAGCAGTAGACGCCCTGGTGACACCGTGGGTGTTTCAGTCTGTCTATGTGTTTCCTCCTCTTCCACTCATCTCAAAGATATTGAGAATCATAAGATGAAAAAGTGTGCAGACAATACTCATTGTTCCAGATTGGCCTCGAAGGGCCTGGTATTCAGTTCTTCAGGAAATGCTCACAGAAGATCTGTGGCCTCTTCCTCTCAGAGAGGACCTGTTGCAACAGGGGTCCTGCGTGTTCCAAGAGTTACCGCGGTTACGTTTGACGGCATGGCGGTTGAACACCGAATCCTAGCCGGGAAAGGCATTCCGGAAGAAGTCATCCCTACTCTGATAAAGGCTAGGAAGGAAGTGACGGCAAAACATTATCACCGTATCTGGAGAAAGTATGTATCTTGGTGTGAAGCCAAGAAGGCTCATACTGAGGATTTCCATCTGGGCCGTTTTCTCCACTTTCTACAGACAGGAGTGGATATGGGCCTAAAATTAGGCTCCATTAAGGTACAGATTTCGGCCCTATCAATTTTCTTTCAGAAGGAAGTGGCTTCTCTCCCAGAAGTCCAGACTTTTGTAAAGAGAGTGCTGCACATCCCGCCTCCTTTTGTGCCTCCAGTGGCACCATGGGACCTTAACGTGGTGTTACATTTCCTAAAATCTCATTGGTTTGAACCTTTCAAACAGTTGAATTAAAATTTCTCACTTGGAAGGTGGTCATGTTGTTGGCCTTGGCATCTGCAAGGCGGGTGTCAGAATTGGCGGCTTTGTCTCACAAAAGCCCTTATCTTATTTTCCATGTGGATAGAGCGGAATTAAGGACTCATCCTCAATTTTTGCCTAAAGTGGTTTAAAGCTTTAATCTTTTCATATGAACCAACCTATTGTGGTACCTGTGGCTCCGAGTGACTTGGAGGATTCCAAGTCCCTTGATGTAGTCAGGGCCTTAAAAATTTATGTAGCCAGGACGGCTCGGGTTAGGAAAACAGAGGCACTGTTTGTCCTGTATGCAGCCAACAAGGCTGGCGCTCCTGCTTCTAAGCAGACTATTGCTCGCTGGATCTGTATCACGATTCAGCAGGCTCATTCTACGGCTGGATTGCCGTTACCTAATTCGGTAAAGGCCCATTCCACTAGGAAGGTGTGCTCTTCTTGGGCGGCTGCCCGAGGCGTCTCGGCATTACAGCTTTGCCGAGCGGCGACTTGGTCGGGTTCAAATACTTTTGCTAAATTCTACAAGTTTGATACCCTGGCTGATGAGGACCTCATGTTTGCTCAATCTGTGCTGCAGAGTCCTCCGCACTCTCCCGCCCGGTCTGGAGCTTTGGTATAATCCCCATGGTCCTTACGGAGTCCCCAGCATCCTCTAGGACGTAAGAGAAAATAAGATTTTAAACCTACCGGTAAATCTTTTTCTCCAAGTCCGTAGAGGATGCTGGGCGCCCGTCCCAGTGCGGACGTTTTTCTGCAAGACTTGTATATAGTTATTGCTTACATAAGGGTTATGTTACAGTTGAGATCAGTCTTTGGCTGATGCTGTTTTTGTTCATACTGTTGACTGGATGCGTATATTCCAGGTTATACGGTGTGGATGGTGTGGGCTGGTATGAATCTTGCCCTTAGATTAACAAAAATCCTTTCCTCGTACTGTCCGTCTCCTCTGGGCACAGTTCTCTAACTGAGTTCTGGAGGAGGGGCATAGAGGGAGGAGCCAGTGCACACCCATCTAAAGTTCTTTATAGTGCCCATGTCTCCTGCGGAGCCCGTCTATACCCCATGGTCCTTACGGAGTCCCCAGCATCCTCTACGGACTAGGAGAAAAAGATTTACCGGTAGTTTTAAAATCTTATTTTTTCAACTTTTTCATATTTCCACGTGGATTACAGTAGGGAACAGTAACTTTGCCCGAAGCGTGGCGAATGGATGCGGTATACTAATCGGCATTTTTAGTAGAGCAACAGCGGGAAGAAAAATTCCCCAAAAAACTTGAGTTGACCTTTTGACCCTGTCGACCTTTTCCATGTCAACCATTTGGGGTTGACCTATTGACTTTAGACCTTTTTCATGTAGCTCTATTGAACCAAACCCTTAGCCTTCCTACCTCTATTTTGTCTGAGGTCTCAGAAATAAGTCTCATCCAGTACTACAAAGTATTTGTATCTGGTGAAAAAAAATTACATTACTTTGGTGAGTGGCCCTAAAACTAATATAGGAGTAACTTTTATGTGATGTATTTATGGTTTTAACCATGCATCTTTTGTAGTATTGTATATTTATATTTTGCTTCTAATTTCTGTACAGGAAATGGTAGATTAAAACGTTTAAATATTGACTGCAGCCAGTGGTGTATACTATTTCTGGAAAATTTTCCTTAGCGAACCATACATATAACAGACATGCCAACACATGCATTATACAGTATAACATTTATTACTTGCTTTTTTCTGCTGCGGGGTACACTGGGCTCCACAAGGATAGACATTGAGGTGTAGAGTAGGATCTTGATCCGAGGCAACAACAGGCTCAAAAGCTTTGACTGTTCCCGATATGCACAGCGCCGCCTCCTCAATAACCCCGCCTCCCTGCACAGGAGTTCAGTTTTCTAGTTGGTACTGCAGATAGTAGGCACGTAACAGAGGGGCTGCTCCTGGTAGCCCTAAGAAGAGCTTTTTTGTGAAAGAAAGAAAAGTGAAGACTACAAGGGCTGCAGCAGAGTTTAGATGTCAGGAGACATTCCCTGCTGCAGCTCCATCACTCCCCAGCGGCGCTGTACATTCCCGTATCCTGGTTGCCGGGTACCTACAGCAGGAGGCTCCGGTTTTCTTCACGTTAGACACACACGGCTGGGGCTCTCCAGGATCGCGTGGCTGCACTTCGGAAGGTGGTAAGTGGGTCCTGTTCGCAGGACCCGCTCTTTTCGCGATCCGGTGCGGACGGTGGGAGGCGGGCCGTGCACGCTGGCGTGGACACTGTGCCAGTACAGGCGACCCCACTAGGCTACCAGGGCACGGGCACAGGTCGGTTTCTCTCATAAACCGTTTTATATTAAGCCCATAGTACCGGTGGTTATGTCCAGCAGGGGGATAGGGCTTAGACCTGTAGCCCCTCCCCCAGCCCCAGGGCGCCATTTACAGTAAATGTTCCCGCTCTGGAGCTGCATATCTCTCTCTCCCTCACTCCCAGTCAGTGTTTGGGCGCCATTTCTCTCAGCTACACTGTTCCTGGGACTGCTTGGGCAAATCCTCCTTTGTAAAGCCGCCTGACAGTCAGCGCTGTGCCTTTACAAGACACTTAGGTGTTCTACATGTCGTTTAGACAGTGATAGTTAAGAAAAAGTGCATTTGGTCAGGGTTATTTGGTACAAGTACCCTGTGATATACATTCAGTCTTTACTGTGCAGTGTTATATCTATTGATTACATAGCTATATATCAGCTAGTCCAGTGCAGTATTATTGCTTGTCATAACGTCTGCATTGTACAAACTGTGACTATATGTGTGTGCATTGTCCTGCTGGGTGACTTCCATTTCGTGTTTCTCACTCAGCTTACTATCCCTATATTCTTTAACCTGTGGGGGCTAGGTGCGTCAGTTTTATTATAATATAATATAGGATATTCACAAGATATACTTTCATTGTATTTTTCTCTGTGATTTTAGTCACCATATCTCTCCCGAATCCTTGTTTGTGCTGACTACACTGCGCAGGGGTTTGGGTCAGGTATTGTGCTGCTGACAAATTGTATTATGTTACCTTATACTGCAAGTTATAACATGTCTGCTTATGAGGTTAACGGTTCTGGGGCTGAACACACTGGGAGTGGTGCTGAAGCCGCAGATACTTTTGAGGAAAATATAGCAGCTGAGGGCTCTGGTTCTGGGGGTTCCTTGCCCCCCAGTGGGACTGTGGCAACGGGGGTCCAGAATGACCCACCATGGGATACCTTCTCCACACTACTGAATACGCTAGCTACTAAACTAACGCCCCCTATGGGACCTCCTATGCCGGTCCAACCGTATATGGTCCCCGCAGTTAATCCACCGTGGGCAGATAACTTGTCTGCTCAGTTAAAGAAATTGAACCAGTCACTGACTATTAAAAAGTCTAACCCTCGCTCGCCTAAGACCAAGGGGTCCTCTAAGCGGGCCATTAGTTCCTCACAATCCACTGCTGTCACTGACACCTCATCTGATGAAGATGGCGTTTACACTGCCCCCTCAGATTCTGACACTGATAATACTGATGAGGATAGCAGTTCGCAAGTGGATGTTCCTGATCTATTGGAGGCTATAAAGTTGATTCCACAGATTACGGATGTTCCCGAGCCATCCGTTCCTCCTAAGAAACCAGATAGGTTCAAGCGTCAGAAGGTGGTTAAACAAGTTTTACCTCATTCTGATCGCCTGGTTGATATACGTCAGGAATCCTGGGAAAATCCAGGTAAGAAGTTCGTGCCTCACAAGAAGCTGCTTGATCGCTATCCCCTCGCGCCAGAGCTGTCTAAAAATTGGGAGACACCTCCTCCAGTGGACTCGCATGTGGCAAGGATGGTGGTTTCCTCAGCTCTACCTGTCACTACCGTCACGTCTCTGAAAGATCCTACGGATAAACATATGGAGGGTTGTCTGAAAGCGATTTACACCCTCACGGGTGCTGCGCAAAGGCCCACTATTGCTGCGACATGAGCTGCAGAAGCTATTGAAGCGTGGGCCTAAGAGTTGGAAGCTGAAATCTCTTCTGACCATGCTAGACAAAGCTTGTCATATATTGTCACAGCTTCTCACTATATTAAAGAGGCGGCTTCTGATGCCGGTGTTCTGGCAGCCAAGGCTTCTACTACGTCAGTCCTGGCTCGCCGGATATTGTGGCTGAGATCCTGGTCTGTGCATCTGGATTCTAGAAAAACCCTTGAGGTACTCCCCTTTTAAGGGAAATATCCTGTTCGGAGAGGACTTAAATAAGATAGTGGCTGATTTGGCTACTGCCAAAATAGAAGAAAATGACTATATTGCGCTATATTAATCCAAGGTGCATATATGAATGAAATCACTCATTGATAGAATAATTATTCAGTATTTATTTCAATAATATCTGTATATAAAATTCATTAAAAACCTACATACAACTTTCAAGTGAGCTCACTTAATTCCTTGTCTATAAATTGTATACACTTTGTGCACATAAATATCTCCCGAAAATACACTTATTAAAATGTATCTTAATACTATGTTGAGAAAAACTCGTATATTAACCTGCAGTGCAAGAAATAAATTGAATAAAATGCTGTCAGTCGGCTCTATGATGCTGTTCTATTAATTGTAACACAGTCTTTTATAAGAAACCACACGTGGATATTCAGAAACAATGTCTCATGATTTCAATGTTTGTTCAATTACCATGTAAAAGCAAGTTGCCGTCCCAGCTAAATTTATCCGGACAATACTGAAGTATAATTCCACTAAGCACAACAGTGATTGATGACAACCTCGAACCCGTTCTTGTCAGTTGTATCTGAATGTCCCAGGGTGCAGTGAACTGGAGCCACTTGTATATGGACGTATGCACATATGACTCCTGCCGTCAGCTGGCTGCCCGCATCTCCACCAAAGGAGACCAGCCGGCGGTTCAATTGTGTGGCGTCCCGCCTGTTGTCCTTAGCTCCCAGCTCACCTGTGCTTGTCCGCTGTGCCTGATGATACCAAGCTACGCTGGAGCCGCTTGTATATAAACGCCTTGCTGCTCGCTTGTGCCGTCGGCTGGCTGGCCACGTCCTTAATGAAGGGAATCCCAGCCGGCGGTCATATGTACAATCGCGTCTGCCGTCCTTAGCTCCCAGCTTTAGCAGCGGTTCCCGGTGTGGAATAATCACTTGTAGAATGATCAGATTACCCTAACGCGTTTCGCACCTGGGTGCTTCCTCAGAGAGTAATGTGCCTTGTATCTGAATTGCCTTATATTCCTGATCATCCTAATTACCCTTTCTCTCCTATTCGTCCATAGGATTATCACAGGTGTACTAAATCATTCCAATTACATATCTGATACATAGCACTGCATGTTTATCAAAAGATATCTTATATATCTCAACTTTTTCCTCTTACTTACACAATTAATTCTTTATATATAAAAAATATAAAAAAATATATTTAGCTTAAAATAGCTGAAATATTACTATCTATTTATCTGTCAAGGAGAGATATCACCTACAGTACATATCTTTTTCGTTTATCCATTCAAATACACAAACATATCTAAGATTAAAAAGAGATTTTTCGAACCCTGGACTCTGTCCCTTCTAAACCAGTGCCTTAACCACTTGCCTAGTGGTTGGGCACATTTTTTTCCCCCATCTTTATTTTAGTCTTTAACATTCTTAATCCTACTAGTTAATACTCAGATAATCAGCTGTTGCTATACAGCTCCAAATTATTATCTATAAACAATTTCTATATGCAAATAGACTCAATTAAATGAATGGAATTAATTTCCTCTAAATAGGACAAAATAGAATAAGAATCAATTAAAGATCTATTTGTATTATACTATACAACAATATAGGCGCATATTTACTATAATAAAATAGAATAAAATAAATTCATAAACCAATAAATATCATGCTTGCCAAGACTCGAACACCGGACCTTACTAATGCTAAACCGACACTCTTACCACTAACCTATGGCTAATCACCATTGAAATTATTCATTTTAAGCATATAAGGTCACTGTCATTCTATTTCATCTATCCATACTGATGTTATATCTTATACATTGAGCATAATAGATAAATAGGTGAAGCCTAAGTTAAAAAAGAGAGAACTAATATTTTGAATAATTTTAGTTTGTCCTCGATTCTACCTCTATACCACTTGATTATATTATTTCCCACGGTGTCTAATTAACCCCTTAACATTCCGACCCCCCACTAGTTAACACCAGTCTGTGCCAAGCCTTCCTCATCCACATCTGATTGTTAACTCCGATACTACCTAGTCGGATTAATTACTCACTCCACTTGAGATTACATGAAAGATTCAAAATCAATGTTCTCATTTAGTCCATATGGATGGAGGGTCTTCAATTTGAAGATCCAAAAAGCTTCGCGGGAGCTAAGGGTCCTAAATCTGTCCCTCCCTCTTTTCGTTCTCTTAATATGTTGAATCCCTATTACGGTAAATCCCTCAATGTGATTGGGCACCAGGTTCGCGCCCAGCTTCGCTAATTTGTATATGAGACGATTTGAAGAAGAACATATTTGGAAGTGACCATATAGCGCGAACCTGGTGTGCTATTGCCGTTATATAGATGATTTGCTTATTATTTGGGATGGGGATGCACAGTTAGCCCTGGAGTTTGTCACATACTTTAACACTAACCATTATAATTTAAAATTCACACATTGCTTCGATCACCAATCAGTGAATTTTTTGGATCTGACTCTCTTCGGAAGACTCCGTGATTATTACAGCAAATTATAAGAAAGAAGTTGACACCAACAATTTCTTGCATTTCTCGAGTGGACAATATAAACCCTGGTTAAAAAATGTACCTCAGAGTCAAGTTAACCGTTTACGCAGAAATTGTTCTGATAAAGATATGTACAGCAAACAAGCAAACATTATGTTTGAAGACTTTGAGAGTAGGGGCTATCCCAAACCTTTATTAAGATCTGCATATTCTAAAAGTCTAAATTTGGACAGGAAGTTACTGTTACAACCCCAAAAAAAAGAAGATATAAATAAAAACAAAAAAAAATTTGAATATGGAGAGGTTTCGAATAAACAATCACAGTTATTTTATATGTCAAAATATAATAATCAATCTGGAGAGATTAAGAAAATATTGATGAAAAACTATGGAATCTTGCAACAAGATCACGTCTTACAGAAAACCATAGATCCTCACTTAAAAGTAGTTTTTAAGAAGAACAGGAATTTAAAATCATATTTAGCACCTAGTATGTTAAAAAATGATGAGAAAATAGAAGCCAAAAGGATGTGGTTGTCCACCTCAAACCTTATTGGCTGCTATAGATGTGGAAAGACAAATTGTATTACATGTAGGTTTATGAGGAAGAAAACCATTGAAATCAAGTCAAATAGCACAAAGGAAGTCTTCAAGGTTGAAGAATTCATCAACTGTGATTCAGTGTATTGCATATACATATTGCAGTGCCAAAGTAGACTGCAATACGTGGGCCGTACTACAAGAACTCTAAAAACGAGATTCCGTTAACATAGACTTAACATTTTAAAGAAGTACCAATTCCACAGTGTGTCTAGACACATTGCGGAAGAACATGGGGGTCACATTGAGGGACTTACCGTAATAGGGGTTCAACATATTAAGAGAACGAAAAGAGGGGGGGGGACAGATTTAGGACCCTCAGCTCCCGCGAAGCTTTTTGGATCTTCAAATTGAAGACCCTCCATCCATATGGGCTAAATGAGAACATTGATTTTGAATCTTTCATGTAATCTCAAGTGGAGTGAGTAATTAATCCGACTAGGTAGTATCGGAGTTAACAATCAGATGTGGATGAGGAAGGCTTGGCACAGACTGGTGTTAACTAGTGGGGGGTCGGAATGTTAAGGGGTTAATTAGACATCGTGGGAAATAATATAATCAAGTGGTATAGAGGTAGAATCGAGGACAAACTAAAATTATTCAAAATATTAGTTCTCTCTTTTTTAACTTAGGCTTCACCTATTTATCTATTATGCTCAATGTATAAGATATAACATCAGTATGGATAGAGGAAATAGAACGACAGTGACCTTACATGCTTAAAATTAAGAATTTCAATGGTGATTAGCCGTAGGTTATTGGTAAGAGTGTCGATTTAGCATTAGTAAGGTCCGGTGTTCAAGTCTTGGCAAGCATGATATTTATTGGTTTATGAATTTATTCTATTGAATTTATTTTATTCTATTTTATTATAGTAAATATGCGCCTATATTGTTGTATAGTATTATACAAATAGATCTTTAATTGATTCTTATTCTATTTTGTCCTATTTAGAGGAAATTAATTCCATTCATTTAATTGAGTCTATTTGCATATAGAAATTGTTTATAGATAATAAGTTGGTGCTGTATAGTAACAGCTGATTATCTGAGTATTAACTAGAAGGATTAAGAATGTTAAAGACTAAAATAAAGATGGGAAAAAAATGTGCACAGCCACTAGGCAAGTAGTTATGGCACTGGTTTAGAAGAGACAGAGTCCAGGGTTTGAAAATCTAATGTTTGTGTATTTGAATGGATAAATGAAAAAGATATGTACTGTAGGTGATATCTCTCCTTGACAGATAAATAGATAGTAATATTTCAGCTATTTTAAGCTAAATATATTTTTTATATATAAAGAATTGTGTAAGTAAGAGGAAAAAGTTGAGATATATAAGATATCTTTTGATAAACATGCAGTGCTATGTAGCAGATATGTAATTGGAATGATTTAGTACACCTGTGATAATCCTATGGATGAATAGGAGAGAAATGGTAATTAGGATGATCAGGGATTTAAGGCAATTCAGATACAAGGCACATTACTCTCTGAGGAAGCACCCAGGTGCGAAACGCGTTAGAGGTAGTCTGCTGATAATTCTACAAGTGATTATTCCACACCGGGAACCGCTGCTATAGCTGGGAGCTAAGGACGGCTGACGCAATTGCACATCTGACCGCCGGCTGGGATTCCCTTCATTAAGGACGTGGCCAGCCAGCCGACGGCACAAGAGAGCAGCAAGGCGTTCATATACAAGCGGCTCCAGCGTAGCTTGGTATCATCAGGCACAGCGGACAAGCACAGGTGAGCTGGGAGCTAAGGACAACAGGCGGGACTCCACACAATTGAACCGCCAGCTGGTCTCCTTTGGTGGAGATGCGGGCAGCCAGCTGACGGCAGGAGTCATATGTGCATACGTCCATATACAAGTGGCTCCAATTCACTGCACCCTGGGACATTCAGATACAACTGACAAGAACGGGTTCAAGGTTGTCCTCAATCACTGTTGTGCTTAGTGGAATTATACATCAGTATTGTCCGATAAATTAAGCTGGGACGGCAGCTTGCTTTTACATGATAATTGAACAAACATTGAAATCATGAGACATTGTTTCTGAATATCCACGTGTGGTTTCTTATAAGAGACTGTGTTACAATTAATAGAACAGCATCATAGAGCCGACTGACAGCATTTTATTCAATTTATTTCTTGCACTGCAGGTTAATATACAAGTTTTCTCAACATAGTATTAAGATACATTTTAATAAAGTGTATTTTCGGGAGATATTTATGTGCACAAAGTGTATACAATTTATAGACAAGGAATTAAGTGAGCTCACTTGAAAGTTGTATGTAGGTTTTTAATGAATTTTATATACAGATATTATTGAAATAAATACTGAATAATTATTCTATCAATGAGTGATTTCATTCATATATGCACCTTGGATTAATATAGCGCAATACAGTCATTTTCTTTTGTTTGGATCTATATTTGAAGCAGGAGAGTGGTGATCTCGCAGCTTCATTTTTAGCTGTATGAACACAGATGCAGGTGGACTGTATTTTGCAGCTCAGATTGTAATTAAGTAACAATTAAATATAATAATAATCTATTGAGAAATTAGCGCTTGAATTGGTTCTATATACTGCCAAAACAGCCTGCCTGCCAAGTACTGCTCCTTCTGTGCCGAAGGCTAAAAGTACTTCCTTTCATCCCTTTCGTCCTTCAGGTAAAGCAAAAGGTCAGGCATACCACAAACAGGCTCGCACTTCCAAACCTGGTAAGCCAAAGCCCAAAAGAGCCTGGGCTGCCCGTGAGCCAGCTTCCAAGACCGATAAGCCTGCCGCATAACGGGGCGGGCCTCCCCCTTGGGGACCAGCTTCTAGGGTATACCCAGGAATGGTTGAAGACCACTTCAGATGCCTGGGTACGGGAAGTTGTCACTCGAGGTTACGCCATAGCCTTCAAAAACCGTCCCCCCTCATCGATTTTGCCTGACAGACATCCCTTCGGACCAGACAAAGGCAAAGACTCTAAATTCGGTGGTACAGACCCTCCTGGACACAGAAGTAGTAGTACAGGTGCATCTTGCTCAGAGGGGCCAGGGGTACTATTCTCCGCTGTTTCTAGTCCCGAAAGAGAATGGGTCCTCCCAGCCCATTCTCAACCTCAAGGCATTGAACAAGTTTGTGAGAGTCTCCAAGTTCTGTATGGAAACCCTTCGCTCTATTGTTCAGGCCTTGGAACCTGGGGATTATATGGTCTCCCTGGATATACAGGATGCTTACCTGCATATTCCTATAGCAGTGTCGCATCAGCAATACCTGAGGTTAGCGGTTGGCAACCTCCATTACCAGTTTTGGGCATTACCTTTTGGTTTAACCACGGCTCCGCGAGTCTTCACCAAAGTTATGGCGGTGATGACAGGGGTACTCCGCCGTCAAGGAGTCAGGATCCTACCTTATCTGGACGACTTGTTGATCCTGGCAAATTCCCCAGAAATTCTCCTACGTCACCTAGATCTGACTGTCCGGTTTCTGCAAGCCCACGGGTGGCTCATCAACTGGAAAAAATCCTCCCTGGTCCCTGCTCAGAGCATGGTGCACCTGGGAGCGCTATTGGACACTCACACTCAGTCATCAGGACGTACACGCCGGAGAGTAGGGCCTCCATCCAGAAGTGTTTCAACTCCTAGTGGATCTGATGGCGTCTCAACACAATCACAAGGTTTCGGTCTTCGGAGCAAAGACAATGGATCCTCAAGCAGCATTCGTGGATGCGCTGGTGGTGCCATGGAAGTTTCGGCTGCCGTATGTGAAGAGAACTGCTTCTGTTAGGAAATCTGATTCTCTCTTTGTTCTGTTTGGTTTTCACAAACGTGGCTGGCCTGCTCACAAGCAGACTTTGGGCAGATGGATTAGAATGGTGATTGCACATGCTTATGTGAAGGTTGGTCTGTCCGCTCCTGCTCACATTACGGCCCATTCTACTCGGTCTGTTGGACCTTCTTGGGCGGCCCACCGTGGTGCGACCCTTGAACAATTGTGCAAGGCGGCTACGTGGTCCTCAGTGAACACGTTCATAAGGTTCTATGCCTTCGATACTGCCACTTCCCAGGATGCTTCCTTTAAACGCCAGGTTCTTGTGCCCGCTACAGTGCGTCCCCTCCCATAAGGAACTGCTTTAGGACATCCCCAATGTCTATCCTTGTGGAGCCCAGTGTACCCCGCAGCAGAAAACACGATTTATTGTAAGAAATTACCTTTGTTAAATCTCTTTCTGCGAGATACACTGGGCTCCACAAGGCACCCACCCTGACGCACTTAGCTTCTTTGGGTTGGTATGGCATTAGCCACTGACACCTCTCCTGTCGTGAGAGTGTGGTGTATGTGGCTACTAACTGTTGTCGTCTCTTTTCCTGCTACTGCATTGGGCTGGTTAACTAAAAACTGAGTTTCCTGTGCAGGGAGGCGGGGTTATAGAGGAGGCGGCGCTATGCATCTTGGGAACAGTCAAAGCTTTTGAGCCTGTTTGTGCCTCGGATCAAGATCCTACTCTACACCCCAATGTCTATCCTTGTGGAGCCCTGGGTACCTCGCAGAAAGAGATTTAACAAAGGTAAGTTCTTACCATAAATCTCGTTTTACTCCAGCAAGTTCCACAGGTTATCCACAGGATAACATTGGGATATGATGAAGCGAAAGCGGATTTGCACCAGTTGGTCAAAGCTTTTCGGCCTCCCAGCCGCAACGGTCCCGCTCATTTCTCTAACGTCCTTGAGGATGCTGGGACTCCGTAAGGACCATGGGGAATAGACGGGCTCCGCAGGAGATAGGACACTTTAAGAAAGCTTTGGACTCTGGGTGTGCACTGGCTCCTCCCTCTGTGCCCCTCCTCCAGACCTCAGTTTTACACTGTGCCCAGAGCAGGATGGGTGCACTGCAGAGAGCTCTCCTGAGTTCTCTGCCTAAAAGCATTTTTGTTTGGATTTTTTCTCTACTTTTTCTACTTTTTCACAGGGAGATCTGCTGGCAACAGGCTCCCTGCATCGAGGGACTGGGGAGAGAGGAGCAGACCTTCTTGTCTAAGATAGGCTCTGCTTCCTCGGCTACTGGACACCATTAACTCTAGAGGGGGTGAACGCAGGTTCTTACTGGGCGTCCACCCCCGGAGCCGCGCCGCCGTTCTTCTCACAGAGCTAGAAGAACAGAAGACAGAAGTCGTCAGGCGGCAGAAGCCTTCAGCTTCACGGAGGTAACGCACAGCACTGCAGCTGTGCATCATTGCTCCCATACACCGCCCTGGGCAGCAATATAAACACCTCTTATGGCAAAATACAATATACATGTACAGGTGGGCACTGTACATGTATATAAAAGAGCCCCCGTCATATTTTTGTAAGTTTGAGCGGGACAGAAGCCCGCCGCCGAGGGGGCGGGGCTTCTCCCTCAGCACTCACCAGCGCCGTTTTCTCTCCACAGCACCGCTGAGAGGAAGCTCCCCGGACTCTCCCCTGCTTACACATGGTGAAGGGGTGTTTGAAAGAGAGGGGCACATAATTGGCGGATAACATATTATACAGCGCTGCTGGGGAAAAACATTTTGTGTTGGTCTCCAGGATCATTGCGCTGGGGTGTGCTGGCATACTCTCTCTCTGTCTCTCCAAAGGGCCTTGACAGGGATACTGTCTTCAGAAAGGGGTTCCCTGTGTGTGTGAAGTGTGTCGGTACGTGGGTGTCGACATGTTTGACGAGGAAGGCTCGCTTAATGTGGAGGGGGAGTGCTTGAATGTCATGTCGCCGTCGGCAACGCCGACACCGGAATGGGTGGATATGCTGAATGTCTTGAATGCAAATGTTAATCTATTGCATAAAAGGTTAGACAAGGCAGAAGCTAGGGATCAGTCAGGTAGCCAGTCCATGCCTGTCCCTGTGGCGCCAGGCCCTTCGGGGTCTCAGAAGCGCACCATATCCCAGATCGATGACACAGATACCGACACAGATACTGACTTTAATGTCGACTATGAAGATGCAAAATTACAGCCGAAGGTGGCAAAAGGTATTCGGTACATGATTATTGCCATTAAAGAGGTTTTGCATATTACTGAAGAACCCCCGGTCCCTGACACGAGGGTACACATGTATAAAGAGAAAAAGCCTGAAGTCACCTTTCCATCCTCATTTGAACTAAGTGAATTGTGCGAAAAGGCTTGGGAATCTCCGGATAGGAGACCACAAGTTCCCAAAAGGATTCTTATGGCTTATCCTTTTCCACAAACTGATAGGATACGCTGGGAATCTTCGCCTAAAGTAGACAAGGCGCTGACACGCTTGTCCAAAAAGGTGGCACTGCCTTCTCAGGATACGGCTTCCCTCAAGGAACCTGCTGACCGCAGGCAGGAAATTACCTTGAAGCACATTTACACTCATTCAGGTACTATTGCTAGACCGGCTATGGCATCGGCCTGGGTTTGTAGTGCGGTTGTGGCATGGGCAGATTCCTTATCTACGGAGATTGACACCTTAGATAGGGATGCTATTCAAATGACCATAGAGCATATCAGAGATGCTGCCTTGTATATGAGAGATGCTCAGAGAGACATTTGTTTATTAAGCTCCAGAATAAATGCTATGTCTATTTCTGCTAGGCGGCTCTTGTGGACCCGACAGTGGACGGGAGATGCCGATTCAAAGCGGCATAAGGAGTCCTTGCCTTACAAAGGGGAGAAGTTGTTTGGAGACTGCCTCTCGGACCTTGTCTCTACGGCTACGGCTGGTAAGTCAAATTTATTACCTTATGTCCCCCCACAGCATACAAAAAAGGCACCTCATTATCAAATGCAGTCCTTTCGTTCCAATAAAAACAAAAAGGTACGAGGATCGTCCTTTGTTGCCAGAGGGAAAGGTAGGGGAAAGAAGCTGCACACAGCTAGTTCCCAAGAGCAAAATTCCTCCCCTGCCTCTGCAAAGTCCACCGCATGACGCTGGGGCTTCCCGGGGGGAGGCAGATTTAGTGGGGGCTCATCTTCGGTTTGCAGCCACGTCTGGGTTCACTCGCAGGTGGATCCCTGGGCATTAGAGATTGTTTCTCAGGGATACAGGCTGGAATTCGAAGACTTGCCTCCTTGCCGGTTTTTCAAATCCCGGTCAGAGAGGGAGCTAGTGTTGGCGGCAATCCAAAAATTGTATGTTCAACAGGTGATTGTCACAGTTCCTCATCTCCAGCAAGGAGAGTGATATTACTCGACCCTGTTTGTGGTTCCGAAACCGGACGGTTCGGTCAGACCCATTTTAAACCTAAAATCTCTGAACCTGTACTTGAAGAGGTTCAAGTTCAAGATGGAATCACTCAGGGCGGTCATCACCAGCCTGGAGGGGGGGGGGGTTTGATGGTGTCCCTGGACATAAAGGATGCATACCTTCATGTTCCGATATTCCCCCCTCATCAGGCGTTCCTGAGATTTGCAGTGCAGAACTGTCACTACCAATTTCAGACGTTGCCGTTTGGGCTTTCCACGGGCCGAGGATTTTCACCAAGGTAATGGCGGAAATGATGGTGTTCCTGCGCAGGCAGGGGGTCACAATTATCCCATACTTGGACGATCTCCTCATAAAGGCGAGATCTCGGGAGAAGTTGCTGGACAGCGTGTCTCTGTCCATGAAGATGTTGCAGATACACGTCTGGATTCTCAATATACCGAAGTCCCAGCTAGTCCCTACAACGCGTCTGACCTTTTTGGGCCTGATTCTAGACACAGACCAGAAAAAGGTTTTTCTTCCGATCGAAAAGGTTCAGGAGCTCATAGCCATGGTCAGGAACCTATTAAAACCAAAAAAGGTTTCAGTGCATCATTGCACGCGGGTCCTGGGGAAGATGGTGGCTTCATACGAGGCCATCCCTTTCGGCAGGTTCCATGCGAGGACCTTTCAATGGGACCTCTTGGACAAGTGGTCCGGGTCCCATTTACGAATGCATCAAAGGATCACCCTGTCTCCCAGGACCAGGATATCTCTCCTGTGGTGGCTGAACAGTGCTCACCTGCTAGAGGGTCGCAGGTTCGGCATTCAGGACTGGGTCCTGGTGACCGCGGACGCAAGCCTCCGAGGCTGGGGAGCAGTAACACTGGGAAGAAATTTCCAAGGTCTCTGGTCAAACCTAGAGATTTGTCTCCACATCAACGTCCTGGAGTTGAGGGCCATATACAATGCCCTGTGTTAAGTGGAGGAATTGCTTCGGAGAAAACCGGTTCTTATTCAGTCGGACAACGTCACGGCAGTGGCTCATATAAACCGGCAAGGCGGAACAAGGAGCAGAGTGGCCATGGCAGAAGCGACCAGGATTCTACGCTGGGCGGAAGGCCATGTAAGCGCGCTATCAGCAGTGTTCATCCCGGGGGTGGACAACTGGGAAGCGGACTTCCTCAGCAGGCACAACCTGCATCCGGGAGAGTGGGGACTTCATCAAGAAGTCTTCGCACAGATCACGGATCGATGGGGACTGCCTCAAATCGACATGATGGCATCCCGTCTCAACAAAAAGCTAAAGCGGTATTGCGCCAGGTCAAGGGACCATCAGGCAGTAGCGGTAGACGCTCTGGTGACACCTTGGGTGTTCAGATCGGTCTATGTGTTTCCTCCTCTTCCTCTTATTCCCAAAGTGTTGAGAATAATAAGAATGAGCAGGGTCAGAACAATCCTCATTGTTCCAGATTGGCCACGGAGGACTTGGTATCCGGAGCTGCAAGAGTTGCTCACAGAAGATCCGTGGCCTCTTCCTCTAAGGCAGGACCTGCTGCGGCAGGGGCCCTGTCTGTTCCAAGACATACCGCGGCTGCGTTTGACGGCATGGCGGTTGAACGCCGGATCCTAGCGGAAAATGGAAATCCAGAGGAAGTCATTCCTACCCTGATCAAGGCTAGGAAAGACGTGACGTTAAAACATTATCACCGTATATGGCGGAAATATGTTTCTTGGTGTGAGGCCAGAGCTGCTCCTACGGAGGAGTTCCATTTGGGCCGTCTGCTTCACTTCCTTCAAACAGGAGTGACTTTGGGCCTAAAATTAGGGTCCATAAAGGTCCAGATTTCGGCCTTATCCATTTTCTTTCAAAGAGAATTAGCCTCTCTTCCTGAAGTACAGACTTTTGTGAAGGGGGTGCTGCATATTCAGCCTCCCTTTGTGCCTCCGGTGGCACCTTGGGATCTTAACGTGGTGGTACGTTTCCTCAAGTCACCTTGGTTTGAACCACTCAAAACTGTGGAGTTGAAATACCTCACGTGTAAAGTGGTCATGTTGTTGGCATTAGCTTCGGCTAGACGTGTTTCAGAATTGGCGGCTTTATCACATAAAAGCCCATACTTGGTTTTTCACGTGGATAGGGCAGAGTTGAGGACTCGTCCTCAATTTCTGCCAAAGGTGGTCTCATCTTTTCATATGAACCAACCTATTGTCGTGCCTGTGGCTACACGGGACTTGGAGGATTCCGAGTCCCTGGATGTGGTCAGGGCTTTGAAGATTTATGTGACCAGAACAGCTAGAATCAGGAAGACTGAAGCTCTGTTTGTTCTGTATGCGGCCAACAAGGTTGGCGCTCCTGCTTCAAAGCAGACTATTGCTCGCTGGATCTGTAACACGATTCAGCAGGCGCATTCTACGGCAGGATTGCCGTTACCGAAATCGGTTAAGGCCCATTCCACTAGGAAAGTGGACTCTTCTTGGGCGGCTGCCCGAGGGGTCTCGGCATTACAGTTGTGCCGAGCAGCTACTTGGTCGGGGTCTAACACCTTTGCAAAGTTCTATAAGTTTGATACCCTGGCTGAGGAGGACCTCCTGTTTGCTCAATCGGTGCTGCAGAGTCATCCGCACTCTCCCGCCCGTTTGGGAGCTTTGGTATAATCCCCATGGTCCTTACGGAGTCCCAGCATCCTCAAGGACGTTAGAGAAAATAAGATTTTACTTACTTAAGATTTTAAATCTATTTCTCATAGTCCGTAGAGGATGCTGGGCGCCCGTCCCAAGTGCGGACTTCTTCTGCAAGACTTGTATATAGTTATTGCTTACATAAGGGTTATGTTATAGTTTATCGGTTGAACCGAGGCTATGTTGTTGTTCATACTGTTAACTGGGTAGTTTATCACAAGTTATACGGTGTGATTGGTGTGGCTGGTATGGATCTCGCCCTTAGATTTACAAAAATCCTTCCTCGTACTGTCCATCTCCTCTGGGCACAGTTTCCCTAACTGAGGTCTGGAGGAGGGGCATAGAGGGAGGAGCCAGTGCACACCCAGAGTCCAAAGCTTTCTTAAAGTGCCTTATCTCCTGCGGAGCCCGTCTATTCCCCATGGTCCTTACGGAGTCCCAGCATCCTCTACGGACTACGAGAAATAGATTTACCGGTAAGTAAAATCTTATTATATCCGCCTCCTTGCTCAAACAAATCAGTTTTTTGTTTTGCGCGGCTGGTGCCAGACAATGGTCAATGGGCTTTAGCAGCCATAAGCTTTCTTATTTTATTTTTATAGTCTTACTATTTTTTTGAGTGATCTTTCTAAAAAGCGTCTTATATGTACCTTAGAAAGAGTTGCTCCAACAACACTCTGCTTACCCACGAGTACAGTGCTGTTTCGGCAGGCGTCTGTGTCGGATATACGAGCAGGTCCAGCAGACGTTCCCAGGCTGTGGCTGGAGCATGGGGAGAAGGTAAGGCATCAGTTCCGCTTAGAGGGAGAATACGGACACAGCCGGACTGTTTTGGGAGGAGACGACCAAACAGCCGCTGACGCGGCTGCCACCTCGGGTGCACCAGCGCTAGCCCTTAGAGATCATAGGTTCCAGCAGTAGTATGAGGCCATGATTCCTAGAGTTGATGTCAGCAGTGGCGAGTCAGATCCTCTCCTGTTCGCCCCTCCCACGGTTCATGACCAGTTTCCTCCGAATCTCCCACCATTAACTATTTTTCCTGCTTCCGTCTTAGGCGCTGTGTACTAAGGGACCCAGTCGCAGCATAGGTGGCTGTGTGACTGGTGCATCAGTGTTCACTTGTATCCCACTCTGAGTATGGGTCATACAGCACTAGGTCTCTATCTACCTTTTGAGTACGAATAGTTGGATAAGTGCATAATGCATATGAGTCTGATAATATTACTGTGGATTCTTTCGCTATGCGTCTGAATACTGTTAAAACTTTTATAGAGTAATGCAGTAATATGTTTCTCCTACATACTTTGTCAGTTTTTTCCATGTATTCCTATCATCAATGCTGGTGTATAGCAGGGTAGGGTCGGATTGTATGTCACTTTAACGAGTCTTAAAGTGATTACAGTAACAAATTGTGTAGTACACTGTGTAAGTGTTGATTATTTGTCATGTCTATGATCAGCAAAGATGAGGAAGATGCATTCACAGCAACATCAACACTCATATCATGTTTGTCTTGAAAAGCTGGGTTATAACCTCTGTGGATCTGATTCAGAATGGTTTGTGTGCAAATTGTTTTAGCTTTCACCAAGGTCTTGAATAGTACAAGGCAGATACAGGTGCAAGTTGATCCCCTTTGGGCTAGGTTTACACAAACCTTATCCAGTATAGCTGAGCGGATAACTCCAACTTCTGTACCAGGAATAGGTTACACGATTAATCCTTACATGTAGCTTTCCACCTGCAGTTTATCACTTCCAGCAGCAGCCTCTCAAAAGAAACAGGCTGAAAAGCCAGTGGTAAGTAAATCTACATCTTCACAGTCTACACATGTTTCAGATGAGGATTCATCAGAGGATGAAGGCTCATTATGCTCTGGTTCTGCATACGAAGAGGAGGAGGTAGGCCTCAGCTCAGTGGACATAGCTGAGTTAATTAAGGCAAAGACAGCCATTCTATCCTTAGAAGAAGTGTTAAAATCCAAGGCACCTGTGTTTAAACGTCCCAAAACAGTTAATACTGAGTTTCCTGGGTCAGATCAGCTGACGGAAATCATGGAAGAGGCTTGGGCTACATCAAGTAAGAAGTTTAGAATTCCTAGGAAATGGAATTCCAATTATACTCTTCCAGCTGGGTATTGTTTAAAGAGGGAGGTGGCCCCCAAAGTACATACGCATGTTATTTGATTAGTGCGAAAATCTACATTACCTCTGCTTTCAACATCATTAAATGATGTCACGGATAGGCGAGTTGATAGTTTAAAAAAAAAATTTTTCCCTTGTCTGGGCAGTCATAAGACCAGCCATGGCTTCAGCTTGGATGGCAAAAGCAGTGGCTGCCTGGGCTGATGCATTGGAAGGAGATCTTTCAATGGATTCTAGAGAGCAAAAATCCCATATGGCACATATAAAACATGCTGCAATGTTCTTGGAAGAAGCCGCTTTGGATATGGGTACAATTGCCTCCAGGGCATCAGCGTTTGGCTACGTACACGGAAAGCCAATTCAGAATCTAAAAATGTTTTGGAGTCTTTACCTTTCTCTGGAGATATTCTTTTTGGTATAGAATTGACAGATATTTTGGAGTCAGAAGCAGACTCCAAGGAAGTAAAGTTTCCTCCCACATACAAATTTAAACCTAAAGTTTCAGCTTTTCTGCCCTTTCGGTCTCAAGGAAAAGCCAAAGGGAAAAGTGATGGTAAACATCCCCAATACAACAAGTCTGGTAAGACTAAAAAGCATTGGGCTACCAGAGGACCGGTTAGTAAAACAGAAAATAAGCCATCAGCCTGATGGTGCAGGCCTCTACCTGGGGGATTCCAGGGTGAGTTGCCGACTTCTTCAGTTTGCTCAGATCTGACAGCAGTCTACAACAGCTGCCTGGGTGGAGGAAGCGGTATCTCTCGGTTATGCATTTGCCTTTAAGAAACACCCTCCTCAAAGGTTTTTTTGCACCAGCCCGTCTCTGGTAGAGACAAAGGCCAGGGCTTTGCAAGAAGCAGTTCTGAAATTGCTTCAGTCAGGGGTAATCATTCCAGTTCCTCCTGCACAATGAGGACAGGGTTTTTACTCCAACCTGTTTTTAGTCCAGTAGCCAAATTTGTCATTCCGGCCCATACTCAATCTCATGTGGGTCCAGGACTCCTAAGCATTTGGAGAGCACCAGCGTACAGATTTACATAGGGTCAAAAACCCAGGATATTTCTAGTAGCGCAGAATATATCACGATAAATTCAGATTATATATATTTTAAAAAAAACATGTTGAGAAAACTGGTGCGGGATTACTTAAACTTTGTGTGCATCCGTATTTCACTAGTGCTATACTAGTATTTCTTTGTAATCCGAGCACAGTAAGGACGATTCCATTTCAATACAGATTTATTATAATTTTGAATATTATCTCTAACCAGAGTCAAATCCATAGTACAATGGCTACATTTAATCTGTGCCAGGATCTTAATAGTAGACAAGAAAGGTGGCAAAGTTCTCAGAAAACCACCTTTGGTAACCTCTCTAGTGAAAATGCAACACACTGGTCTAATGATTTGCTGCTATTAAAAAATGTACTGATGAAACAAACCAAGGTATTTTGGAATAGAACCATGTTCGATAGTTATCAGAGTAATAAATTGACTCCAAGAGGTTTAAGACCGAATGTTTTTCTGACTTTTGACCTTGAAGAGACACTGAAGAAAGAATGGGAAAATGTATTATTGAAATGCTCAGAAAACCTAATAAAAATATTAATAAAACATGATGATGGTAAAATAAAACAATATACGGAAGAAATCACAGTCATTGGTGAAAAATTGAAGCAATATGAAGGTTTGGAGCAATTCCAGAAAACATATCTTAAATACAAGCAGGAGGTTGAGGTGGCAGAAAAAAGTATTATAGAACGGAAGCAACAAAAATTCTTAAGAGACAAGAACGATTACCTTAGGGGTACTATCTTCAGATGGAATATAACAAAGACATATAGAAGTACAGCTATAGAGAAAGGATACTCTACATCAGAATTTGAAACATCTGAAAGCGAAATGTCAGATCAATCAGCAGCAACCAGTCAGAGACGACAGCAGCATTTTTTAGGGGTAGGCCCAAGTGGGATTTCAGATACAGGACCCCGAAAAGAACGAGAAGGGGAAGCAATAGCCAAAAATCAAAGAAAGAGAGAAAGAGGAGATTGGGGGGGAAATCCACAACGGAAATACCATTCATACAGGAGGTAATCCCAGAGGACACTATGAAGATCATTAACATCAGTGATAGAATTCTGAATGAACACCATCAGAATGTACTCTCAAAGGGATTATCCTTCTCTCCGGTGAAAAATATGGATAGGTTTACAGTTGAGAAAGATCTGAATCTCTTCGCTAGAAAGATCTTGCTGAAAAAAATCCACAAAAATAGAGAAAACTTCACAACAGATAGCCATCTGGAGAACCTGGAAGAGGAAGCTATTGGAATATTAGAAGAGTTGATGCAGGAAAACGAATAGTTAACAGGAGCAGTCCCTGACAATTACCGTGACAATAGTCTGAAAAAGAAATCAACCTTTTCCCCAAACACCAATATCTGTCCACAAGTGAAAGTATATTTAGATTTGGTATTTAAAGATTTGGACAGACTGTTCAGACAAGGGATGAAAATTATGCACCCAAATCTCACTAAAGACGAAATTAAAGCCCTCCATGATATAGAAAAATGGGATGATGTTGAGATCAAGCCATCAGACAAAGGAGGGAATGTGGTGATTTTGAGGAAAGACCATTACCTCGAAGAAATCATGAGGCAATTAAATGACACCTCCTGCTACCAAAGATTAATCTTCAATCCCACCGCCAACTTTTTGAAGATGTATTTACATCTTATAGAAAGGAATTTCAATGAAGGAATCATCACGAAGAGGGAAAAAGAATTCCTATGGGTCGAGAACCCCAAGATACCGACCTTTTATGTCCTACCTAAAATACATAGGAATCCCAACAAACCACCTGGGAGACCCATAGTGTCAGGGATAGGTGGCCTGACTGAAAAGGCAAGCACATTTGTGGACAAGCAATTGAGGAGGTTTGTCACAGAGTTACCATCCTATACACGAGACACTTTGGATGTTCTGGGCAAACTTGAAAACTTAACAGTGTCACCAGATACTTGGCTGTGTACGTGTGATGTAGAATTCATTCTGACGAAAAACTATTTTGTTTTTAATGAAAGATTCTATCTCCAGACCCGAGGTACAGCCATGGGAAGTACTTGTGCGCCAACATACGCAAATCTGTACCTCGGGTGGTGGGAAAGAGAATTTGTCTTCTCTGATGAAAATGATATCTATACCAGTCATGTGATGGGGTGGTTTCGTTATATAGACGACATCCTGATACTGTGGGAAGGAGAGAGACAACTCTTAACAAAATTCATCAATGTCCTAAATCAGAATGGATTGAATCTAAGGTTAACATCAGAAATGAACCAAACATCAATTACCTTTTTGGATTTGACTATTACAATTGAAGCTGATGGCATGATTACAACTGATCTGTATAGAAAAACCACGGCTACAAATAGCATTTTGCACAGTGAAAGTTCACATCTCCCAGAAACAATAAGGGGGGTCCCTAAAGGAGAGTTTTTGAGGACAGGTCGGAACTGCTCAAATAATGGGAATTTTGAAAAAAGAGCAAAGGAACTTAGAGAGAGGCTGCAACTGAGGGGATACAGCAACAAGAACATCAAAAACAGTTATAGAATAGCAGCCAATAAAGATAGAAAATCTCTCATTCATCCCAAACAACGAAGAAAAACTCAAGGGGAGGAGTTACAGAAGGTCCGATACATCGAAACCTTTTGTAATGAACATAAGGAGATAAAAGACATCTTACAAAAACACTGGCATGTGGTGACTACAGATGGAGACCTAAAAGAAATGCTGGGAGATAAAGTACATACAAGTTGGAGAAAATCTTCCAATTTGAAGGATACTCTGGTACACAGCCATTTTTTACGAGAAGGGAGGAATCAAATGAATAAACCCATTATGGGGTGTTTCCCTTGCGGGACATGCAGCACCTGTCGGTATATTGAACAGACCAATGAGATTCAAGATCGCTATGGAAAGCAAAGAAAAATAAGGGACTACATCAACTGCAAATCTGTGGGAGTAGTATATTGTTTGGTATGTCCCTGTGGAAAAAGCTATGTAGGCATGACGGGCAGACAACTGAGGATACGTGTCATGGAGCACATCAGGAACATCAGAAATGCCGCAATGGACCTACAGAGACGCAAAAAAATCACCAGTGTGGCACGCCACTTTCTGAAAGCTCACCAAGGGAATGAAAAAGATTTGAAAGCCTTTGGTATAGAACAGATACATCTTGGTATCAGAGGTGGGGATACCACAAAGGAGCTCCTAAAAAAGGAGACAAGATGGATATTCCTCATGAACAGTGTTGATCCCTTTGAGATGAACGAATATAATCATTATTCCTCTTTTTTATAAAACAATTTAGGAGTATAGGATTAATACAAGATCAATGGTCCTCTCTTTCTCTCTAAACTTTGTAACTCTCAATTTGTAATATTAATATTCACGTTTTCTGAAATAAGGTGATAAAAATAATTAAAAAATAAGATAGATTGATACAGTGTATACCTATTTGTATGGTTTAAGAAATTAGATGGATTAAAGGTGGGAGGAAATACAACAATAGGATAATTGTGGAATAACTTGTTATCGATCAAAAACCTGTCCTTACATATAAGAGAGTCAGAATGATTTGAGATGGAATTGAGAATGAACTGAATGAGTATAAATCAACCCTATTCAAATCTAGGTGGCAACTTGAGAGATTAAGACACATATGGTATTTTGGTAAATATTACTATTGTAAAAAAGGAGTCGAAATGGATGAAAATGATACATATCCTGGAATCAGTGGTTGATCACACAGTGTGGCACTGTATGATAATTTGGATTTTAGGCACTTCACTATTGAGTTTATATTGATTTTTTAACACGGATTACGTATATTGGAGGAGCACATAGTAATTTAAATAGAGGAGAACATCAGGTAGTCACTTGACATGGCTATAAATTCTAGAATAAATAGCACTATCTCTGAGGAGAGATAATTAAATTGGGTTGTAGCTAATTGTTAGGAGGTGATAGGCACATCACAATGGAGATAAATCACAGTGATTAGAATCAAACTAAGATATGCACTCTTTTCACATTGTTGGTGTAAAGGTCTATTAATATTGAATAGATTAAATAATAGTATCTCCCAGGAGAGATACTTGAATATGGTTTCACCTATTGTTAAGGGTGATGGGCACAACACTATGGAGAACGAATCACGGTGATGAAGATAAAATATGCACTTTTTATAAATATATCACTGATGATAGATGTATCATCATTCAAAAGGTCAATATGATTAAGAGACCTATATCAATATGTAGAATAATGACAAATATCGAGACATCCTTGGGTAGGTATGAAGAATAATAGATCTTTGAACAACGAAGAATATCCACCTGGATATTAAATATCCCACTAGAATTGGCCATTAATATGTAAATAATTAGAAAATATCGAGGCAACATCAGGTATGAAGAATGAACAATAATTAACTGATATTGATGGGAATAGAATAATAGTAGACAAACAGAGTCTTCAATAAAGTTAAAATCATGAGACTCTAATTACATTAGAATCATTAAAATATAAAACATAGAATTATTCATAATTCATGTTAGGATATCTAAACAAATTAGAAAATATTTAAAATCTAGAAACTCATCACAATAACAAACACTATGTGAAGAAATGGAGTGTAGGAGTTATAATTGGGGTATCTGATGAACATCCTGATACTTTGCAAAATGTTTCAATAATATAGATAAATCTATCTGATTTATTTAATCACAGCCAAAAATTATATAAAGTAATAATATGCATCACCATTACAGAAATAGTTAAAATATTAATGGCTATGCCAAGATTCATAATTAAGTGTGCAGTAGGACTTTAATGATTGATAGGTCCTTGATCCAATCAAAGTAGGACATGAGGGATATAAGGGAACGAATATCCTGGCTCTGGTTAGCGCCCTGAGGAAGTCTAAGGTGGAACGGCCGTGGGCTGCTTCCGAGCGGTGTTCTAAACTCAATGTCAAACTAATGATATTAATGTGTCTGTAATTTTATTAGCCTCCCACTGAGATAAGCGGCATAGTGTGAAGGAGCGCTCTCAGCCCACGATCTCCGCTGCCGGCAGCGGCTTCTTATGTGAAGCCGTCAGACGGAGAGAGGAGGGAGAGAGCGGGGAATCCCAGCGTCAGCCCGCACCAACGCTGAGCTCAGTGCGGCCAGCGGTAGTAAGATGGGCGGCCGTTCTCTATCATTCACTTGTAATGCACATCAATAATTACAGTAATAGGAGCGCACTAGTGCTGTGACAAAAAAACATATAAGTTGTGTTATAAGTGTAAACATTATCCGTGATCAACCAGCACTATCCAGCCGATAAATAAAGGAATACAAAGGAAATGCTGATAGTGCTGAGTTATTATAAGGAAATAGTAGTGTCATGCACAATTGCTTAATACCTATAGCTTCTCTGGTGGGATGGAATTTTGATGATTACTACCTATAAGCTAGCAGTGTGTCCACAATCCAAAGAAAAACACATCGGATGTAGTGAGAAATACATCCCTAAATAGATAAGAAGTGGTGTGTCAGTCATAGATAATCAGTGGAGGAATTATTTTCCTTCTATGGAGGAGTAACGGTGATACGTTATTGAAACTGAGTTAACAATATAGAAGCAGCCACAATTTATAAGAGTACTTCTGCAAGTGTTACGTCAGTCTCATGCTGCTTTCACATCGCAAATGCCGGATCCTACCCGGTAAGAAAAACGTGTACTTACCGGGTGGGATCCGGCATTTGCGCTCCGTTGCTGGCTTTCCGACCCGGCAATATAAAGGGTCGGTTGCCATAGCAGCGGAGGGCGCAGCAGGGGCGGGGGTGGAGGCGCGTCGGGAGATGAGCTCATCTCCTGCGCCGCCTCTGCCTATACTGTGAATGGGAACCGTGTCGCATCGGAACGGCTCCCATTCACACTGCGCCTGACCCGGTAATCAACCCGGTAATAACCCTTCTTTTTTACCGGGTTGAATTACCGGGTCAGACGACCCGCTAAATCGGCAAAGGACCTTTCACATCGCACACGGACCCGTTTCGACACGGCAATATGAAGTGTCGATACCGGGTTTTTAGTGCGATGTGAAAGGGGTATCGGTTAAATAGTGGAGGAATTATCTCCCCTGTATGGAGGATTAGTAGTGTGACAATATTGAAACATAGTTAGCAATATACAAGTAGCTACAGTCTATAAGAGCAGACTTACAATTGTTGCAAAAGGACAAGAAATAATATTGTTAGCTTATCATACTTATTAGAAGAGCAATCTATGGGAGAACATCAATACTGTATAAGACACGGACAATATATTTTGGTTATAGGCAATATAGCCTTTATTAAGCTTGCACCTTGAGGGAACACCAATTGGAAACTAGTAGTTTTTATTATCACATACTGTTTATCTTATTCACACTATATTTTAATATTTCACCAATTCCTTGAAAACATACTATTTTAATGCATATCCAATAAAGACTAAATGTTTTAAGAAAATTAACAGTGGTTGAGTGCGTCCAGAAAAATGCTTCTTTTTTCTCTTTCAATTTTTTGCTGAACAAGTACGTCTGGGTACCTCGGTTTCATACAGTATGAAGACTTTACGTTCCATCATTTTGGCCATGGAGCCAGGGGATTATATGGTATCCCTGGATATCCAGGACGCTTACCTACATGTTCCTATAGCGCTATTCCATCAGTGCTATCTCAGGTTCGCTATCCTCCAACAGCATTTTAAGTTCCAGGCCCTACGTATTTGGTTAGCCACAGCCCCCAGAGTATTTACCACAATTATGGTGGCAATGGCAGCTTATCTCCACCAGCAGGGAATAAGAATTTTTCCATACCTCGACGATCTTTTAATCCTGGCACAGCCTCTGGAATTGCTCCTGTGTCATCTGCAACAGACAATAACGTGGCCAAAATCGTATCTGGTTCCATCACAGCGGATGACTCACTTGGGGGCTGTACTGGATTCAAGCCTTCAAAGAGTATTTTTACCTCTGAACAAGATATCCACAATTCAGGCAAGTATTCATGAGCTGCTACACAGTCAAAGGGTATCCACTCACGCAGCAATGCTTGTGATGGGATTGATGGTGTCAACATTCGACATGGTGGAGTATGCTCAGTTCCACTCGAGTCCTCTGCAATATCTGATCCTTGCCAAATGGAATGGGTTTCATCACATGATAAATGTTAGGATACGGATTCTCTGATCACTCAGTTAAACAGTTTAGTAAAGTGGCAAATGCCCTTTATTGTAAATATATACAAACAGTACACAAGAGGGGTCATTCTGACCCTATCACATGCTGCAGTTTATCACAGCGGTGCGATCGGGTCAGAACTGCGCATGCGCCGGTGCCACAGTGCGCCGGCGCAAGCCAGACAATCGAGGGCCGTCGGCCCGCTACGATCGCCTCTGCCTGATTGACAGGCAGAGGCGGTCGCTGGGCAGGGGGGCGGAACGGCGGCGTTTGGGCGCCACTTCGTGGGCACTGTCCGGCCAAAGTAGGCATGGCCGGACCGAACGGGGGCGTGCCGCAGCGGCTACGTGATGTCACACACAGCCACTGCGGGCCAGGGAGCGATGAGTAGCTCCCGGCCAGCACACTAAAGCTGCGCTGGTTGGGAGCTACTCTTGAAGTGCAAAGGCATCGCCGCTGTGTGATGCTTTTGCACTTCTGCGGGGGGGAGGGCACACTGACATGCGGGGCGGGATAGCCCTGTGCTGGGCGTCCCCCCGCATGTCAGTGTGAATGATCGTAGCTGTGCTAAATTTAGCACAGCTACGATCATCTCGGAATGACCCCCAATATCATTAACAATTACAAGCCAGGATGGTATCTTACTTACTAAGTCCCCACAGTAGTATGTGATTACAGATGCCTGCTTACTCCTGCTGTTACACACTGGCAGTATTCTGGTGATACCAGCTCACACAGCGTCCTTCACCATGGATTCTTTCCACTGACGGCACCGCAATGCCTAGTCAGTGCCTGCACGTCAGAAGTACCTCCACGATCTGCCCTTTTGTACAGATCTCTCCCTCACCAGTAGAGGTCACTCCTCTTGTTATACCCTCCTCTGTCTATTCATCATACAAGCAGGTCAGTGAGGAGGTCACAGAGGAGTGGAGACGAGGTGTCTGGGCTCCTGTACACAATAGGGAGTATAGGATTAGATTACCTGCAGCTCCATACATAACCTTGTTACTACTTACCTACTCATCCTAATCACTTCTGATTGTACAGCTAGGGGATTTACATTACAATGAATTGTTTACCATGTTAAATAACACTCTGGCATAGACTTATTCCTGTTAATAATTACACACATTGAACACAGTGAAACCAAATAAAATTCCAAATTTAACAGATAAGATATAACTGTACTATATAATAACACAATACAATATTGCCTAGCATATAACTAAATATATATCGGCAATTAGTCGAGTCCATGGGTAGGACCAGGGCTAGGAAAGTAACCACGTGGCGTTTACCACTGTGCGACACGATGAGTAGGCTGTGTCTTCACAATAAAAATGCAGACTATGGTCCTTACGGTGGAAGTAAGGAGGTCGTTAGCTTGGTGGCTACAGACATCTCATCTGGACAAAGGGAGACCCTTTTGGAAATCAGATTGGGAAATTCTGACAACAGATGCCAGTCTCCAGAGCTGGGGTGCAGTGTTAGGAAGGTTTTGTTTCCACAGGCAATGGACCTAGAAGAAGGTTGCCTGCCAATAAATATATTGGTACTTTGGGCCATTTACATGGCACTGATTCAGGCAAAGGTGATCCTTTGGGGAAAACCAGTTCAGATCCGCTTGGACAGTGCGACTGCAGTAGCGTACCTCAACCATCAGGGAGGAACTCTCAGCTAAAAAGCTATGAAGGAGGTAAGCCACACACTAAAGTGGGCAGAACTTCATCATCCAGCCTTGTCCGCAGTGTTCATTTCGGGAGTCCTAAACTGGGAAGCGGAATTTCTCAGTCGACACGCCATTCTGGCAAGTGAATGGGCTCTACATCCGGAGGTCTTCCAGACTCTAGTCGACAGGTGGGGGTTGCCAGAGATAGATCTCAGGGCGTCCCATCAGAACAACAAAGTTCTCGCATACGGATCATGAACAAAGGATCCCAGATCGATCTGGCATATGTGTTTCCTCCAATCACCTTATTACCCAGGGTGGGGAGAATGATAAAGCAAGGAAAGGGTGCCGTGATACTAATACCACCGGCTTGGCCCAGCAGACATTGTTACACAGATCTGCAGAGAATGTCGATGGATGTTCCATTCCTGTTCCCTTAACATCCAGATCTACTGAAGCAGAATTCTTGTTGTCACAGTCGTCTGGATCAACTGTCTTTGACGGTGTGGCTCTTGAGACCTCTATCCTGAAGTCAAGAGAATTCTCAAAACTGGCAATTCAAACAATGCTCAGACCAAGGAAACCTTCCTCAGCTCGAATTTATAACCGAATATGTCAAACCTATATTCATTGGTACAGTGAACGGAAAATGGACCCTGAGTCTTTTAGAGTTTCCAGGGTCTTAGCATTCCTTCAGGCAGGAATGGATAAAGGTTTGAAGGTGGCTTCCTTGAGCGTGCAGGTGTCAGCATTGACTATAAGGTTCCAAAGAATATTGCCAACTTCCAGGATGTGCGTACTTTTTTCCAGGGAATGCTGCGCATTCAGCCTCCTTTTGTTCCTCCTACAGTGCTTTGGGACTTAAGTTTAGTCCTAAAGACCCTTAAAGTTGCCCCATTTGAACCACTTAATAAAGTGGATCTTAAATGGTTGACAGCTAAAGTTCTCTTTCTACTGGCCATGGCGTCAGCTAGAAGAGTGTCAGATTTAGGGGCATTGTCATGTCATCCTCCATTTCTGATCTTTTATCCAGATAGAGTGGTTCTCAGAACTAAATCTGTGTATCTTCTCAAGGTGGTGTCTAAATTTCACCTTAACAAAGAAATTGTAGTCCCGACTTTCCAGGAACCGCTCCTTTCTGCGGGAGATGCATCGCTGTACGTGGTCCGTGCCTTAAGGATCTACGTGTATTGTACCAGGGAAATCTCAATGTTATCCTCTGGACCCTGCCGGAGAAATATACGTTATGGTAAGAACTTACCTTTGATAACCGTATTTCTCCTAAGTCCACAGGATCCACAGGGATCAAACCCTGACGCCCCTGATTTGAGGTTCATTTTACTCACTAACCTCTTCCTTCTTGTACGGAAGGGTGTGCATGTGTGTTCTTCTTGCCTGATTAGGGCTATCTATGATGCCCCAGCCTTCAGCTTTGGGAAAACAACTGATTTGTCAGAGCCAGGAGTCGGGGATCTATGGATGGGCCCGTTGCATTCTGGGAGGCCGAAAAGCTTTGACCGATTGGTGCAAATCCGCTGTCGCTTCATCATATCCCAGTGTTATCCTGTGGACTTAGGAGAAATACCATTATCAACAGTAAGTTCTTACCATAACGTATATTTGTTTTTTTATACAGTTTTTGTTATACAGTACAACATTTTTAACTTGCTTTTTTTTCTGTTTTTTTTTTTCTTTTACTTAAAACTGTATTTTATTTTGTTTCTAAAGCCCATACACCTTCCCAACACATATTCCAGTCTTGGATGATGTTGACTCAGAATATGGGCTTCATGGGTATCGGCTCCATATTGATATGTACAGTGGACCAAGAACATACCTATGCAGAACTTTTCGTGGATTGTTTTGTCGAAAAGGTAAATGTGTACTGTACATGTAATACGTGTAATTATAAATGACAGTTTGATACTTGTATTCTTTAGTAAAATTAGCATAAAACACCCTACATTTAATTTAATGCAATACCTGACACTAATGTACAGTGATTGCATTTTTGTTTTTCTGGCCTACTACAAAATATAACAATATCAAATTTCTCCAACCAGCAAATAACAAGCCTCAGGCAAGTACAGGTAAATGGAGATGGATTAACATGCCAGTAGTCTTTACACCAATACAACACAGTGGGCAAAGCCTGTGATGAAAAGTAGTGCATGATGAAATTGTCCTTGGGGCCTGCCACAATCCCTTATGTGGTATATTGTAATGGATATGCACAGTTTAACAAGCCAATCACTTCTGCGACAGGGATTGCCCCTTTTGTGGCTGAAGTGCTTTGTTTTTTTGTTCCTCCACAAAAGAAGACCTCTTGGCGTTTTGGTTAAACCAAGCTACCAATGGGCTCAAGGCTAACAGTATTGTTACTCATCCTCACAGTTCCAAGATGTCAGCCGCCCAAATCACCATCCTCATTTTTGTTAATATCTTAATCACACAATATTGGCTCATCCCCACTGGAATTCACCAGTACAGTCTCTGTTTGTTGTAATTTACAGCGAAGGTCTTCCTCATACAATTTTTAGCTTATATTGATGAAAATTAATTTGGACCGGACAACACGAATAAGAACTTTATTTACAAGTCCAACATACTTTTCGGAATCACTTAGTTTAATCTCCTCCTTCGGCTTCTCTACTTGTTTTTCCAATTGTTTAATGAAGAGAGTCACCCGCCTCCAGGTGGCTGGGTTTGAAGTGACTTCACTGGTTACATTTTTAAATGGTTTCAGCAGCTTGCATAAAATGGAGATTATTCTCCAGGGTGTTGCCATAAGGCAACTTGACTCAATCCTCTCCCGCTATACCTACCTTATGGCTTGATGTGTTTGATTGGATGGATTTTTGCTGTTCCTTCGCTGAAGCATATACAGGGTGGCATTCAACATGGATACTATCTAATTCTTTAGTTGGTGGTGTTCTTTCAGCTGCTACAATCTAATACATTCAGTTGCTAAATGTCGAAAAAATAGCCAGAAATGTTACGTGTCACAGCCAGCAATTTTCTGCACGCATCTGTCATTTTTTATTAAATTCAGAGACACCAAGATTATTGTGTGCGCAAAACATGGTATGTGTTCAAATTCACCCAATTGTAATGCTAGTACAATAATATTTGCGTTATCGAAAATGACAAATCCTGAGGAGAGTCACACTGTATGTAACTAGCCAGTTTATCTCCACATAAAGCAGAATTAGTTAGTCCTCTTACCTCCCAGTTAAACGGACTCTCACTGCTGTAATTCCGTTTTATGTGGAGTTTGCCTTGCTAATTGCATGCAGTGTGACTCTCTGCTATACACTGTAGCATAGGGAATTCAAATGCCTTAGACCAGTTGTTCCCAACCTCGGTCCTCAAGTACCCCCAACAGTTCACATTTTCCAGGTCTCCACACACGATTGCAAGTGAAATAATTTGCTCCATTTGTGGGTCTTTTAAAATGTGTCAGTGAGTAATGAATACACCTTTTCAACCGCTAGGTGACCTGGAAAACTTGAACTGTTGTGGGTACTTGAGGACTGAGGTTGGGAACCACTGTCTTAAACTAACCAATTGGACATACTAGTAATAAATATTTATTTGGATTTACTAAGTTATATCACAATCTCATCTTTAACCTGACTAACCAGATTATAACAACTGTAGACTTGGCCAAGGAATATCGGCAATAATATTTAATATTAGTAGATGATTTCTTGAGGATCAGAACTGTTAATGCAATACAAAGCAGATAGCCGCATAATAATATGTTACTATAGACAAGAAAGGCTAATGATATTCAAATTGTAAGAAGTTTAATTTCTGATTTTTTTTTATTCATTGGCCATATACTTTATTAAATACATTTAATATTATTCATTTTAAATTGTGCAATAAAATTGAATCTGGTTAAACAGTGCTTCTATGGAAACTTCTTTTCTCTAACGTCCTAGTGGATGCTGGGGACTCCGAAAGGACCATGGGGATAGCGGCTCCGCAGGAGACTGGGCCCAGTCTCCTGCGGAGCCGCTATTCCCCATGGTCCTTTCGGAGTCCCCAGCATCCACTACGGACTATGAGAAATAGAATTATCGGTAAGTAAATTCTTATTTTCTCTAACGTCCTAGTGGATGCTGGGGACTCCGAAAGGACCATGGGGAATAGCGGCTCCGCAGGAGATTGTGCCCAGTCTCCTGCGGAGCCGCTATCCCCATGGTCCTTTCGGAGTCCCCAGCATCCACTACGGACTTTGAGAAATAGAATTATCGGTAAGTAAATTCTTATTTTCCAACCTGACTCACCCTACTCCCACACAAACGCTTTTTTTTTTTTCTTTCTTGAATATAATAGAGAGGTTTCAGCAGTTCCTCACTCAAGAAGCTGCAGTTTCTCCAGTTTGTAATTGTTGCCAATTAAGATAAGGCACCCAGGTGTGTTTTTTGTCATCAATTTTATGTAATCGCTCTCTCCCCCACCCGCCCCCAATGGCCAGGTATCTTAAAGTTGACATACACCTATAATTTACATATTCCACCTGTTCAGCTCTAGGGAAAGAAACCGTTTATAGAGGATACAGTGTGACTTTATTTGTATGCACTGCAAGAGTATTCATCTTCTGACTGGATTTACCTGCCATTCCAAACCTACATTTTGGACAGTGCTGTTGAAAATAAGATAGCTTTAGCTCTACTTTTCCCAACATTTGGGGGCAAAAATGGCATACAAATTGACCATCTAAAAAGCAAGGTTATTGCTAAGACCAGCTATCCTTTTGCTTATATAAAGTGGCCTATACCTCTGAGGGTCAATTTTTACTGCTAGAGCTAAGTTGGTCAGCGATCAAATACCCCGATCTGATGCTTTCTGTCAGGGAATCCGGTAAATTCTGCATGTCAGAAATTCCTGATTTGCAGATCTCAATCATTGTTAGGTTGGGATAGGTAAATGAGTGAAATTCAGCATGTTGAATATCCCCAATACCCTGACCAAGGGATATATTCAATTGAAGTCGAAAGCTGCCGTCTGTCGAAAAGACGGCAGTTTTCGACTTTTTTAGGTTGGAAGGGGTTCCGACCTATTCAATCTAACCCCAAATTATTCGACAAGTCGATTAATTCGACTTGACGAAAAGCACGTGGATCGGCGGAATAGCTACCGATCCGCGTGCTTGTCGGTTTTGGCCCCCTTTTCGACCATCTCAATTCGACTTTAAAAAAAGTCGAAGTGAGATGAGGGAGCAGAGATGGGGAGAGCCGCGGGCAGACGGGGTAGAGCAGCGCCGGAGGATGTGTCACAGCCGCCGCTCACAGCAGCGTCCACCCGGCACCAGCAAGCGAGACCTCGCTTGCTGGAGCCAGGTGGACGCGGCTGTGATGCGGGAGCAGAGTCGGGGGGAGAAGAGGAGGCGACGGGGGAAAGTCGTGGGCAAGCAGCGCTACAGCAGCAGGCAGTGTAGCCGGAAGATGTCACAGCCGCCCCTCACAGCAGCATCCACCCGGCTCCAGCAAGCGAAACCTCGCTTGCTGGAGCCGGGTGGACGCTGCCGTGAGCAGCGGCTGTGACACATCCTCCAGTTACGGTGCTATGCCGCTGCTGTAGCGCTTCTCTCCCCGTCTGCCCGCGGCTCTCCCCCTCCCCCCCCCCCCCTCCCCCCCCCCCCCCCCCCCCCCCCCCCGTCTCAGCTCAAGTCGAATTGAGATTGCTTTGAATAGCCCAGGTTGGACCCATTCCGACAAATTAATGTCGAAATGGATCCGACTTCAATTGAATATACCCCCAAGACTTCGGGGCATCAGGGGATTATGACAATTCATTGCATATATGGGGGCCTTATCACTGGTCGCAGATTACATTGTAAACTCTAGCAATTACAGTATGTTATGTTCCTAATCACAATGATATTTTTTCTTATATTACAGTGCTGTAGAATATGTTGATATTTTATAAATGCTAGTAGAATTGCAACCCATAATAGACAATTTAGAAGGGATAACTTTCTAATAGATTTGGGTCCTAATAAGTGGCTACCCTTTCCAATAGAGCAGAGGTTGTCAACTCCAGTCCTCAAGTACACCCACTAAGTAATGTTTTACAGATTTTAATCATGTACAGATGAGTTAATCTAATTTGCTGGTTCAGTTATTATCCCACCTGCTTCAACAGACAGAAATCCTTTAAAACAGGACATTTGGGCAGATGTTAAAGTAGGGGGGTACGAGGCGGAACTGAATTCCACCACCTGTAATGGTAGGGGGAACTAGTTCCACCACCTCCATTGCCCTGCACAGTAATTCCAATAGAAAAACCTGCCCCATCACCTACGTCAAAAGATTATGCAGGCGGCGCTAGTGTTACTGTTGAGCTGCAGCCACCACCTTTTTCCTCAGGTCCTGGTGGTACCATGGTCTTCCTCCATTTACAGCCCACCCCTCCTGGTACTCACACGCGCTGTGTCTGTTGGACAGCATTCATCCCCTCCTCAGGTCCCAGTGGCTTCCTTTTCCGGCACGGCATATGTGATGTCATGCTATCACCACTGCTGAAGTCAAGAAGAGCCATGAAGAGGAGCAGACTTTGTGCATCTCGAAGACAAGATGAGAGGGGGCAGGAGGGACAAGAGAGGTGGTGAGCTGCTGAAGGGACAGAGGCAGAGATGTCTATAAAAGGCATTACCGTGGGCATTATGTGTAAAGGACACAACAACTGTGGGCATTATGTGTAAGGGGCACTACTAAATGATGTAACCATAATAAGGGGCATTACTATGTGGCGTACTATGAATCAGGGGCACTGCGTGCAGTGTAATGTGAATAAGAATGTGCCACTGTGTGGTGTCATTTGTATAGGGGGTACCATTGTGAGACCATGCTCCTTCTTTGTGAGATCAATTTCCCTTTATAAAGTGGTGGAAGTAGGGCACTAATTTATAGTTTGCAGGGGGGGGGGGGGGGGGTGCCAAAAACACTAGCACTGGCCCTTGCTCTGCTTAATGTGAGGGAAGGAATTGGGGGGGGGGGGGGGGGGGGTTGTAGGTGGAGTGGTAAATGAGTTCCACCACCTCTCCAGAACCACTTTAAGCCCTGCATTTGGGTGTTCTGAAAGGTTGGACTTTAAAACTACTGCAGTGGTAACATGTTAGTGATTAAAATACATAATACTATTGTCTAAAGCATAAAAAAATTATACCTGTAGAAATACACAGCAATGAATAGTCCCTATACTCGAATTGAGTAATTTTAAAGGTCTTTTTTTATTACTTTTTAAACAAAATTTTACAGCCATGTTGATTACAGAAGTATGCCAGTGTGTTCTGTAAATGTATATTAATCCCTTATTATCTGGATTTATAGGTTGTTGTACTGGATTTATAGGGGTGTACATGTTTCATCTTGAATGCTTATTCGAATTAAATTTTTTTGTGGCAACATGCTATAATATGATTAACCATGAGAGGGTGCTAGTGTTAACAGACTGTGTTTTGTATTTTGTTCTTCATTTGCAAAAGCTGGTAAGAATTATTTCGGTTCGAAATTGTCATATAAATCTGTATTTTTTTTACATCTACAGTTCAGAAAATTGCTATTTTAAACTGTTACCAATGAACTGAATTTGCCAAGACATTTTGGAGAACACACTTTAAAAAGATGTGTTTCTTCCAAAAGATACTGTATATAAAACAGTGGGTACAGTCAGTGGCGTAACTAGAAATTTTTCTCCCCCAAGCCAAAAAATTCTTCGGCGCCCCCCCACCTGCCCCTTCATGCTCCATAATTGGGAGCAAGAAAGGGATAAATATGCGCGCGCGTGCCAAAAAAGGGGCGTGGTTTTGTTGGAATGGGCGTGGTTTCGCATAAAGGGGCGTGGCATTGCAGGAAAAGACTACCTTATACCCCAGTTTTGCAACCTGCACGCCCATACGTTGGCCACCACAGGGAAGAAAAATAATCCTGATTCATGCCCCTTACATTATTTGTCATTTTTCCTCCTTATAGTAATGCCCAGTATACATTATGCCACATACTGCAATGGCCCTTAGACATTATGCCGCACACAATAATGCACATGACACAATATGCACACACTGTAATGCCCCCGACACATTATGCCACACACCGTAATGCCTGTGACACATTATGCCACACACCGTAATGCCTGTGACACATTATGACAGGAATCGCAATGCATGTTATACATTATGCTACACACTGCAATGCCCCTGATACATTATAGCACATACAATGTCTGTGACACATTATGACACACACCGCAATGTCCGTGATACATTATGCCACACACTGCAATGCCCGATACATTATAGCACATACAATGCCTGTGACACATTATGTCACACACTGCAATGACCTTGAGACATTATACCACAATGCCCGTGATATAGTATACCATACACCGTAATGCCTGTGACACATACCGCAATGCCCTGCCCGTTATACCCTATGCCATACACTGCAATGCCCGTTATGTATTATGCCACACTGCAATGACCCTGAGACATTATACCACATACCACAATGCCCGTGATATAGTATACCACACACCGTAATGCCTGACACATTATGACACACACCGCAATGTCCGTGATACATTATGCCACACACTGCAATGACCCTGAGACATTATACCACATATCACAATGCCCGCGATATAGTATACCATACACCGTAATGCCTGTGACACATTATGACACACACCGCAATGTCCGTGATACATTATGCCACACACCGTAATGCCTATTACACATTAAGTCCTACAGTAAGGCTTCTAATTACTTTTCAATTACCTTCTCGTTGTCAGGGGTTTCATGCACTGGGTGTCATGCTCGTTGCCAGGGGTTTCATGCTCTTGGTTCCATGCACGGTGCCAGGGGTTTTCATGCTCAGGGTGTCATGCTCGTTGCCAGGGGTTTCATGCACTGGGTGTCATGCTCGTTGCCAGGTGTTTCATGCACTGGGTGTCATGCTCGTTGCCAGGTGTTTCATGCACTGGGTGTCATGCTCGTTGCTAGGAGGTAGTCCTTGTTGCTAGGGCTGTGCTCCCAGTGCCACATATGCCCCCAGTGCCAGATATTCCCCCCCAGTGTTACATATGCCCCCAGTGCCAGATATGCCCCCAGTGCCATATATTCCTCCCCAGTGCCAAATATGCCCCCAGTGCCATATATGCCCCCAGTGCCAGATATTCCCCCCCAGTGCCATATATGCCCCCAGTGCCAGATATTCCCCCCGTGCCATATATGCCCCCAGTGCCAGATATTTCCCCCCCCAGCGCCATATATGCCCCCAGTGCCAGATATTCCCCCCCAGTGCCATATATGCCCCCAGTGCCAGATATTCCCCCCCAGTGCCATATATGCCCCCAGTGCCAGATATTCCCCCCCAGTGCCATATATGCCCCAGTGCCAGATATCCCCCCCCCCAGTGCCAGATATGCCCCAGTGCCAGATATTCCCCCCCCCCCCAGTGCCATATATGCCCCCAGTGCCAGATATTTCTTCCCCCACCTCCCGCCGCCGCCGCTTGTTGGAGGGACACGGAGGGCACAGCTCGCCTCTCCTGTGTCCCTCCTGCTGCATCATCTCCGGCGGCCGTGGGTCTAATAGGGGGAAGTGCCGGTTTGTGAGCCAATTAGAGCTCACGGACGGCACTTCCCCCTATTAGACCCGCGGCCGCCGGAGATGATGCAGGAGGGACGCAGGGAGGCGCGCTGTGCCCTCCGTGTCCCTCCAACAAGCGGCGGAGGGAAGGAGACCGCAGACTGACATGCGGACGCTCGTCCGCATGTCAGTCTGCTGTAAATCAGTGGCGCCCCTCGCCCCCAAGCCACCGCGAGGGCTGCGGGGGCAGTAGTTACGCCACTGGGTACAGTATCAACATCTTATGCTGGGCATACACTGTACAATTATCTGGCCCATCCACCCAATGTCAGCAGGTCACCCAGATGATTGTACGTGATTGATGAGAAAATATTGATCGGACGGTTATAACGGTCCAACATGTCTGTCTGATGTAATATTTTTTAAGCTGAAAGTCTGATACATCGGGCAGTGTACATACTACCGCAGATGACCGACAGACATTTCCCTAGTTTCTTCACATGGGAAGAGACAGGGGAATATCTACGCTGCTTGGGAGGAGCACAGATATAATGGCCATTACCCTGTATACATGATATCTGCAGGGTCTGAGGCTGTCTGATAAAATGCCTATCTCTCATAGTACTGACAGTACGCCACACAGTGTAGTCACCATGCTGCCATGTCCATAGCAACACAGCATGTACAGACACTCCCACAAGAGTCCCTATTGGCCAGGTGACTCCATTTAACACACCCATCCTTGAAAGCGGCCGTGAATGGCTGAAACACATTGGATATGTGACAGTACCCCAGGGGCTTCTGGAGATCCTTGCTTACCACTAAAAATCACCACCAACTGTGTGAGTATCTAGCAGAGATGGGGAGGCCATGTTCTATTACCACACCTCCAACAAAGGAAAGCAGGAATTCAAAGGACTGCGTGACCGACCATACTTACCTGTAAGCTGCAGCAGTGCGTGACGCCGCATTTGAACATTCACAGACCTTCCAACGTCTGTCATACCCTGAACACCACTCCTAACAGTAAGGGAGACTCGTGTTATTGCAAAGCATACGGAGAGAGGTCCATGGGAGTCCACCCACATACTGTTACTATTACAACATCAGGATTGTAAAGCTGGTACACATTAGACGTTGTGCAAACGACGGGATGGTCATCCTGATATCCCTTGAACTCCCGGACAAACAATATAGTGCTTACACACTGTGCAATATTTCAAACGACTGAACGATATATTGTGAGTTGTTAGTTTGACTGTTAGCGATATATCGGTTACATATGTAGGTAGGACATACACACTAGACAATTTGCTCAAAATCGTTGATCACCATGTTGACCTGCATGTACGGTATATGGGAAGATGTGACAAACAACGCGCAGGGGCGCGTAATAGTGCATACACACTGGACAATGTGAGCGTTTCAGCTCAAAATTACATTGTTTAAAAAAAATTGTCTAATATGTACCTAGCTTTACACATAAGGGTGGGGGACACACATTAATTTCTCTGACGTCCTAGTGGATGCTGGGGACTCCGTCAGGACCATGGGGATCAGCGGCTCCGCAGGAGACAGGGCACAAAAATAAAGCTCTAGGATCAGGTGGTGTGCACTGGCTCCTCCCCCTATGACCCTCCTCCAAGCCTCAGTTAGGTTTTTGTGCCCGTCCGAGCAGGGTGCAATCTAGGTGGCTCTCCTAAAGAGCTGCTTAGAAAAAGTTTTTAGGTTTTTTATTTTACAGTGAGTCCTGCTGGCAACAGGCTCACTGCAACGAGGGACTTAGGGGAGAAGAAGTGAACTCACCTGCGTGCAGGATGGATTGGCTTCTTAGGCTACTAGACACCATTAGCTCCAGAGGGATCGAACACAGGCCCAGCCATGGAGTCCGGTCCCGGAGCCGCGCCGCCGACCCCCTTGCAGATGCCGAAAAGTGAAGAGGTCCAGAAACCGGCGGCAGAAGACTTTTCAGTCTTCATGAGGTAGCGCACAGCACTGCAGCTGTGCGCCATTGTTGTCACACACTTCACACCAGCGGTCACGGAGGGTGCAGGGCGCTGCGGGGGGCGCCCTGGGCAGCAATGAAATACCTATACTGGCTAAAAGATACATCACATATAGCCCCTGGGGCTATATGGATGTATTTAACCCCTGCCAGGTCTCAGAAAAACGGGAGAAGAAGCCCGCCGAAAAGGGGGCGGGGCCTATTCTCCTCAGCACACAGCGCCATTTTCCCTCACAGAAATGCTGGTGGGAAGGCTCCCAGGCTCTCCCCTGCACTGCACTACAGAAACAGGGTTAAAACAGAGAGGGGGGGGCACTTATTTGGCGATATGATTATATATATATTAAGATGCTATAAGGGAAAAACACTTATATAAAGGTTGTCCCTGTATAATTATAGCTTTTTGATGTGTGCTGGCAAACTCTCCCTCTGTCTCTCCAAAGGGCTAGTGGGGTCCTGTCCTCTATCAGAGCATTCCCTGTGTGTGTGCTGTGTGTCGGTACGTGTGTGTCGACATGTATGAGGACGATGTTGGTGAGGAGGCGGAGCAATTGCCTGTAATGGTGATGTCACTCTCTAGGGAGTCGACACCGGAATGGATGGCTTATTTAAGGAATTACGTGATAATGTCAACACGCTGCAAGGTCGGTTGACGACATGAGACGGCCGGCAAACCAATTAGTACCTGTCCAGGCGTCTCAAACACCGTCAGGGGCGTTAAAACGTCCTTTTACCTCAGTCGGTCGACACAGACACGGACACTGACTCCAGTGTCGACGGTGAAGAAACAAACGTATTTTCCTTTAGGGCCACACGTTACTTGTTAAGGGCAATGAAGGAGGTGTTACATATTTCTGATACTACAAGTACCACAAAAAAGGGTATTATGTGGAGTGTGAAAAAACTACCTGTAGTTTTTCCTGAATCAGATAAATTAAATGAAGTGTGTGATGATGCGTGGGTTTCCCCCGATAGAAAATTATTGGCGGTATACCCTTTCCCGCCAGAAGTTAGGGCGCGTTGGGAAACACCCCTTAGGGTGGATAAGGCGCTCACACGCTTATCAAAACAAGTGGCGGTACCGTCTCCAGATAGGGCCGCCCTCAAGGAGCCAGCTGATAGGAGGCTGGAAAATATCCTAAAAAGTATATACACACATACTGGTGTTATACTGCGACCAGCGATCGCCTCAGCCTGGATGTGCAGCGCTGGGGTGGCTTGGTCGGATTCCCTGACTGAAAATATTGATACCCTTGACAGGGACAGTATTTTATTTACTATAGAGCATTTAAAGGATGCATTTCTATATATGCGAGATGCACAGAGGGATATTTGCACTCTGGCATCAAGAGTAAGTGCGATGTCCATATCTGCCAGAAGTTGTTTATGGACACGACAGTGGTCAGGTGATGCAGATTCCAAACGGCACATGGAAGTATTGCCGTATAAAGGAGAAAAAGACAACGTCTTTTCAGCCTCAGTCCTTTCGTCCCCATAAGGGCAAGCGGGCAAAAGGCCAGTCATATCTGCCATGGGATAGAGGAAAGGGAAGAAGACTGCAGCAGGCAGCCCATTCCCAGGAACAGAAGCCCTCCACCGCTTCTGCCAAGTCCTCAGCATGACGCTGGGGCCGTACAAGCGGACTCAGGTGCGGTGGGGGGTCGTCTCAAGAGTTTCAGCACGCAGTGGGCTCACTCGCAAGTGGACCCCTGGATCCTACAAGTAGTATCCCAGGGGTACAGATTGGAGATTCGAGACGTCTCCCCCTCGCAGGTTCCTGAAGTCTGCTTTACCAACGTCTCCCTCCGACAGGGAGGCAGTAGTGGAAACAATTCACAAGCTGTATTCCCAGCAGGTGATAATCAAAGTACCCCTCCTACAACAAGGAAAGGGGTATTATTCCACACTATATTGTGGTACTGAAGCCAGACGGTTCGGTGAGACCTATTCTAAATCTGAAATATTTCAACACTTACATACAAAGGTTCAAATCAAGATGGAGTCACTCAGAGCAGTGATAGCGAACCAGGAAGAAGGGGACTATATGGTGTCCGGGGACATCAGGGATGCTTACCTCCATGTCCAAATTTGCCCTTCTCACCAAGGGTACCTCAGGTTCGTGGTACAGAACTGTCACTATCAGTTTCAGACGCTGCCGGTTGGATTGTCCACGGCACCCCGGGTCCTTACCAAGGTAATGGCCGAAATGATGATTCTTCTTCAAAGAAAATGGACAATCTCCTGATAAGGGCAGGGTCCAGAGAACAGTTGGAGGTCGGAGTAGCACTATCTCAAGTAGTTCTACGACAGCACGGGTGGATTCTAAATATTCCAAAACCGCAGCTGTTTCCGACGACACGTCTGCTGTTCCTAGGGATGATTCTGGACACAGTCCAGAAAAAGGTGTTTCTCCCGGAGAAGAAAGCCAGGGAGTTATCCGAGCTAGTCAGGAACCTCCTAAAACCAGGAAAAGTGTCAGTGCATCATTGCACAAGGGTCCTGGGAAAAATGGTGGCTTCTTACGAAGCGATTCCATTCGGCAGATTTCACACAAGAACTTTTCAGTGGGATCTGCTGGAAAAATGGTCCGGATCGCATCTTCAGATGCATCAGCGGATAACCCTGTCTCCAAGGACAAGGGTGTTTCTTCTGCGGTGGCTGCAGAGTGCTCATCTACTAAAGGGCCGCAGATTCGGCATTCAGGACTGGGTCCTGGTGACCACGGATGCCAGCCTGAGAGGCTGGGGAGCAGTCACACAGGGAAAAAATTTCCAGGGAGTGTGATCAAGTCTGGAGACTTCTCTCCACATAAATATACTGGAGCTAAGGGCAATTTACAATGTTCTAAGCTTAGCAAGACCTCTGCTTCAAGGTCAGCCGGTATTGATCCAGTGGGACAACATCACGGCAGTCGCCCACGTAAACAGACAGGGCGGCACAAGAAGCAGGAGGGCAATGGCAGAAACTGCAAGGATTCTTCGCTGGGCGAAAAATCATGTGATAGCACTGTCAGCAGTGTTCATTCCGGGAGTGGACAACTGGGAAGCAGACTTCCTCAGCAGGCACGACCTCCACCCGGGAGAGTGGGGACTTCATCCTGAAGTCTTCCACATGATTGTGAACCGTTGGGAAAAACCAAAGGTGGATATGATGGCGTCTCGCCTCAACAAAAAACTGGACAGGTATTGCGCCAGGTCAAGAGACCCTCAGGCAATAGCTGTGGACGCTCTGGTAACACCGTGGGTGTTCCAGTCAGTGTATGTGTTTCCTCCTCTGCCTCTCATACCAAAAGTACTGAGAATTATACGGCAAAGGGGAGTAAGAACGATACTCGTGGCTCCGGATTGGCCAAGAAGAACTTGGTACCCGGAACTTCAGGAGATGCTCACGGAAGATCCGTGGCCTCTACCTCTAAGACGGGACCTGCTTCAGCAGGGACCGTGTCTATTCCAAGACTTACCGCGGCTGCGTTTGACGGCATGGCGGTTGAACGCCGAATTCTAAGGGAAAAAGGCATTCCGGAAGAGGTCATTCCTACACTGGTAAAAGCCAGGAAGGAGGTGACTGCACAACATTATCACCGCATTTGGAGAAAATATGTTGCGTGGTGTGAGGCCAGGAAGGCCCCCACGGAGGAATTTCAATTGGGTCGATTCCTACATTTCCTGCAAACAGGATTGTCTATGGGCCTCAAATTGGGGTCCATTAAGGTTCAAATTTCGGCCCTGTCGATTTTCTTCCAGAAAGAATTGGCTTCAGTTCCTGAAGTCCAGACTTTTGTAAAAGGAGTACTACATATACAGCCCCCGGTTGTGCCCCCAGTGGCTCCGTGGGACCTTAATGTAGTTTTGGATTTTCTCAAATCCCATTGGTTTGAGCCGCTCAAATCGGTGGATTTGAAATATCTTACATGGAAAGTAACCATGCTACTGGCCCTGGCTTCAGCCAGGAGAGTGTCAGAATTGGCGGCTTTATCGTATAAAAGCCCATATCTGATTTTCCATTCGGACAGGGCAGAACTGCGGACGCGTCCTCAGTTTCTGCCTAAGGTGGTGTCAGCGTTTCACCTGAACCAGCCTATTGTGGTGCCTGCGGCTACTAGCGATTTGGAGGATTCCAAGTTGCTGGACGTTGTCAGGGCATTGAAAATATATATTTCAAGGACTGCTGGAGTCAGAAAATCTGACTCGCTGTTTATACTGTATGCACCCAACAAGCTGGGTGCTCCTGCTTCTAAGCAGACGATTGCTCGTTGGATTTGTAGCACAATTCAACTTGCACATTCTGTGGCAGGCCTGCCACAGCCTAAATCTGTCAAGGCCCATTCCACAAGGAAGGTGGGCTCATCCTGGGCGGCTGCCCGAGGGGTCTCGGCATTACAACTCTGCCGAGCAGCTACGTGGTCGGGGGAGAACACGTGTGTAAAATTCTACAAATTTGATACCCTGGCTAAAGAGGACCTGGAGTTCTCTCATTCGGTGCTGCAGAGTCATCCGCACTCTCCCGCCCGTTTGGGAGCTTTGGTATAATCCCCATGGTCCTGACGGAGTCCCCAGCATCCACTAGGACGTCAGAGAAAATAAGATTTTACTTACCGATAAATCTATTTCTCGTAGTCCGTAGTGGATGCTGGGCGCCCATCCCAAGTGCGGATTGTCTGCAATACTTGTACATAGTTATTGTTACAAAAAAATCGGGTTGTTATTGTTGTGAGCCGTCTGTTCAGAGGCTCCTACGTTTGTCATACTGTTAACTGGGTTCAGATCACAAGTTGTACGGTGTGATTGGTGTGGCTGGTATGAGTCTTACCCGGGATTCAAAATCCTTCCTTATTGTGTACGCTCGTCTGGGCACAGTATCCTAACTGAGGCTTGGAGGAGGGTCATAGGGGGAGGAGCCAGTGCACACCACCTGATCCTAGAGCTTTATTTTTGTGCCCTGTCTCCTGCGGAGCCGCTGATCCCCATGGTCCTGACGGAGTCCCCAGCATCCACTACGGACTACGAGAAATAGATTTATCGGTAAGTAAAATCTTATTTTGCACACTATATGCAGATAGGCCACCTAAGGAGTCTACTCACATCCCTGGTTACCCCACACCAACTACCTGTAGGTTGCCACACTACAAGTGTTTTAGGGAGATGTAGACACAAATAAGCTGTCTTACTTCACAGGCAGCCTGCTGTCTCAGGTGACACTCTCCCAGTGTGAAAGTTACAAAAACACTGATGCACACCATACAGAGAAGGGCTTAACACAGGAGTTTATTCATTCCTTGGGTAACCTACAATCTAATTTCCAAAAATTACGGTTGCCACACACTACATGTTTTTAAGGGACACGTAGATATAATATATCATATGGAATGAGGCCCCCTAAAGGAGCCATCTCACCTACCAGGCAACCATCACCACCATTATTAATACCGATACCACCACTTCTACACATGCTCCTGCTACCCGGAACATAACCCCTCTGTAGGCGGCGCAAGTAGCGAGCGAGCAATGTTCTTGCTACCCACAGCTACTCGGGTGAGCCCAGTACAGCGGCGCGCACGCTCCTGCTACTTGTAGCTAATGAATAGGGAGACGGAGGTGGCAGTATGATGCTATGTGTCCAGCACTAGGGTAAGCTGCCTCCCACAGCAACAATGGATGAGGACACATCTGTAAATTTTAGCCATTCTACATATAATAAGCAACCCCCATAACACATCTGCATGTCTAAAAGACAGTGAGAAGTGCATTAGGTCTAGAAAAGGCCAAATACATGCCATTTGTAAAAAAAAAAAAAAAATATTCAATAATCTTCAGATTCTGTTTTTTGGTTAGAGGCTTGTGCTATTCTGTGCTACTTACTTCTTATCCGTCTGTCCATGCCTCCTATGTTCTTCCCTGGGCAGTAGAGAAATACATTGGGCCCAAGTACTAAGGGGGTGTGGCAAAAAATGGGACGTGTGGCCACGGCTCCTCTGAAAAAGGACGATGAAAAATACTATGCGCGAAGTGGCGCCACTAACTGAAAAGGATAACATTTGTTCCCTTCAGCAGCTGGCCTGATCCCACCTCTTGAATCCTCTGCTGCTCTATCGATCTTCACCCTTCTTTTCTCATACGTCCTAGAGGATGCTGGGGACTCCAAAAGGACCATGGGGTATAGACGGATCCGCAGGAGACATGGGCACTTTAAGACTTTAAATGGGTGTGAACTGGCTCCTCCCTCTATGCCCCTCCTCCAGACCTCAGTTAGATTCTGTGCCCAGAAGAGACTGGTTGCACACTAGGGGAGCTCTACAGAGTTTCTCTAAAAAAGACTTTTGTTAGGTTTATTATTTTCATGGAGCACTGCTGGCAACAGGCTCCCTGCTTCGTGGGACTGAGGGGAGAGAAGCAGACCTACTTCTGTGAGTTCAGAGGCTCTGCTTCTTAGGCTACTGGACACCATTAGCTCCAGAGGGTCTGATCACTTGGTTCGCCTATCTGCTCGTTCCCGGAGCCGCTCCGCCGTCCTCCTCACAGAGCCGGAAGATAGAAGCCGTGTGATTATAACAAGAAAGAAGACTTCAGATCTTCACTGAGGTACCGCACAGCGGTAACGCTGCGCGCCATTGCTCCCGCACTCACACACACAGAAGGCACTGTAAGGGTGCAGGGTGCAGGGGGGGCGCCGTGGGCAGCAATAATAACCTCAAGGGACATTGGCTAGCATGTTAGATACTGCGGAGGCAGTATATTAGAAAACCCCCGCCAGTATAAAGAATTTGAGTGGGACCGAAGCCCGCCGTTGAGGGGGCGGAGATTGATCCTCCAGCACTAACCAGCGCCATTTCCTCCACAGCACGCTGCAGAGAAGCTGCTCCCCGGACTCTCCCCTGCTGAGCAAGTAAAGAGGGCAAAAACGAAGGGGGGGGGGGGCACATTTAATTGGCGCAGTAAGTGTATTATTTATCTATAAAAGCGCTGTACAGACTGGGATTTTGTTCCAGTGTCCAGTGGCGCTGGGTGTGTGCTGGCATACTCTCTCTCTGTCTCTCCAAAGGGCCTTATTAGGGATGTCCCCATATTTGTATATCCCAGTGTGTGTGGGGGTGTCAGTACGTGTGTGTCGGCATGTCTGAAGTGGAAGGCTCGTCTAGGGAGGAGGCAGAGCAGATGATTGTGGTGTCTCCGTCGGCACCGCCGACACCTGATTGGTTGGATATGTGGAATGTTTTAAATGCAAATGTGACTATTACATAAAATATTGGACAAAACAGAGTACAGGTAAATAGCAGGGAGTCAATCCATGGCTTTGACTGTGGCACAAGGCCCTTCGGGGTCTCATAAACGTCCCCTTTCCCAGGTAGCAGACACTGATACCGACACGGATTCTGACTCCAGTGTCGACTATGATGATGCGAGGTTACACCCACGGGTGGCCATGAGTATTCATTATATGATTATTGCAATAAAGGATGTTTTGCATATCACAGAAGACCCCTCTGTCCCTGACATGAGGGTCTGCATGTTTAAGGAAAAGAAACCTGAGGTAACGTTTCCGCCATCTCATGAGCTGAACACCTTATTTGAAAAAGCTTGGGAAACTCCAGACAAGAAACTGCAGATTCCCAAGAGAATTCTTATGGCGTATCCGTTGCCCTCACAGGACAGGTTACGGTGGGAATCCTCGCCCACGGTAGACAAGGCTTTGACGCGCTTGTCCAAAAAGGTGGCGCTACCGTCTCCGGACACGGCAGCCCTCAAGGATCCTGCTGATCGCAGACAGGAAACTACCTTAAAATCGATTTATACACATACGGGTGCCTTGCTCAGACCGGCAGTAGCGTCGGCATGGGTGGGTAGCACAATTGCAGCATGGGCAGATAACTTGTCATCTGACATTGACACCCTAGATAAGGATAGCATTTTATTGACCTTGGGTCACATTAAAGACGCAGCGTTGTATATGAGAGAGGCTGCGAGAGACATTGGGCTGTTGGGTTCAAGAGCCAATGCCATGGCAATTTCTGCTAGACTGTCCCTGTGGACCCGCCAATGGACGGGTGATGCCGATTCAAAGAGACATATGGAAACTTTACCTTACAAGGGTGTGGTTTTATTTGGGGAGGGCCTCGAGGACCTGGTTTCAACAGCTACCGCGGGTAAGTCTTCTTTTTTGCCTTATGTTCCCCCACAGCAAAAGAAAACACCTCACTATCAGATGCAGTCCTTTCGGTCGCATAAGTCCAGAAGGGGTCGGGGCTCTTCCTTCCTCGCCAGAGGTAAGAGTAGAGGGAAAAGAACGCCTACTACGGCTAGTTCCCAGGAACAAACGTCCTCCCCGGCTTCTACAAAATCCATTGCATGACGCTGGGGCTCCACTGAGGGAGTCCGCGCCGGTGGGGGCACGTCTTCGACTCTTCAGCCAGGTCTGGGTTCAATCGGATTTGGATCCTTGGGTGATCGAAATTGTATCCCAAGGATACAAACTGCAATTCGAAGAAGTGCCTCCTCACCGATTTTCAAATCGGCTTTGCCAGCTTCTCCCCCAGAGAGGGAAATAGTTTCAGCGGCCATACAAAAGCTGTGTCAACAGCAAGTGATTATCAAAGTACCCCTAATGCAATAGAGAAAAGGGTACTGGGCAAGGAGTCACAATTATCCCATACTTGGACGATCTCCTGATAAAAGCAAGATCGAGAGATCAATTGCTGAAAAGCGTGTCGCTCTCCCTGAGAGTGCTGCAGCAACACGGCTGGATCCTAAATCTACCAAAGTCGCAGTTGATTTCAACGACTCGGCTATCATTTTTAGGCATGATTCTGGACACGGAAAAAAAGAGGGTTTTTCTCCCAACGGAAAAGCCCAGGAACCCCAGAACATGGTTAGAGACCTGCTAAAACCAAAAAGAGTGTCAGTTCATCGATGCACTCGAGTACTGGGAAAAATGGTGGCAGCCTACGAGGCCATCCCCTTCGGCAGGTTCCATGCGAGGATGTTTCAGTGGGACCTTCTGGACAAGTGGTCGGGGTCCCATCTACAAATACATCAGAAAATAAGCCTGTCCCCCAGAGCCAGAGTGTCTCTCCTGTGGTGGCTTCAGAGTGCTCACGTTCTAGAGGGTCGCAGGTACGGCATTCTAGACTGTGTTCTAGTGACCACGGACGTGAGCCTCCGAGGATGGGGAGCAGTCACACAAGGAAGAAATTTTCAGGGACTATGGGCAAGCCAGGAGGCTTGTCTACACATCAACGTGCTGGAATTAAGGGCCATATACAACGGCCTACGACAAGCGGAGAATCTTCTTCGCGACCTACCGGTTCTGATTCAATCAGACAACGTCACAGCCGTGGCTCATGTAAACCGCCAAGGCGGGACAAGGAGCAGAGTGGCAATGGCGGAAGCCAGCAGGATTCTTCGCTGGGCGGAAAATCACGTCAGCAGTCTTCATTCTGGGAGTGGACAACTATGAAGCAGACTTCCTCAGCAGACATGATCTCCATCCGGGAGAGTGGGGTCTTCATCAAGAAGTTTTTGCAGAGATAACAAGTCGTTGGGGACTTCCTCAAATAGACATGATGGCATCACGCCTCAATAAGAAGCTTCGGATGTATTGTTCCAGGTCAAGGGACCCTCAGGCAGTAGCGGTGGACGCCCTGGTGACACCGTGGGTGTTTCAGTCGGTCTATGTGTTTCCTCCTCTTCCGCTCATCTCAAAAATATTGAGAATCATAAGACGAAAAAGAGTACAGACAATACTCACTGTTCCGGATTGGCCTCGAAGGGCCTGGTATTCAGATCTTCTGGAAATGCTCACAGAAGATCCGTGGCCTCTTCCTCCCAGGGAGGACCTGTTGCAACAGGGGCCCTGCATGTTCCAAGACTTACCACGGTTACGTTTGACGGCATGGCGGTTGAACACCAAATCCTAGCTAGGAAAGGTATTCCGGGGGAAGTCATCCCTACTCTGATAAAAATTAGGAAGGAGGTGACGGCGAAACATTATCATCGTATCTGGAGGAAATATGTATCTTGGTGTGAAGCCAAGAATACTCCTACGGAAGATTTTCACCTGGGCCGTTTTCTCCACTTTCTACAGACAGGAGTGGATATGGGCCTAAAGTTAGGCTCCATTAAGGTGCAGATTTCGGCCTTATCAATATTCTTTCAGAAGGAATTGGCTTCTCTCCCAGAAGTCCAGACTTTTGTAAAGGGAGTGCTGCACATCCAGCTTCCTTTTGTGCCCCCGGTGGCACCATGGGACCTTAACGTGGTTTTACAGTTCCTTAAATCACACTGGTTTGAACCTCTTCAAACGGTTGAATTAAAATTTCTCACTTGGAAAGTAGTCATGTTGCTGGCCTTGGCATCTGCAAGGCGGGTGTCCGAATTGGCGGCTTTGTCTCACAAGAGCCCCTATCTGATTTTCCATGTGGATCGAGCAGAGTTGAGAACTCGTCCTCAATTTCTAACTAAGGTGGTTTCGTCGTCTCATATGAACCAACCTATTGTGGTGCCTGTGGCTACGGGTGACTTGGAGGATTCCAAGTCCCTTGATGTAGTCAGGGCCTTAAAAATTTATGTAGCCAGGACGGCTCAAGTTCGGAAAACAGAGGCACTGTTTGTCCTGTATGCGGCCACCAAAGTTGGCGCTCCTGCTTCTAAGCAGACTATTGCTTGCTGGATCTGTGACACGATTTAGCAGGCTCATTCTACGGCTGGATTGCCGTTACCTAATTCGGTAAAGGCCCATTCCACTAGGAAGGTGGGCTCTTCTTGGGCGGCTGCCCGATGCGTCTCGGCTTTACAGCTTTGCCAAGCAGCTACTTGGTCGGGTTCAAACACTTTTGCAAAATTCTACAAGTTTGATACCCTGGCTGAGGAGGACCTCATGTTTGCTCAGTCGGTGCTGCAGAGTCATCCGCACTCTCCCGCCCGGTCTGGAGCTTTGGTATAATCCCCATTGTCCTTACGGAGTCCCCAGCATCCTCTAGGACGTAAGAGAAAATAAGATTTTAAACCTACCGGTAAATCTTTTTCTCCTAGTCCGTAGAGGATGCTGGGCGCCCGTCCCAGTGCGGACTAATTTCTGCAAGGCTTGTATATAGTTGTTGCTTACATAAGGGTTATGTTACAGTTTAGATCAGTCTTTGGCTGATGCTGTTTTGTTCATACTGTTAACTGGTTTCGGATATTCCATGTTGGATGGTGTGGGCTGGTATGTATCTTGCCCTTAGATTAACAAAAATCCTTTCCTCGTACTGTCCGTCTCCTCTGGGCACAGTTCTTTAACTGAGGTCTGGAGGAGGGGCATAGAGGGAGGAGCCAGTGCACACCCATCTAAAGTCTCTAGAGTGCCCATGTCTCCTGCGGAGCCCGTCTATACCCCATGGTCCTTACGGAGTCCCCAGCATCCTCTACGGACTAGGAGAAAAAGATTAACCGGTAGGTTTAAAATCTTATTTTCTCTCTGCTGTCCTCTCAGCTATCGCTATCTTCCCAGCTATCCCCTTCCATCTGTCCCCTCTGCTGTTCTCCACCACTGCTATCTAAACCCCACCCCACCCTGTTTTTCCCCTTCACATACGTTAGTCACACAGTGAAAGTGGTGGTCAGAAGAGGTTCTATTTCTGAAACTTCTTGTCAGTGGGTGCATTGTCTGGTCCTCTCTCAGGCCCAGCTGCAATAGGAGAGCTGGATTTACATGTTACAGTGGCTCTCAGTTACTGTTAAACTGGGTGCACAAAGTGCATTGATGAGGTCAGCTCACAGCATTTTAGTGACTTAGAGCCACCATATCACATGGACTGCAGTGAGACTCCAGGCCCACAACCAATGAGAACTGGAGTACTGACTCTGGGCCTAATTCTACCTGATCTTAGCAGCAAATTTGTTAGCAAATAGGCAAAATCATGTGCACTGCAGGTGGGGCAGATATAACATGTGCTGAGAGAGTTAGAGTTGGGTGGGTTATATTGTTTCTGTGCAGGGTAAATATTGGCTGCTTAATTTTTACACTGCAATTTAGATTTCAGTTTGAACACCCCCCTACCCAAATCTAACTTTCTGTACATAATATATATGCCCCCCCCCACCCTGCAGTGTACATGGTTTTGCCCATTAGCTAACAAATTTGCTGCTGCGATCAGATCTGAATTCTGTCCACTGCCCCCAGTTCTGTCCCCAGTGCGTGGTCCTCAAGGCACCCCAACAGTCCAGGATTTAGGTATATCCATGGCTCAGCACAGATGGTTAAATTTCATTAACTTAGGTGATAATTAAGTCACCTGTAGCCAAGCATGGATACAATTAAAACCTGGACCGTTGGGGTGCCTTAAGGACCGCGTTTGGGAACCTCTGAGACAAGAAATTGTCATGGACAAGCTTGGAATCGGAAATAGGAATAAAAAGAAAGTGCCAAATTAGCTGTTACTGATACCCCTTTTCCACTAGCTCAAAAAACACGGGTAAATGCACGGGGGCGCGCATTTACCCGTGTTTTTGGCAAGTGGAAAAGGGTCAACCCGGATCAAGTGACCCGTGAATCCTACCCGGCTATTTACCTGGGTAGGACACGGGAATGATCCGGGTAGGGTGTAGTGTAAACGGGAGCCGTGTCGATGCGACACGGCTCCCGTTTACACTGTATGGATGGGCGGCGCTGGGAGATCATGTGATCTCCCTGCGCCGCCCCTGCCGTGTAGCTAGAAGCGTCACCAACCCGGCATATGCCGGGTTGTGACTGCTGATGGGAAAGGGACCGAGCACGGGTCGCAGCAGGGGGCAGCTCCCGTGTCAGGCTCCCGGCTGCGACCCGTGCTCGTAGGTGTAAAAGGGGTATCAGTGTGGACTGAATTAGCATAACGTGTTGTGTACCCCAGGGAGATAAGAATGGAGAGCGCAATGTAATTACCTCATCCAAAAATGGTGCACATAACTGGATGCAGGTGCCATGCGTTAAATGAGAGGTTTTTAGAGTACCTTGGGGCAGATGTATTAAGCCTGGAGAAGTAATAAAGCAGTGATAAGTGCTTGGTGATAATGCACCTGCCAATCAGCTCATAACTGTAAATTTTCATGTTGGAGCTGATTGGCTGGTGCGTTATCACCATGCATTTATCACTGCTTTATCACTTCTCCAGGCTTCATACATCTGCCCCCTTGTTAGGAATGCTAAATATTCTTTTACTTTCTGGAAGACCAGTTTTACAAATTTGATGCAACTATTTGTAGGTTTACACACTAATTATTGTGCAACAATGAATATTGCATTTTTTAGGTGTTCTAATGTTAATATTGACATAAAGTAAAAATATTAATGAGCAGTTGCAGCTCTACTAAGGACTGATGACACGTTTAGCAGAGATTGCTATTTAGCTGCATAATTACATTTTAAAAGATCTTACTTCAATATTCAGTGTTTCTGTGCTGCAATCACCTTAGACAGGCATCCCTATTGTGTTGGCAAGTATTTCATCTGTACAGGGGAGCTGCTTTTCAATCAGTGCTACATGCATGGGATTTGCTTTGAATATGAATCGAAAAGTGTGCAAATAGAGCTTGTATTGTACTTCATTTTGGTATATTGCTATGGTTGTGAAATGTTATAATGCAAGAACAACATGACAATAGTGAATACCTAGGGTTAACATTATTTGAAAGCGGGCATTATCAAATACAGTACAATAATTGTGTGGAAAATGGTTAATAGTTGTATAATACATGTTAAGCTGCAAATGGTTTCTTATTCCTTTTTATGCGTTTGTTATGCACTGTATGGAAGTGCTTTCATACACATAGCAGTGCCATGGGTTGTAAGACCCCACAGCAGCATCAACGTTCATCAAAGGGATTGATGGAATCTATTTTTCTACTTTTTTTATGACTCAGTGTAGATGCCTCAAAAGTTCCTTTGTAGACAGGAGCAAAGTATTTATTACTTATCTTTATTGACTGTACTCAGAACAACTACTTTTTTTTGTTACATTGTGCATACAGCTTAATCCTTTATTTAAAAGGTCATAACATTGGTAATTGAACATTTAAAAAGTCTGTAGGCTCTCTTCATCAGAAAGGTAAGTACTTGGCAATATTATATTGCAACACTAGGAATACTATGTTGGAGAGCAGGCCATGAATGTGCAGAGAAGAAAAGTGATTTAACTTCCTTTTATGCTACAAATGCATCGAGCCTCAATACGACCTGCACTGCAAGATGTGTGAGCCAGCAGTTCCCAAGCAACCTTGCTAACGTTCAACTTTTTTTTTTATATATGTATCACTATGCGAATAAGACACACAAACAGACTCTGCTGATTTAAAAATATATGCAGCAACCACTAAAGCATTCGACACTGTCCTTTGGCCACATTTTTTTTTATCTTTATAGATTTTCATCCTGTTTTTATAGATTTTATTAAATATCTTTATAGAGCCCTGGCTACCTCTTGCTTAAAGGATATTGTGACAATCCTCTAGTCATGTCTCGTGGCATCAGCCAAGGCTGTCCACTTTCCCCACATCTGTTCAATATTGCTATCGACCCCCTTCTACGCAGACTGCAAAATGACGCTAACATTAAGGGAATCACCAATGGTTCAAATGAAAATAAAACTAACCGCCTTTGTGGATGACATTCTACTATACATTTCTAACCAATCTGACTCATTTGCTCACATAATTGAACAACTATGGGGGAATTGTCTGGTTTTACTGTCAACTGGGCAAAATCTATTGCACTGCGTTTGGGTAGGACCAATTCTCGTATTGCTGGTATGGATGCTGTTTCATTATCTTGACGCTCAGATCACTTTACTTACCCGGGGGTTAAAATTCCAAGAAATCTGAGACTTCTCTATATCCTTAACTTCACACGTCAGTTATGCGAGTCTCTGTTGAGCTGGAGAGCTGGAAATTCCTCCCCATTTCATACATTGGTAGGGCAAACCTCATCAAAATGGTAACATTTCCCCGCCTTACGTATATGATGCAGGTCTTACCGTTGCCACTGACTACTAAGTACATCACACATACTAATTTTCTCTTTCGTTGTTTCATTTGGCAAGGTAAAAGGCCACGTATTGGATTATTCAAATTACAACAACCTAAATCATATGGTGGTATTAATTTCTCTTACGTCCTAGAGGATGCTGGGGACTCCGTAAGGACCATGGGGTATAGACGGGCTCCGCAGGAGACATGGGCACTATAAAGAACTTTTAGTATGGGTGTGCACTGGCTCCTCCCTCTATGCCCCTCCTCCAGACCTCAGTTAGATCCTGTGCCCAGAGGAGATTGGGTGCATTACAGGGGAGCTCTCCTGAGTTTCTCTGAAAAAGAATTTTGTTAGGTTTTTTATTTTCAGGTAGCACTGCTGGCAACAGGCTCCCTGCATCGTGGGACTGAGGAGAGAGAAGCAGACCTACTTAACTGATAGGCTCTGCTTCTTAGGCTACTGGACACCATTAGCTCCAGAGGGAGTCGGAACGCAGGTCTCCACCTGCCGTACGTCCCAGAGCCGCGCCGCCGTCCTCCTCACAGAGCCGGAAGATAGAAGCCGGGTGAGTATAAGAAGAGAAGAAGACTTCAAGGCGGCAGAAGACTTCAGATCTTCCCAGAGGTAAGCGCGCAGCGGTAACGCTGCGCGCCATTGCTCCCACACACTACACACACTAGCAGGCACTGATGGGTGCAGGGCGCAGAGGGGGGGGGGGGGCGCACTGGGCAGCATTATAAACCTCTAATCTGGCATTTATATGGGCTGCGGAGGCAGTAATTATAAAAATCCCCTGCCAGTTTAAACAATTGAGCGGGACCGAAGCCCGCCACTAGAGGGGGCGGAGCTTGGTCTCTCCGCACTAACCAGCGCCATTTTCTCCACAGAGCACTGCAGAGAAGCTGGCTCCCCGGACTCTCCCCTGCTGAACACGGTGACAGAGGGCTGAAAAGAGGGGGGGGGGGGGACTTGTAAGGCGCAGTGAGTGTATTACACAGTAATTATACATGTAAAAGCGCTTTATTATCTGGGAAATTGTTTCCAGTGTCAGTTGGCGCTGGGTGTGTGCTGGCATACTCCCTCTCTGTCTCTCCAAAGGGCCTTATTGGGGAACTGTCTCCTTATAGATATATCCCTGTGTGTGTGGTGGTGTCGGTACGAGTGTGTCGGCATGTCTGAAGCGGAAGGCTCATCTAAGGAGGAGGTGGAACAGATGATTGTGGTGTCTCCGTCGGCAACGCCGACTCATGAATGGTTGGACATGTGGAATATGTTAAATGCAAATGTGACCTTATTGCATAAGAGAATGGACAAAGCAGAGTCCAGGGAAAAAGCAGGGAGTCAATCTGTGTCACAGGGCCCTTCAGGGTCTCAAAAACGTCCCCTATCCCAAATAGCAGACACTGATAACGACACGGATTCTTACTCCAGTGTCGACTACGATGATGCAAGGTTACACTCAAGGGTGGCCAAAAGTATTCATTATATGATTATTGCAATAATAGATGTTTTGCATATCACATATGACCCCTCTGTCCCTGACACGAGGGTGCGCATGTATAAGGAAAAGAGACCTGAGGTTACCTTTCCCCCATCTCATGAGCTGAACGAGTTGTTTGAAAAAGCTTGGGAAACTCCAGACAAAAACCTGCAGTTTCCCAAGAGGATTCTTATGGCATACCCTTTCCCTGCACAGGACAGGGTACGGTGGGAATCTTCGCCCAGGGTGGACAAGAAGGTGGCGCTACCGTCTCCGGACACATCAGCCCTCAAGGATCCTGCTGATCGCAGACAGGAGACTACCTTAAAATCTATTTATACCCATACGGGTGCTTTACGCAGACCGGCAATAGCATCGGCATGGGTATGTAGTGCAGTTGCGGCTTGGACAGATACCTTGTCAGCTGACATTGATACCCTAGACAGGGATACCATTTTGTTGACCTTAGGTCACATTAAAGACGCAGTCTTATATATGAGAGACGCTCAGAGAGACGTTGGGCTGCTAGGTTCGAGAGCCAACGCCATGGCGATTTCTGCTAGGCGAGCCCTGTGGACCCGCCAATGGACAGGTGATGCCGACTCAAAGAAGCGTATGGAGGTTTTACCTTACAAGGGTGAAGTTTTATTTGGGGATGGTCTCGCGGACCTGGTTTCCACAGCTACTGCGGGTAAATCTACTTTTTTGCCTTTTGTTCCCCCACAGCAAAAGAAAACTCCACAATATCAGATGCAGTCCTATCGGTCACATGAGTCCAGAAGAGGTCGGGGCTCCTCCTTCCTCGCCAGAGGTAAGGGTAGAGGAAAGAGAACGCCTGCTTTGGCTGGTACCCAGGAGCAGAAGTCCTCCCCGGCTTCTGCTAAATCCACCGCATGACGCTGGGGCTCCACTGAGGGAGTCCGCACCGGTGGGGGCACGTCTTCGACTCTTCAGCCAGGTCTGGGTTCTGTCAGACGTGGACCCTTGGGCGATGGAAATTGTATCCCAAGGCTACAAACTGGAATTCGAAGAGGTGCCCTCTCGCCGATTTTTCAAGTCGGCCTTGCCAGCTTCTCCCCCGGAGAGGGAAGTGGTGTTAGCTGCAATTCTAAAGCTGTGTCAACAGCAAGTGATTGTCAAGGTTCCCCTAGTCCAACAGGGGAAAGGGTACTATTCAACCCTGTTTGTGGTCCCGAAGCCGGATGGTTTGGTCAGACCCATTTTAAATCTAAAATCCCTAAACCTATACTTGAAAAAGTTCAAATTCAAGATGGAATCGCTCCGGGCTGTGCTCTCCAGTCTGGAAGGGGGGGATTTTATGGTGTCACTCGACATAAAGGATGCATACCTTCATGTCCCCATATATCCTCATCAGGCGTACCTGAGATTCGCTGTACAGGACTGTCATTACCAGTTTCAGATGTTGCCGTTTGGGCTTTCCACGGCCCCGAAGATTTTAACCAAGGTGATGGCGGAGATGATGGTGCTCCTGCGCTGGCAGGGAGTCACAATTATCCCATACTTGGACGATCTCCTGATAAAAACGAGATCGAGAGATCAATTGCAGAAGAGCGTGTCGCTCTCCCTGAGAGTGCTACAACACCACGGTTGGATTCTCAATCTGCCAAAGTCACAATTGATTCCAACGACTCGACTACAATTCCTAGGCATGATTCTGGACACGGAACAGAAGAGGGTTTTTCTCCCGATGGAAAAAGCCCGGGACCTCCAGAACATGGTCAGAGACCTGCTAAAACCAAAAAGAGTGTCTGTTCATCAATGCACTCAAGTTATGGAGAAAATGGTGGCAGCCTACGAGGCCATCCCCTTCGGCAGGTTTCATGCAAGGACGTTTCAGTGGGACCTCCTGGACAAGTGGTCCGGGTCCCATCTACAAATACATCAGAAGATAAGCCTGTCCCCCAGGGCCAGGGTGTCTCTCCTGTGGTGGATGCAAAGTGCTCACCTTCTAGAGGGTTGCAGGTTCGGCATTCAAGACTGGGTTCTGGTGACCACCTACGCGAGGCTCCGAGGATGGGGAGCAGTCACACAAGGAGGAAATTTTCAGGGGCTATGGTCAAGCCAGGAGGCTTGTCTACACATCAACGTACTGGAATTGAGGGCCATATACAACGGCCTACGACAAGCGGAGAATCTTCTTCGCGACCTACCGGTTCTGATTCAATCAGACAACGTCACAGCCGTGGCTCATGTAAACCGCCAAGGCGGGACAAGGAGCAGAGTGGCAATGGCGGAAGCCACCAGGATTCTTCGCTGGGCGGAAAATCACGTAAGCGCTCTGTCAGCGGTCTTCATTCCGGGAGTGGACAACTGGGAACCAGACTTCCTCAGCAGACACGATCTCCATCCAGGAGAGTGGGGACTTCATCAAGAAGTTTTTACAGAGTGATAAAGCTAAATATTTACCTTTTAACAAGCTATTTACTATTACCGTGTAGCCGTAATGGCCGCTAATCCACGTACACGTGCTACGCACTTTGTACGCTATTTGCGTACAAAGACCTCGCACGTGGTACGTAAGTTACGTACACACGCTGCGCTGGGTGTACGGAATACACAACGAGCGTACACACAGACAATAACCTTTCTAAACCTTAAACGGAATATGCTTACACTGTAAACCTTAATACCGTGATACTGTAACGATATAACACTGATTAACCTTAGTATTTAAGCCAGCTGTTTGAGCGATTGAGATGCTCAGAAACCCTTAGTGATAAATGGTGAAACACACAGACTCTGGTTAGGTTTCAACACCTTACTAGATGATTTTAGTATGTAAAAGGGAAAAGAAATACAGTTTACAGCTTATACACTACAATCCTAACATTAATACCTAAACACAATAACTAGACAGAAATATACACAATGGCGAACGAATGCAAACACAAATACATAGAATAAGAATGAATGGCTTACATTAAACGGGTAACAAAGTGGCCACAGAGAAACATACCATACGGGGGAACGCTCGCTAGCGCAACCGGATCCAGTCCTCCAATTATCAGAGATAAATGTTGATGAGAGAGAGTACTGGCCGGTCAGGGGACAGTGGCCTTTATATACACAACATACAGTACACTACAAAGGGCCCTACAATCTCATTGTTCATTGGACACAGGAATGTCTCTCTGCACTATAAAAAAAGGTCATAGGTGGATTTGAACAGGTGGGCTGTGACTATTTCCAACTGCTCAGGTGGGAGGTATCCTCAGGATTCCCGCTGCATGGATAATGAACTGCAAATACAGTAAATGTCCATAACCTTCTTATAGACATAACTATACGCAGGAGCGATTAATCTCTTCCTAACCAACACCGGAATGTTTCTAATAAAATACGTACGCAATTTGCGGACATGTGCACGTACGGCAAACTGAATGCACGAGCAGCGGGCATGTGCATTGGGGTTAGTACAAGGCATTGTGAAGCACGATATTTTTCGACTTTGGCAGTCACCAATAACTGCCACTTTCTAAACAATTCAAACAGAAAAATATATGTCATCATGTAATACCTTTTTATGATTGGGTAGAGGGAGGAGAGGAGGAGGTGGGAAAGATATGACCTAGTGAGATAGTAAAAGCATGTGTGTATGAAATCCATGTTTGAGGGGTCATGTATCATCGTGCCGTACGTGTTCTAAATCAAGCTTCGAGGTATTGCGAAGTATACATTTGATTCCTTCTTATCCCGTGTTAAAGGTCTGTGGATGGGCTGTCAAACTCTACCGAGCTCTTTCCGGCTTTTGGTTACAACAAATGGGGTGCACATTAGTTGATGATACATGAAGAGGGAGAATATGTGGATGCTAATATGTGAAAATCACCTGTCGACTATGTGGGATACTACCTGGAGGTTGTAGAGATGAAGATAAGAAACAAGCGTTATGAATGCAGTCATATAACTATGTGAGGTTTAGTATACAGTCGCCGATTGGAGTCTTGTTTATGTCTTGTCTGATGTACGTGTTGTCTGATGTCTCGCGGTGCTTTTGCTGTAAGTGGTGAACAAAAGCTTTTCCAGTGTCCATAAAATTACAGTCTCTAAAGTATTGGGTTTCCAGTAGATAGTTAAAGTCACTAAAAGTATTGGGTGTCAGTGACACAGTTCATCAATGGTCTGTATAAAAGAGGTTGTCAAATTCTTCTTCCAAGTGGATGTCCTTGTACCTCGGAGGAAAACAAAGGAGAAACGGGTGAAAGAAACGGATCGTGGAATCACATTTTATCACAACATTGTCTCGATTGACGGGTCATATATCAAATTAGTTGTTGCTACAATGCCCTCACTCCTCAGACTCATCACCTTGGTACTACGCTTGCAATTCATTAAACCCCGAACACATCTGAATACCAGACCAATCAATATGATAACTCCCAGGATACACAAGAGGAATTTCCCTACGTCCATAATGACGCTCTGAGCCCATTCTCCTAAACCTGAAAACCAATTTTGTGGGTTCAACCATGACACCCAGCCAGTCAATTCATTACCCACAGCAGCGAGTGTAAGATTGTGCCTCCTTCGAAACTCCCACTTTAATTGCAATATATCATCCATTTTTCGATCTATAACCTCGGTTGGGTCCTCGGTGCTGTTAGTGATATATGTACAACATTTCACGCCATACTGAGTTGCTAGGGTGACACAATACCCGCCTGTTACCGCTGTGAGGTAATTGAGAACCATTCTATGCTGGACCAGCTCTGTTTTGTAGGCTTGCAGCTCTCTCCCAGTATACCTGAAGGTGTCACCATACATCTCGGTGATATTGTCTAACAGGTTCGCTAGCGCAGATATATACCTATAATTTATAACTCCTCTGGTGGTATGGGTGATATCTAACGCGAGTAGGAATTGAATCCCGGTGGATTCGTGAATCAAATCAGAGGCCGCATGCTCTGTCCTATCTACAAGGTGTCTTTTAATGATGTGTTCGTAATGAGTGTGAGTGTAAGGAGCTTGGGCACTGCGGTGAATGTCTTTCATTTTGTTATGGGCAATGGTCATTACTTCAGGCAGTACTTTTCCAACGTAACACAATCCCTCTGAGTTTGGGGCAAGCCACTTATACGCCCTCCTCCCACATATGAAATATGCATCATCGGGGAGAACATATGGGATGGAAAATGACATAACCATATTACAAACCTTCCATGAAAACAGTCCTATCCCTAACTCTTTCATTTGTCTAGTACACGTATCAGGTTGTATGACATGTGCACAGTATCCTGGTGATACTTCTCCAACTCGCATGATCCTACTTCCTAGAGTGTACCTATACCGGAAATATTTTCCACTGTCGGCTATTTGGCGTATAAGTTCTGAGTCTAGGGGCATTTTGTCGGCTCTGTGTGAGAATGTCATGGTTTGGTTGTTCCATGACACTTCCCAATTTCCCGGCTTTCGGGGATTGGAAATGTTAAAACATGTTAGGGACCTATCTACATGGTATTGATGGAGCTTTAAACTAGGAGGACTAGAAATATTAAATCTCTTGTCCACCGGTCTCTCACCCCTTAACTCAAGTACCTCATCTAGCGTTAAAGGATATGGCACTAGTCCTGACTTTCTATGGCCTTGAGGTACTTGTGAGCATACCCAACAGTCTGTCTGATTTAACACTTTACCCACCAATGAGTGATAGTCACTCAATTGATGCCGGTCCATGTTGATATTAAAACTGGACTGACATTCCTTGATGCAATCGTCCTCAACTATATTTTTACAATTTCTACAGATGCAGTTCTCTTCAGCTAACAATCCTTCGCAATGTCTATTAATGTCATGGCTACCAGATCGTTTTCTGATACTCGCCTTTGCTCGGTGATTGTGTTGTTCTGGAAATTCTACGCCTCCATCCTGATCATCAGATCCCATTCCAGATCCCTCTTTGGCCTCTCTGGTACTCTCACCGAAACAGACTGCTCTGGTCAACAACAGGGTCAACAGGAAAATCCGGAACGCAGTCTCTTGGGGTAAGTCCATCTTAGAGGAGGAAAAGGAGAAGAGTAAGAAGGGGGAAGAAGAATAGGAGGGAGATGGAAACTGGAGAAAATAACAAAAGGGAAAAAGAAATCTTGGCTCGACAACCGCTTCCGATCTTATTGTTTTCAGCGTTCAGGTGCCGTCTCAACCTTCCTGGAACAAACACTCTAACGATACAGTTTCCTCTACCGTCTGTTCTTTGTCACGGGACCTCTCTGGGTCAGTGACCTTCTTACAGTGAGACGAATGGACCCAAGTCTCTCTCTCGGCAACCTTTAACGCTGTCGTGCTGGTCAATAAGACTTGATATGGTCCTTCCCATCTGTCAATAAGGCAACCTGAGCGTAGAAAATTGCGAATCATTACATAATCCCCAGGTTAAATGTCATGACAATTACTGTCTGGCAGATCAGGAATCACTAGCTTTAGGTTGTCATTTTGATTCTTTAACTGCTTACTCATCTTAACCAGATACTTTACAGTTGCTTCATTGTTACATTTCAAATCATCCTGGGGGTCAATCATTACATGGGGTTGTCGACCAAAAAGAATTTCAAAGGGTGACAGATTAAGAGGGGACCTGGGAGTGGTTCTGATGCTGTACAATACAATTGGCAAAGCTTCCGGCCACAACAATCCTGTTTTAGCCATCACTTTGCTCAACTTGTTCTTAATAGTGCTGTTTACTCTTTCCACTTTCGCACTCGCCTGGGGGCGATACGGAGTATGCAGCTTACTATTAATTCCCATCAATTTACACATTACCTGGAAGACTTCACCTGTAAAATGGGTACCCCTATCGCTTTCAATTATCCTAGGGATACCGTACCTGCACACAAGTTCCTGCACAATTTTCTTTGCAGTAAACGTAGCGGTATTTGTGGCAGCGGGGAATGCTTCAACCCAATTTGAAAACACATCAATACAAACCAATACATACTTTAAATTTCTACAAGGTGGTAATTGTATGAAATCAATTTGTATTACCTGGAAAGGACCATCTGTAGGAGGGATATGGGATGGCTCTGTTGGTATTGCCTTTCCGATATTCTTCCTCAAGCAGGTGAGACATGTCATCGCTCTTTTACCCGCATGGGAAGAAAATCCTGGCGCACACCAAGAGGCTCTTACCAACTTACACATTCCTTCTTTACCTAGATGAGTCAGCCCATGTGCCGCTTCTGCTAGACTTGGAAGATATGCTCTGGGTGCCACTGGCTTACCCTGTCCATCTGTCCAGAGTCCTGAGGACTCCTGGCCATATCCTTTTGACCTCCAAACTGCCTTTTCTTGTGGTGAACACAAATTTTGCATTTCACACAATTTCTGTGTGTTTACAGTATTAAATACCATCAGTTGTGTGGTGTCTGTCTGCATGGGGGTACTGGCTGCTGATTTAGCAGCTTCGTCTGCTCGGCTGTTACCAAGTGACACTGGGTCTTGGCTGTACGTGTGGGCTTTACACTTGATAACAGCCACTCTGTCAGGTTCCTGTATTGCTGCTAAAAGTCTTTTGATGTGGGTTGCATGTGCCACGGGTGTGCAAGCTGCCGTCATTAAATTTCTAAGGCGCCATAGGGCCCCGAAATCATGAACTACTCCAAAGGCGTACCTAGAATCCGTATAGATATTGGCTGATTTACCTTTAACCAATTCAAACGCTCTGGTTAGGGCGACCAGTTCAGCAACTTGTGCTGAGTCAGGTGTGCCCAGGGGTTCCGCTTCTATGGTACCTTTGTCATCTACGACTGCGTATCCAGTACACAAGTCTCCCGAGTCCGTCTGTCTGTGACAACTACCGTCAGTGTAGAAAGTGAAATCTACACCTTCCAGTGGGTTGTCACTGATGTCAGGCCTTGCCGTGAAATTTTGGGTCAAATATTCCATACAATCATGTGAGTCAGTGTCTGTACTAAATCCTCCTTCACCATCACTCTCATCCCCCACCCTTTGTGCCTGTCCAGGCACACCTGGGAGATACGTTGCAGGATTTAGTGCGCTGCATCTCCTTATGGTGATGTTTACAGGGGCCATTAGTGCTAATTCCCACCTTGTAAACCGTGCGGATGAGATTTGTCTGGTTTGGGCAGAATTTAATAATGCTGACACTGCATGAGGTGTATGGATTGTGAGGTTGTGTCCTAGCACTACATCTTCGCTTTTATTCACTAGCAATGCTATTGCTGCAACACTTCGCAAGCATGTGGGGAGGGATCGCGCTACCGTGTCTAGCTGAGCGCTGTAGTAGGCTACCGGCCTGCTGGCATCACCATGTTTCTGGGTTAAGACACCTGCCGCACATCCAGCATTTTCCGTACCATACAGTTCAAAGGGTTTCCCATAATCTGGCATACCTAATGCTGGTGCCTGCGTTAGGCATTGCTTGAGTCTCTCAAACGCCAGCTCAGACTCGTCCGTGTGCGAGATCCGATCTGGTTTGTTTGATGAGACCATCTCCTGCAAAGGTAGGGCCAGTATGGAAAATCCTGGGATCCAGTTACGACAGTACCCACACATTCCTAGGAATGTGCGAATCTGTTGCTGAGTCTGTGGCAGAGTCATGTCATGAATTGCCTGTATTCTATCAGTGGTGAGGTGTCTCAGTCCTTGTGTCAAACAATGCCCCAAATATTTTACCTTGGTCTGGCATAATTGCAACTTGTCCTTTGAAACCTTGTGTCCTGTATCAGAAAGATGAAACAGAAGCTGTTTCATATCTCTCAAGGACGATTCGAGCGGATTAGAACACAGTAGTAAGTCGTCTACATACTGTATTAATATTGATCCACTCTCAGGTTGAAAGGATTGTAAACAATCATGCAAAGCCTGCGAGAATATACTTGGGCTGTCGATGAAACCTTGTGGTAAACGAGTCCAGGTCTACTGTACTCCTCTATATGTAAATGCAAACAAATATTGGCTGTCAGGGTGCAGAGGTACCGAGAAGAAAGCGGAGCAGAGGTCAATTACAGTGAAAAATTTGGCAGTGGGAGGGATTTGCATAAGGATGACAGCTGGATTTGGCACTACGGGAAATTGGCTCTCAACTATTTTGTTGATCCCCCTTAGATCCTGCACTAGCCTGTAACCCCTCCCCCCACTCTTTTTAACAGGGAAGATGGGACTATTGGCAGTGCTGGACGTCCTAACCAGAATGCCCTGTTGTAGCAAGCGCTCTATTACTGGGTAAACTCCTAACTCCACCTCTGGCTTCAGAGGATACTGTGGGATTTTTGGAGCTATCCTACCATCTTTTACTTGAACTACTACAGGAGCTACATTTGCCATTAATCCAGTGTCTTGTCCATCCTTGGTCCAAAGTGATTCCGGTATCTGGGAAATCATTTCCTCTACCTTGGACGGACATCTATGTGTAACAGCAGTATGCGTCATTAACTTTTGTGGGGTGTCTAACATATCCTGCACTTCCTGAGCGTGATTCTCAGGTATGTCTAAGAATACACCTTCAGGAGTACAATATATGACACATCCCATCTTGCACAGTAAATCTCTACCAAGTAGATTAGTCGGAGCCGATGCAGCCAGTAGAAAGGAATGCTTGGTATGCAAAGGCCCTATCGTAATCTCTGCTGGTTAGCTTAAAGGGTAGTTTTGTACTACTCCCGTTACTCCCATGGCTGGAATTGTCTTACCCGTGGTCTTCATACCCACTGTTGAATTTATCACTGATTTGGCCGCCCCCGTGTCTACAAGGAAAGGTAGAGACCTACCAGCTACATCAATTGTGACCTCGGGTTCACTTCCAAGGCTCGCAATTAATTTCACTGGCTGCAAACTACAGGTGTGGCCCCACCCCTATTGTAAATTGTGACCTTCCCGCAGCGCATTGGTTGCTACAATATGTGAGGGAGGTAACTGGGAATTATCAGAGACTTGCCAGTCTCTTTTTGGTGGGTACCTCCTAGTTTCCCCTGCGTGTGGCTCATCACTCCTCCTCTGTGGTCCCTGCTCCCATCTACGTGTGCCATACTGCGTGTCATGCTCTGGTCTAGGGGGTCGATATACATTATGTGAGTTTCTATTGGTGCAGTTACGTGCAAAATGTCCTTCCCTATTACAATTGTAACATTTTACCATATACGGCTTACCACCAGGGATCTGAGATTTAAACTGAGGCGGCCTTGTTGTAAGGGCTTGGATACTTATAGCCATCAGCTTATCACCCTGTGACTCCCTGCGTCTTGTGATGTTCCTGTCGTGCCCGACAGCAGTCTCTCTTAAGGCGGCCACCGACATACCTCTCCAGTTAGGTTGAGTGGTTTGTACCCTATTTCTTAATACTTCCTTTAAACCGTCCATCAATACGGACACCGCTACCTCTCTATGATGTACATTTGCCTCAATGTCTACGACCCCAGTATATCTAGCCATTTCCTCCAGTGCCCGGTGGAAATAATCAGAAGCAGTTTCTCCTTCCATTTGTTTAATGGAGAAAATTTTGTTCCATTTTACAACGGCTGGGAAATATACTCCTAACTGCAGATTGATCTGTTTAACATTTTCTTGATTGTACTCATCAGTGAGGGGTACCTCAGCATCCAATTTACAATCTGTAATGAATTTAACATGGTCAATACAAGAGGGCAGACATAACTGCAGTAGTGTCCGCCAATCTTTGTTATTGGGTTCAGCGGAGTTACCTAGGTCCTTAATGAACCTTTGACATGCAGCTAGATCTTTTCTGGGATCAGGAAATTCAGACAAAATTGTTCTTAATTCTGTCCGGGACCAGGGACAATGCATTGCAATATTCCTGATGGGTGTGACTCCATTTGCGTCGGTCTTCCCATTGGGGACCGCTATCACTCTAACAGGATTAAGATCATTTACCTCACTCTGGGTTGATTCTACAGTGTGTGGTGTAACAGTTTCAGCATATTGTACAGTGCCGTACTTACCTGTAGACACAACCTCACCTGTCCCTGCGCTATGGGCCTTCGCTACCGCTCTTACTGGTTGGGCCGTGCCCACTGGAGTATCGTTTATGGTGGCCGCTAGAGAGAGAGCTGAAATCGTAGTGGGCTCATCTTCCTGGTCGCATTCCTGAGGGAAGTTTAAAATGGGATACAACTTGCACGGGTTAGCATTAGCATCAACATGTGCATTAACATTCATTTTACTCTTATCACTACTACATTTGTTAAGTGCACTCTTTTCGTACACCCGTATGCCATTCTTTGCAGCCACTATTTCCCCTACTATATACGGTGGTGGTGCCGTTGCTATCAGACTTCTACCAGGATTTGAATTTGCTTTTTGAGCTAATTCCTGTTGTATTTCACTCTCCTGTTGCCATAACTGTAAACAATCATAATGTCTAATCCTCTGTTTTGCAGATTTTATTAAACATATCCTTTTTCTTAGATTTTGCAATACCTCAGGATTCAAACTGCCCACCCTGGGGAACTGTTCTCCATCATCCTCAGTCATTCGTTCCCATTCTTTGCATAATACCTGTGTGTGTGATCCGTATTTCTCACACATTATATACCGTGCTGACCCTTTGGGCCAACAAATACCAACGTGAGCCCTTGTTGGTCGTCCCTTACTTGAGCAACTGGCCCCCATCGTTTGCAGATATTGCTGTCTCAGCGAATTCTTACAAAACAAACCAAGTTCCCAGAGATAAGGCGACGGTGAAAGTTCAACGAGTGCCTTCACTCACTCACGCCCCTATTGGCCAATACGAATTCCAGCAATGTGCCCACCACTGGTCGTACCCAATCTCGGGATCTTTTTGTAACCTCTATTTACTGGGGAGTGTGGGAGTATGCTACCCTTCCCAGTAAATATTAGTTGTTGGAGATTTCCTGAGTGAACAGCGAAACTCCCTTAAAATAACAAAAACCTACACTAATCACGTTAAAATGTACAAATAGCGTCTATGATCCCACAGTAAATTTTAGTGGGTATCAAGGTGACCTAACTAATGTACACAGTAGCGTGCGGTCTAGTCGCACTTCGTATAAATAACTATTATTTATTCGCCGTGCGACCAATGGAATCGGTTGATTAGGCTGCCAAACCTTCAGCCGGAGCGTTTTCTCAACTTGTGCCTATATGGGTACTACGCCAACCCCCTGGGCTGCGCTTTAACCTTCGCAGTTCTTTTTGTCTGCGAATACTACTTGCTCCTTTACCTTATACAATGTTAACGTGAGCAAGCCAATCCCACGCCACCAAGTGTCCACTCACCTGATGTGGTCTCCGACGGGATCCCGATTTCTGGGTTCACAAAAAGAATACCTTTATTTGCACACTCACTCCTATTCACTCATATGCACACTGATTTTTCTGTACAGAAATTCCTTTCATTCATTCAGGCAGTAGTTCAATCCCCGGGTTTTGCAATAGAAAAAGGTTCTCTTTAAACTACAACTTTTGGAAACTGAACAAACTTGTGCTATTATCACGTGGCTGCCAGACCGCCCACACTAAAACAATGCTATCGTGTGATTTGAGTTTAGTGGGCGTATCCGTACGCACGTTGCGTAATATACGCCACGTGTGTACGCCTTTGCGTCGCGTACGTAATCTCGCACGTTGCCCGAGACACGTATGCACAAAGTCCAGATACCTTCACAGTAACACAAATAACACGCTTCTATAAATGTAAACGATATTCAACTGTAATCGCTTACCGAACACCACACAGTATCTGCTATGCTGTGTGTGTGTCTTTTACAATTATTCCCTTAAATATTACTTTTATAATCTTAATTGAATAGCACAAAATTTCCTCAGCACTTGTCTAACAATCAATTCTTATGGCAACAAGAGAGTGACTATGCGAAAATACACAAGATAAAAATACAGGTGTATGTGTGCGTGTATTGTGTGCGCAATTGGCGCCAAACAGAGAGAGAGAGAAAGAAAACAGATTTAAAACAATAGCTGTATGTTCTTACCTTCCTCGGATCTCACCAGCATCCCTACAAACCAAGCAAAGCAGACGCAGACGCTTATCCGATCAGCACTACTGTATCCCCAACCACATACACGGATACAGGGGATACTACCTTTCCGCCCTTTGCTGATCGATAAAGTCTGCCCGTTTTCGCCTGACTGCGGATATGAGGTGGACCGGACGAGTCCCCAATTGATAAAGCTAAATATTTACCTTTTAACATAAGCTATTTACTATTACCGTGTAGCCGTAATGGCCGCTAAACCACGTACACGTGTTACGCACTTTGTACGCTATTTGCGTACAAAGACCTTGCACGTGGTACGTAAGTTACGTACACACGCTGCGCTGGGTGTATGGAATACACACAGCGAGCGTACACACAGACAATAACCTTTTTAAACCTTAAACAGAATATGCTTACACTGTAAACCTTAATACCGTGATACTGTAACGATATAACACTGATTAACCTTAGTATTTAAGCCAGCTGTTTGAGCGATTGAGATGCTCAGAAACCCTTAGTGATAAATGGTGAAACACACAGACTCTGGTTAGGTTTCAACACCTTACTAGATGATTTTAGTATGTAAAAGGGAAAAGAAATACAGTTTACAGCTTATACACTACAATCCTAACATTAATACCTAAACACAATAACTAGACAGAAATATACACAATGGCGAACGAACGCAAACACAAATACATAGAATAAGAATGAATGGCTTACATTAAACGGGTAACAAAGTGGCCACAGATAAACATACCATACGGGGGAACGCTCGCTAGCGCAACCGGATCCAGTCCTCCAATTATCAGAGATAAATGTTGATGCGAGAGAGTACTGGCCGGTCAGGGGACAGTGGCCTTTATATACACAACATACAGTACACTACAAAGGGCCCTACAATCTCATTGTTCATTGGACACAGGAATGTCTCTCTGCACTATAAAAAAAGGTCATAGGTGGATTTGAACAGGTGGGCTGTGACTATTTCAAACTGCTCAGGTGGGAGGTATCCTCAGGATTCCCGCCGCATGGATAATGAACTGCAAATACAGTAAATGTCCATAACCTTCTTATAGACATAACTATACGCAGGAGCGATTAATCTCTTCCTAACCAACACCGGAATGTTTCTAATAAAATACTCTTCAGTTAGGTACTAGACACCACTGTTCAACCTTTGTCAGACCCTTCGTATCATGCAAAGAGGAATTCCCAAGTCCCTGAACCATTTACACTAAACATACTTGCAGACATTATTAAAGGGAATATTATCTACAAAACGCACTATATCAGTTAACTATGCTATAAACGAGTCGCCCGCTACAAGCTCATAAACTCTACCGTAAATACGCATATACCGCGCGTAATCGCCGGAGCGAGTGTACGCAATTTGCGGACATGTGCACGTACGGCAGACTGAATGCATGAGCAGCGGGCATGTGCATTGGGGTTAGTACAAGGCATTGTGAAGCACGATATTTTTCGACTTTGACAAGAGATAACAAGTCTTTGGGGAATTCCTCACATAGACATGATGGCGTCCCACCTCAACTAGAAGCTTCGGAGGTATTGTGCCAGGTCAAGGGACCCTCAGGCAGTAGCGGTGGACGCCCTGGTGACACCATGGGTGTTTCAGTCGGTCTATGTATTCCCCCCTCTTCCTCTCATCTCAAAAATATTGAGAATCATAAGACAAAAGAGAGTGCAAACAATACTCATTGTGCCAGATTGGCCTCGAAGGGCCTGGTATTCAGATCTTCAGGAGATGCTCACAGAAGATCCGTGGCCTCTTCCTCTCAGGAAGGACCTGCTGCAACAGGGGCCCTGCGTGTTCCAAGACTTACCGCGGTTACGTTTGACATCATGGCGGTTGAACACCGAATCCTAGCTGGGAAAGGTATTCCGGAGGAAGTCATCCCTACTCTGATAAAAGCTAAGAAAGAGGTGACGGCGAAACATTATTACTGTATCTGGAGGAAGTATGTATCTTGGTGTGAAGCCAAGAATGCTCCTACGGAAGATTTCCATCTGGGCCGTTTTCTCCACTTTCTACAGACAGGAGTGGATATGGGCCTAAAATTAGGCTCCATTAAGGTACAGATTTCGGCCCTGTCTATTTTCTTTCAGAAGGAATTGGCTTCTCTCCCGGAAGTCCAGACTTTTGTAAAGGGAGCGCTGAACATCCAGCCTCCTTTTGTGCCCCCAGTGGCACCATGCGACCTTAACGTGGTGTTACGGTTCCTGAAGTCTCACTGGTTTGAACCTCTTCAAACGGTTGAATTAAAATTTCTCACTTGGAAGGTGGTCATGTTGTTGGCCTTGGCATCTGCAAGGTGGGTGTCCGAATTGGCGGCCTTGTCTCACAAGAGCCCCTATTTGATTTTCCATGTGGATAGAGCAGAGTTGAGGACTCGTCCTCAATTTTTGCCTAAGGTGGTGTCATCGTTTCATATGAACCAACCTATTGTGGTTCCTGTGGCTACGGGGGACTTGGAGGATTCCTAGTCCCTGGATGTAGTCAGGGCCTTACAAATCTATGTAGCCAGGACAGCTCGGGTTAGGAAAACAGAAGCACTGTTTGTCCTGTATGGCGCTCCTGCTTCGAAGCAGACCATTGCTCGCTGGATCTGTAACACGATTCAGCAGGCTCATTCTACAGCAGGATTGCCGTAAGGCCCAGGATTCGGTAAAGACCCATTCCACTAGGAAGGTGGGCTCTTCTTGGGTGGCTGCCCGAGGCGTCTCTGCTTTACAGCTTTGTCGAGCAGCTACCTGGTCGTGTTCAAACACTTTTGCAAAGTTCTATAAGTTTGAAACCCTGGCTAATGAGGACCTTGCGTTTGCTCAATCGGTGCTGCAGAGTCGTCCGCACTCTCCCGCCCGGTCTGGAGCTTTGGTATAAACCCCATGGTCCTTACGGAGTCCCCAGCATCCTCTAGGACGTAAGAGAAAATAAGATTTTAAACCTACCTGTAAATCTTTTTCTCCTAGTCCGTAGAGGATGCTGGGCGCCCGTCCCAGTGCAGACAAAATCTGCAAGGCTTGTATATAGTTGTTGCTTACATAAGGGTTATGTTACAGTTGAGATCAGTCTTTAGCTGATACTGTTTTGTTCATACTGTTAACTGGTTGCGTATATTCCAGGTTATATGGTGTGGCTGGTGTGGGCTGGTATGAATCTTGCCCTTAGATTAACAAAATCCTTTCCTCATATTGTCCATCTCCCCTGGGCACAGTTTCTATAACTGAGGTCTGGAGGAGGGGCATAGAGGGAGGAGCCAGTGCACACCCATGCTAAAAGTTCTTTATAGTGCCCATGTCTCCTGCCGAGCCCGTCTATACCCCATGGGCCTTACGGAGTTAAAATCTTATTTTTCCCAATGTACAGTGGTATTACCAAGCGGCCCTTTTAGGTTACCTCATGGATTAGCTGCACGATCAGGAAAACTATACTAATAAATCCCAGGAGGGGGAATTTTTGGAGTGGGGAGATTTGATAACTTTTTTACATTTACGTGATCAGGAGATCCCAACTCATGTGAGCGAGAACCCGTTGCTCTGGCCTTCCAGGAAACTGTGGCACACTTTGCCCCACAAACACTATCTAAATGCAGGGCCGGTTCTGGCGCTCTGAGCGCCCCGGGCGGCAATAGGGTGTGTGGCTTCATACAGGGGGCGTGGTCATTTACGCCCCCTGTACAGGCTGAAATGATGTGCGGTGCGCGATGACGTCAATCGCGCACTGCACAGCAAAGGTCCTCTCCACGAAGGGAAACTAGACGCGTAGCGTCTAGTTCCCTTCATGGAGAGGACCTTTGCTGTGCGGTACGCGATGACGTCATCGCACACCGCACAGTAAAGGACCTCTCCACAAAGGGAAACTAGACGCGTCCACGTCTAGTTTCCCTTCACAGCGGGGGCGGGGGGGCAGCGGCCAACGGCAGCGGGGGGCACACAGCAGCAGCGGATCTTGCCCTGGTGCGGCGCCCTGCGCCCTCCGGAAGGTGGCGCCCCGGGCAAAAGTCCTGCTTGCCTGTGGTAACATCCGCTACTGTCTAAATGCGCATAAATCCCTCTATCTTCCTTTCATGTCCAACCCGGACTTTCAGGAGGGTCACGCTAGGCACCCTTTCAACATTTGGAGAGTAGGAGGGGTAGTTAATATCCGATGCCAAGTCGAAACATCGACTAAATGGCCTGTCACGTTCCAGAAGGCAACTGGGACATACCCAGTACTAGCTGCATAGCCAGTACTGTTTCTTTTGGCCCAGCATAACATCAGTCTATACATTTGCCACTTCTCTCAAACTGACTGATTAAACTCTATGGATACCTTTCTCCAGCAATCACTGATATGAAAAAAAGCAATCTCTGTGGCCTATAGACATTAACAACTTCTTTTAGAATATTCTATTTCCCAAGGGGGACCTCGGGCATGGGTTTTACAGCTTCCAAAACTGCAGGTTGATGATTTACTAAAAACCCACATTAGATCTTGCCATATGCTTTCCTCTACTATGTACACAGATGTTTTTCAATATAATGCATAGATCCTACCTGTCCCCACATAGAAGATTTTTGATTGAGCTTTCCACAGCCCACTCATGTTTCAAGTGTGGCCAGTCACAGGCCGATCTCTTCCATTGTTTATGGTCATGTCCACTACTGCGTAGATTATGGTTGCAGGTACTCTAATACTCCCGAGACCATTTGTTTAACTATGTGGCTTTAACCCTCGAATGGGCTCTGTTTGGCATTTTCCCTAGAGGGCTTCGGATTTCAAAGGGAGGCAAGTGAGCGCAGCTGCCCAACAGTCTATTCTGCAGGTGTGGATACATCCTAAGCCTTCCACATTATCCCTTTTCAATTTACATTTTTCGTATGGCGTGGGTAGAGATAATGCAAGAAATGCAGGCCAAGTCTGATATATTTTTTTTTTAAATTTGGGAGAGCTTCATTGTAACTTTCCACAGATGTTTATAACCAAATTTGAAATTCCCTATTTACTGTAACACATACTGGTATCTTCTGTGGATGGTTGAGTGTAGTCATGGGGGTGGGGCGAGCAAAACTTTTGCTAAGTTCTTATTTTGTTCAATTTCAATTTGATTAATTGTAACGTGTACTTGTTTATTTATTTATTTATTTGTCGTCAACTGGGCTTACTCATGTTGCTTTTTTTTTCTGTGACTTAACGACCTAATATCCATCTACTAATATAACAACCATGCTTAATTGGTCTGTTGCACTCCGCAATGTTTGGCCCCCCTTTTTGTGAATTTATATGCATTATGATGCATTATGTTCAATGTACCATGACCTTTACATTGCTTCAATAAAAACAATTATAAAAAAAAAATATGCGGCAGGCTTATATTCTGTGTGCGACTGAGGCTGTATCTGCATACAAAATTCCTAGAAAACACGGTAATTCGCAGATGTTTGCTAGTTGTTGTTTTTTGTTTTTTTAAATATTCACAATAAAAGTTAAGTTTTAACTGTAAGCGTGCCCCCACAAGAGTCTACTTTCTCTTGCCATAAGATATATGTCATTAAGAAATGGAAATAAAAGTATTACTTACATGTCCACCTATCTGAAACCAGCATCCATGTTTGTTACTGTAGGCCGTAAGTACACAGTGAGGGCACTGTTGAATCTAGACTACAGTATGAAAGCTAGAAACTTTTTTTTTTTCCTACTTGAATTTTCCCTGCCAGAATGTATATTTTGCCAATTTATTTAATGCAAGAGTCAGTTGCCTCCATATGCAGATCATGCAGAACACTATGCGTCTTGTCCATTGGAAAGTCATCAAATCCTCATGTAAGCCCATTGTTCTCAGAAAGCTCTGATTGATGACCAAAATACAATCTTACCAGCCGGGGCGGAGTTTTAATAGTTCTGATAATTTTAAACATTCCATTTTATTTTTTCATTGTAGCTACAGTGCATCCGAAAAGTATTCACTGCGCTTCACTTTTTCAACATTTTGTTATGTTACAGCCTTATTCCAAAATGGAATAAATTAACTTTTTCTCTCAGAATTTGACACACAATACCCCATAATGACAACGTGAAAACAGTGTTTTTGAGATTTCTGCAAATGTATTTAAAAAAATAAAAAAAAACTAAGAAATCACATGTACATAAGTATTCACAGCCTTTGCTCAATAGTTTGTTGATGCACCTTTGGCAGCAATTTCATCCTCAAGTCTTTTTGAATATGATGCCACAAGTTTGGCACACCTATCTTTGGGCAATTTCACCCATTCCTCTTTGCGGCACCTCTCATGCTCCATCAGATAGGGGATTCTGTATTCGAAAAAGATCTAGGTGTTCACATAGATAACAAACTGAGCAGTAGTACCCATAGTAGAAATGAAGCAAAAAAAGTAAACTAAGTATTAGCATGCATAAATCGGGGAATTGATGCAAGGGATGAGAGTGTTATACTCCCATTATATAAATTATGGGCACCACACTATAAAAAGGATATCCTGGAACTAGAAAAAGTTCAGAGACGGTCATCCAAATTGATTAAGGGGATGGAAACGCTAGAATACGAGGAAAGGCTTGTTAGGCTGTGTATGTTTACACTGGAAAAAAGAGATTAAGAGGGGACATGATTACCATTTACAAATATATAAGGGGACAATACACAGCTAGCGGGGGACTTGTTTTTGGTAAGATCAACACAAAGGACATGCGGACACCCGCTTAGGTTAGAGGAGAGAAGATTTTGTACCCTGAGATGGAAAGGTTTCTTCACAGTAAGGACAATACATATTTGGAAATCCCTGCCTGAGAGTGTAGTAATAGCGGACTTAATTGTTACTTTTAAGAATGGGCTAGATAAATTCCTACATGAGACAAAAAAAGCAGAGAATCCCTGCTATGTGGCGCTAAACAAGTCAGAGCTGCCCTAGATGGTTTACCACCCTAGATGTCACCAAACATCTTAAATACATAAACAAAATACAACAAATTTTTGGAAGGTATACCACAGTGGGCGCTTGTATTAAATAGTGAAAAAAACAATATAGTGCAGTCACTTATTCAAAAGACTTCAGTGTCATTCCATCTGTTGTAACAGTTTCTGAGGTTGCAAAAAGACAATTTGCCCATCGAGTTCAACCAGTTAGTGATCTCCTATACTGCAATATTTTAAAACGAATGTTAACTGTGGTGAATGTTTAGCCGTTATGTCCATTCGTCCTTTATTTACTTTTTTTTTATTGCTTTAGTGCATGATTTACCTCCTATAACCCTGTATATCCTTATCAGTTAGGAATTTATCTAAACAAACAACTACTACTACCCTGGGCGCTTGTATTAAATAGTGAAAAAAACAATATAGTGTAGTCACTTATTCAAAAGACTTCTGTGTCATTCCATCTGTTGACGGTATGCTTGATTTCAATTCAGAAGGATGCAGTGCATGAAATAAAGAAAAAATATATATAGTGTAACACAGTTTTAAGTGAACAAAACAAATTCCTCGTGATTATATAACGTAATATAGCTCTGTATGTGATGTTATATCCAATATTAGCCAAGGCGTACCCCACTCACTATGTGAATGATGCAAAATAAGCACATCAAGGTATCTTTAATCAATGAAGAATGGCGTACCCCACTCACAATGTCATGAATGGTTTGAAGCTCATCAAGGTATCTTTCTTGTGGTATTTGGGACTTGTCTTCCGACCCAGATTGTTTTGATCCACGTATACCCAAAACAAACGAGAACAAATTTCCCAATGTGTAGTAGAGCTTTCAAAACCATATGGGATGCACAATGACTATAAGATAACGTACTTAGAATCAATATCTCAAATTTAAAATGAATAAGCGTACCCCACTCACAAGAATGGAGTGATTTCTATACGCATCAAGGTATCTTTTAAAATCTTGTGTTCAGAGGTATAGAATGCGTACCCTTCTCACAGAATTATGCGAGATTTGCAAAGCCCATCAAGGTGTCTTTCATTTTCAATTTCCTCTCAAGAAAAAGGCTGGATGTTCTTAAAAACCGTAAAAATTTATTGTACAAAAAGCCCCAAACTGTAGGGGAAAGTTCCAATATGACAGTGAATACAATAAAATTCCAAAAAAACAAAACCACAAAATTAAAAACATGAACCATCCATGCTGAAACTCTGGGGGTATATCTCCAAAAAACAATAATTTCCTCAAGAGATTACCTGATCCAGAGTTCAGCTGTGTTTCGTGGATGGAAGAAAAAAGCTGGCTGTCCACACTCCTGTTTGTCAGTCAATGCATTTCGGTCTAAATGACCTTTCTCAAACGTCCTAGAGGATGCTGGGGACTCCGTAAGGACCATGGGGTATAGACGGGATCCGCAGGAGACATGGGCACACTATAAGACTTTGAATGGGTGTGAACTGGCTCCTCCCTCTATGCCCCTCCTCCAGACCTCAGTTAGACTTTGTGCCCATGAGTGACTGGACACACACTAGGGGAGCTCTACAGAGTTTCTCTAAAGACTTTATTGTTAGGTTTTTTATTTTCAGGGAGACCTGCTGGCTACAGGCTCCCTGCATCGTGGGACTGAGGGGAGAGAAGTCAGACCTACTTCTTCTTAGTTCAAGGGCTCTGCTTCTTAGGCTACTGGACACCATTAGCTCCAGAGGGTTCGATCACTTGGTTCGCCTAGCTGCTTGTTCCCGGAGCCGCGCCGTCACCCCCCTCACAGAAGCCAGAAGAAAGAAGCCAGGTGAGTATGAGAAGAACAGAAGACGTCAGACGGCAGAAGACTTCAGTAACGGAAGTAAGCGTAGCGGTAGCGCTGCGCTCCATGCTCCCACACACCAACGGCACTCACAGGGTGCAGGGCGCTGGGGGGGAGCGCCCTTGGCAGCAGTTATTGAGTCTCTACTTTTCACTGGCACAAGTCATATTCGGGCACCGGCTATGTTACCCCCGCCAGTATTCTACAGCGCTCGCGCTGCACGCCAGCTCCCACACACACCCCAGCGGTTACATGGGTGCAGGGCGCAGGGGGGGGGTGCGCCCTGGACAGCATTATATATGTTATCTGAGCAGGTATATAGTGTATCGACACTATATACGGTCCCCTGTCCTGCTTATACAATTATATTTCTCTAACGTCCTAGTGGATGCTGGGGACTACGTAAGGACCATGGGGAATAGACGGGCTCCGCAGGAGACAGGGCACTCTAAGAAAGAATTAGGATACTGGTGTGCACTGGCTCCTCCCTCTATGTCCCTCCTCCAGACCTCAGTTTGAATCTGTGCCCGGACGAGCTGGGTGCACCTTAGTGAGCTCTCCTGAGCTTGCTAAACAGAAAGTATTTTGTTAGGATTTTTTATTTTCAGAGAGATCTGCTGGCAACAGACTCTCTGCTACGTGGGACTGAGGGGAGAGAAGCAGCCCTACTCACTAGAAGATAGGTCCTGCTTCTTAGGCTACTGGACACCATTAGCTCCAGAGGGATCGTACACAGGAACGCACCCTTGGTCGTCCGATCCCGGAGCCGCGCCGCCGTCCCCCTCGCAGAGCCAGAAGACAGAAGCCGGCGTGAGAAGCAAGGGGACTTCGAAATCGGCGGCAGAAGACTCCAGTCTTCATCTGAGGTAGCGCACAGCACTGCAGCTGTGCGCCATTGCTCCCACACTAAACCCACACACTCCGGTCATTGTAGGGTGCAGGGCGCGGGGGGGGGGGGGAGTGCCCTGGGCAGCAATTGGGAACCTCATGGCAAAAAGCAGCATATATACAGTTGGGCACAAAACGCGGGACAGAAGCCCGCCACTGAGGGGGCGGGGCTTCTTCCTCAGCACTCACCAGCGCCATTTTCTCTCCACAGGTCGGCTGAGAGGAAGCTCCCCAGGCTCTCCCCTGCCGAATCACGGTAGAAAGAGGGTGAAAAGAGAGGGGGGCACATAAATTTGGCGCAAAAACTGATATACAGCAGCTACTGGGTTAACACTAAGTTACTGTGTGATTCCTGGGTCATTTAGCGCTGGGGTGTGTGCTGGCATACTCTCTCTCTGTCTCTCCAAAAGGCCTTGTGGGGGAACTGTCTTCAAATAGAGCATCCCCTGTGTGTGTGGTGTGTCGGTACGCTTGTGTCGGCATGTTTGACGAGGAAGGCTATGTGGAAACAGAGCGGGTACAAATGAATGTGGGGTCGCCGCCGACACCCGATTGGATGGATATGTGGAAGGTTTTAAATGATAATGTAAATTCCTTGCATAAAAGGTTGGATAAAGCTGAAGCCTTGGGACAGTCAGGGTCTCAACCCATGCCTGATCCTACAGCGCAGAGGCCGTCAGGATCTCAGAAGCGCCCACTATCCCAAATTGTTGACACAGATATCGACACGGATTCTGACTCCAGTGTCGATGGCGATGATGCAAAGTTGCAGCCTAAAATGGCTAAAGCCATCCGCTACATGATTATAGCAATGAAAGATGTGTTGCACATAACAGACGAAACCCCAGTCCCTGACAAGAGGGTTTATATGTATGGGGAAAAAAGGCAAGAGGTGACCTTTCCCCCTTCAGATGAGTAAAATGAGTTATGTGAAAAGGCTTGGGAATCTCCAGATAGGAAACTGCAGATTTCCAAACGGATGCTTATGGCGTATCCTTTCCCGCCAACGGACAGGTTACGCTGGGAATCCTCCCCTAGGGTAGACCAAGCTTTAACACGCTTATCCAAGAGGGTAGCCCTGCCGTCACAGGATACGGCCACCCTAAAAGATGCTGCAGATAGAAAGCAGGAGGGTATCCTGAAATCCATTTATACACATTCAGGTACCCTGCTAAGGCCGGAAATTGCGTCGGCCTGGATGTGTAGTGCTGTAGCAGCATGGACAGATACCTTATCTGAGGAACTTGATACCTTGGACAAGGATACTATAATACTGACCATGGGGCATATAAAAGACGCTGTCCTATATATGAGAGATTCCCAAAGAGACATTAGCCTACTGGGCTCTAGAATAAATGCTATGTCGATTTCTGCCAGAAGGGTCCTGTGGACTCTGCAATGGACAGGCGATGCCGACTAAAAAAAGCACATGGAGATTTTACCTTACAAGGGTGAGTAATTGTTTGGGGACGATCTCTCGGACCTGGTCTCCACAGCTACGGCTGGAAAGACAAATTTTTTGCCATATATTCCCTCACAACCTAAGAAAGCACCGTATTACCAAATGCAGTCCTTTCGATCACAAAAAGGCACGAAAGTCCGAGGTGCGTCCTTTCTTGCCAGAGGCAGGGGTAGAGGAAAGAAGCTGCACAATACAGCTAGTTCCCAGGAACAGAAGTCCTCCCCGGCTTCCACTAAATCCACCGCATGACGCTGGGGCTCCACAGGTGGAGCCAGGCCCGGTGGGGGCGCATCTCCGAAATTTCAGCCACACGTGGGTTCACTCTCAGGTGGATCCCTGGGCTGTACAGATTGTGTCTCAGGGATACAAGCTGGAATTCAAAGTGATGCCCCCTCACCTTTACTTCAAATCGGCCCTGCCAGCTTCCCCCATAGAGAGGGAAATAGTGTTAACTGCAATTCACAAATTGTATCTCCAGCAGGTGGTGGTAAAGGTTCCCCTCCTTCAACAAGGAAGGGGTTACTATTCGACAATGTTTGTGGTACCGAAACCGGACGGTTCGGTCAGACCCATATTGAATTTAAAATCCCTGAACATATACCTGAAAAGGTTCAAGTTCAAGATGGAATCGCTCAGAGCGGTCATCGCAAGCCTGGAGGAGGGGGATTTTATGGTGTCTCTGGACATAAAGGATGCTTACCTTCATGTCCCCATTTATCCACCTCATCAGGAGTACCTCAGATTTGTGGTACAGGACTGTCATTACCAATTCCAGACGTTGCCGTTTGGTCTGTCCACGGCACCGAGAATATTTACCAAGGTAATGGCAGAAATGATGGTGCTCCTGCGAAAGCAAGGAGTCACAATTATCCCATACTTGGACGATCTCCTCATAAAGGCGAGGTCCAGAGAGCAGTTGCTGATCAGTGTAGCACGCTCTCGGGAAGTGTTACAACAGCACGGCTGGATTCTGAATATTCCAAAGTCGCAGCTGATTCCTACGACGCGTCTGCCCTTCCTAGGCATGATTCTGGACACAGACCAGAAGAAGGTTTTTCTCCCGACGGAGAAGGCGCAGGAACTCATGACACTGGTCAGAGACCTCTTAAAACCAAAACAGGTGTCGGTGCATCACTGCACGAGAGTCCTGGGAAAGATGGTGGCGTCATACGAGGCCATTCCCTTCGGCAGGTTCCATGCGAGGACCTTTCAATGGGTTCTGTTGGACAAGTGGTCCGGATCGCATCTACAGATGCATCGGCTGATCACCCTATCCCCCAGGGCCAGGGTGTCTCTTCTGTGGTGGCTGCAGAGTGCTCACCTTCTAGAGGGCCGCAGATTCAGCATTCAGGACTGGCTCCTGGTGACCACGGATGCAAGCCTCCGAGGGTGGGGGGCAGTCACACAGGGAAGAAATTTCCAGGGTCTGTGGTCAAGTCAGGAGACTTGCCTTCACATCAATATCCTGGAACTAAGGGCCATATACAACGCCCTAAGTCACGCGGAGACCCTGCTTCGCGACCGATCGGTGCTGATTCAATCAGACAACATCACCGCAGTGGCTCATGTAAACTGCCAAGGCGGCACAAGGAGCAGGGTGGCGATGGCGGAAGCCACCAGAATTCTTCGATGGGCGGAGAATCATGTACGAGCACTGTCAGCAGTGTTCATTCCGGGAGTGGACAACTGGGAAGCAGACTTCCTCAGCAGGCACGACCTCCACCCGGGAGAGTGGGGATTTCATCAGGAAGTCTTCACGCAGATTGTAAGGCGATGGGAACTGCCACAGGTGGACATGATGGCATCCCGCCTCAACAAAAAGCTACAGAGGTATTGCGCCAGGTCAAGAGACCCTCAGGCGATAGCTGTAGACGCACTGGTGACACCGTGGGTGTTCCAGTCGGTTTATGTGTTTCCTCCTCTTCCTCTCATACCCAAGGTGCTGAGAATCATAAGAAAAAGAGGAGTGAGAACAATACTCATTGTTCCGGATTGGCCAAGAAGGACTTGGTATCCAGAGCTGCAAGAAATGCTCACAGGGTACCCATGGCCTCTGCCTCTAAGGCAGGATCTGTTGCAGCAGGGGCCCTGTCTGTTCCAAGACTTACCGCGGTTGCGTTTGACGGCATGGCGGTTGAACGCCGGATCCTAGAAGAAAAAGGGATTCCGGATGAGGTTATTCCTACGCTAATAAAGGCTAGGAAGGACGTGACGGCTAAACATTATCACCGTATATGGCGAAAATATGTTGCTTGGTGTGAGGCCAGGAATGCCCCTACAGAGGAATTCCAGCTGGGCCGTTTCCTTCACTTCCTACAGTCGGGAGTGACTTTGGGCCTAAAATTGGGGTCCATTAAGGTCCAGATTTCGGCCCTATCCATTTTCTTTCAAAAAGAACTGGCTTCTCTTCCTGAAGTTCAGACATTTGTAAAGGGAGTGCTGCATATTCAGCCCCCGTTTGTGCCTCCAGTGGCACCTTGGGATCCTAACGTGGTGTTGAGTTTCCTGAAATCACACTGGTTTGAGCCACTTAAAACTGTTGAGTTAAAATATCTCACGTGGAAGGTGGTCATGCTATTAGCCTTGGCTTCGGCTAGGCGTGTGTCAGAATTGGCGGCTTTGTCACATAAAAGCCCCTATCTGGTTTTCCATATGGACAGAGCAGAATTGCGGACCAGTCCACAATTTCTGCCAAAAGTGGTGTCATCTTTTCATATGAACCAACCTATTGTGGTGCCTGTGGCTACTCGTGACTTGGAGGATTCCGAGTTACTAGATGTAGTCAGGGCTTTGAAAGTTTATGTAGCCAGAACGGCTAGAGTCAGGAAAACTGAGTCGCTGTTTATCCTGTATGCATCCAACAAGCTGGCTGCTCCTGCTTCAGAACAAACTATTGCTCGCTGGATCTGTAACACGATTCAGCAGGCTCATTCTACGGCTGGCTTGCCGCTTCCAAAATCAGTAAAAGCCCACTCCACAAGGAAGGTGGGCTCTTCTTGGGCGGCTGCCCGAGGGGTTTCGGCATTACAGCTTTGCCGGGCGGCTACTTGGTCAGGTTCAAACACCTTTGCAAAGTTCTACAAGTTTAATACCCTGGCTGAGGAGGACCTTGTGTTTGCTCATTCGGTACTGCAGAGTCATCCGCACTCTCCCGCCCGTTTGGGAGCTTTGGTATAATCCCCATGGTCCTTACGGAGTCCCCAGCATCCACTAGGACGTTAGAGAAAATAAGATTTTACTTACCGGTAAATCTATTTCTCGTAGTCCGTAGTGGATGCTGGGCGCCCGTCCCAAGTGCGGACTTCTTCTGCAATACTTGTATATAGTTATTGCTTAAATAAGGGTTATGTTATGGTTGCATCAGGGTTATCTGATGCTCTGTTGTTGTTCATGCTGTTGACTGGGTAAGTTTATCACGAGTTATACGGTGTGATTGTTGTGGCTGGTATGAGTCTTACCCTGGATTCCAAAAGTCTTTCCTTGTACTGTTCATCTCTTCCGGGCACAGTTTCCTTAACTGAGGTCTGGAGGAGGGACATAGAGGGAGGAGCCAGTGCACGCCAGTATCCTAATTCTTTCTTAGAGTGCCCTGTCTCCTGCGGAGCCCGTCTATTCCCCATGGTCCTTACGGAGTCCCCAGCATCCACTACGGACTACGAGAAATAGATTTACCGGTAAGTAAAATCTTATTTATACCGGGGCTGAAGCGCGCTGAAGAGGGGGCGGGGCTTAGCCCTCACAGCAATGTTCAGCGCCATTTTTTCTCTGTCCCCGCCAAGAAGGTGTACAATCAGGGGGACACACAGATTTTTAGTGTTATAAGGAATTTAGCACTATTTTTCTTTAGAAATGAGGCATATATTAATTGCTTTGCATGTTTCTCTGTGTGTTCCCTGTCCGCATACCCATTAGAGTCCACATGTGTCTTCACTATCAGCATTGGGTATCACTTTCTGCATTGCCGACGCCTGTTGGTACTTGATGCTGTAGATGCAGAGTCAGCAGGTCGGTAGTTGTATGCTTATCAAAAGTAAACACTGTATGGGAAACACAGTAGTGTGTGGGTGACCCTGTCGGCACCAACTGCTATTACTGGGTGTAAATTAACATGCTGTAACTGCCTTATTGCCGTATATATGTTTATTTGTATATATATGGTACGGTTTCATGGGCCTGTAGCTCGTGCACAAACTCGGTGGTATATGTGGGGGAGAGCAAACCTACTTCTACTTAGTTTAAAGGCTCTGCTTCTCGGCTACTGGACACCATTAGCTCCAGAGGGTTCGATCACTTGGTGCGCCTAGCTGCTTGTTCCCGGAGCCACGCCGTCACCCCCCTCCCAGAAGCCAGAAGAAAGAAGTCGGGTGAGTATGAGAAGAACCGAAGACTTCAGGACGGCAGAAGACTTCAGTGGCCTGGTACAGCGCAGCGGTAATGCTGCACTCCATGCTCCCACACATCATCACTGACGAGCACTCACAGGGTGCAGGGCGCTGGGGGGGGGGGGGCGCCCTGGGCAGCAGGTTACTGAGGTCTGACGCCGGCAGAAGCTTTTTTGGTGCCGCGGCACCGCTTCACAGACCCCCGCCGGCATTTTTACTTTTTCAAATTTGGCGCGCTGAAGCCTGCCGGGAGGGGCGGAGCTTCGTCGCGCAGCTCACAGCGCCATCTTCTCCTTCAACACGCGGCTGAAGGAGACGCTGCCCGGGACCTCCACATCTCCTCACAAGTAACGGGGAGCTAATCGGGAGGGGGGGGGGCGCAGTGTGGTGCACTTTATTATTATTAGGCAGCGCTGGGTACATATATCTTTTGACAGGATATATGGGCGCTGGGGTGTGAGCTGGCATACTCCCTCTGTGTCCTCTATCTGGGCTTCATTGTGGGCCTGTCACCTAACTGAGACGTTCTGTGTGTATCTGTGTGTCGGTACTACGTGTCGGCATGTCTGAGGCTGAATGTTATTCACCGGAGGAGGTTATTGGGGGAGCGGATGCGGGGCTAGATTTGGGCCTGTCGGCGCAGCCGACACCTGATTTACTCGCATTGCTTAGTACGATTAATACGAATGTAGCTTCTTTATCAAAGAGGTTGGATAAGTCGGAGTCACAGACACAGGTGTGGAAAAAGTCCATGGAGGAGGCTTTGTCTCAGGTGCAGACCCCATCGGGGTCGCAAAAGCGGCCGTTTAATCAAGTGGTAGATACTGATACCGACACGGACTCTGATTCCGAGGTCGACTTCACTGAGGCTGCTTTACATCTGCGATTAATTAAGAGTATTCAGTACATGATTGTGGCTATAAAGGAGGTTTTACACATTTCTGATTAACCTGCGGTACAGGAAACAAGGATTTGCTTGTTCAAGTGAAAAAAACCTGAGGTGAAGTTTCCCCCCTCTCATGAAATGAATAATCTTTGTGAAAAGGCTTGGGAGTCGCCGGACAAGAGGTGGCAGATTCCCAAGAGGATTTACATGGCGTATCCTTTTCCCTCTGATGGATAGGGAAAAATGGGAGTCGTCTCCAAATGTTGACAAAGCTCTGTCTCGTTTGTCTAAGAAAATGGCGCTGCCGTCTCCTGACACGGCAGCTCTCAAGGATCCGGCGGATCGCAAGCTGGAGACGTCTCTGAAGTCCGATTTCGCTAATACGGGTGCATTGCTCAGGCCTGCTGTAGCGTCGGTATGGGTGAGTAGTGCTATTGCTAAATGGGCTGAGAATTTAGCTAATGATATGGATACACTTGATAAAGATCATGTTCTTTTGACTCTTGGTTATATCAAGGACGCTGCAGATTACCTAAAGGATGCAGCGAGGGATGTTTGTCTCTTGGGATCAAGAGCCAATGCCATGTCCATATCGTCTAGGAGGGCGTTGTGGATACATCAATGGAATGCTGATGCCGACTCCAAGAGGGCTATGGAAGCTTTACCCTTCAAAGGTACTGTCTTGTTTGGGGACGGCCTGGCGGACCTGGTCTCTACCGCGACTGCGGGTAAGTCCTCTTTTCTTCCCTATGTTCCCACACAACACAAAAAGGCACCACATCAGCAGATGCAGTCCTTTCGTCCCAATAAATACAGGCGTGGAAAAGGTTCGTCCTTCCTCGCTTCAAAGGGTAGAGGAAGGGGAAGGAAGTCGCCTGCAGTGTCAGGCGCCCAGGACCAAAAGTCCTCCCCTGCCTCTACCAAGTCCACCGCATGACGCTGGGGCTTCCCTGGGGGAGTCCGAACTGGTGGGGGGCCGTCTGCGAATCTTCAGTCAGGTCTGGGTTCAATCAGAGCTGGATCCTTGGGTCCTAGAGACTGTGTCTCAGGGATACAAGCTGGAGTTTCGGGAGGTGCCCCCTCACCGGTTTTTCATTTCGGCCTTACCAGTGTCTCTTCCGGACAGGGAGGTGGTGCTGGCAGCGATACAAAAATTATGTCATCAGAGGGTCATTGTTCCCGTTCCCCCGTCCCAACGGGGGGAGGGGTTCTACTCGAGCCTCTTTGTTGTACCGAAACCGGACGGTTCGGTCAGACCGATTCTGAATCTAAAATCCCTCAATCCATACTTGAAAGTGTTCAAGTTCAAGATGGAATCTCTTCGAGCTGTGATTGCCAGCCTGGAAGGGGGGGATTTTATGGCGTCAGTCGACATAAAGGATGCCTACTTACACGTCCCGATATATCCTTCGCATCAGGCCTTCCTCAGGTTTGCGATACAGGATTCTCATTACCAATTTCAGACGTTGCCGTTTGGGCTTTCCACGGCCCCGAGGATTTTCACCAAGGTCATGGCAGAAATGATGGTTCTCCTGCGCAAGCAAGGGGTTACGATTATCCCATACTTGGACGATCTCCTGATAAAGGCGAGGTCCAAGGAACGCTTGATGAGAAGTGTAAATTTGTCGCTGTCAGTTCTGCGACAGTACGGTTGGGTGCTAAATTTGCCAAAATCTCAGTTGATTCCGACCATGATTCTGGACACGGAATTACGGAAAGTATTTCTTCCAGAAGAAAAAGCTCTGGAACTGCAGACGATGGTCAGGGAACTTCTGAGGCCGACGAGTGTGTCAATCCATCACTGTACTCGGGTTCTGGGGAAAATGGTTGCGGCGTACGAAGCCATTCCGTTTGGCAGGTTTCATGCCCAGGTGTTTCAGTGGGACTTGCTGAGCAAATGGTCCGGGTCTCACCTGCACTTGCACCGGAAGATAAGTCTATCTTCTAGAGCCAAAATTTCTCTCCTGTGGTGGCTACAAGGTTCTCACCTCCTAGGGGGATGCCGGTTCGGTATTCAAGATTGGGTACTTCTGACAACAGATGCAAGTCTCCGGGGCTGGGGCGCAGTCACCCAAGGAAGAAACTTCCAGGGGAAATGGTCGCTCCAGGAAGCGTGTCTCCACATAAATGTTCTCGAGTTAAGAGCCATTTACAAACGGCCTGCTACAAGCAAGAAGCCTTCTTCAGGGTCGACCTGTCCTGGCACAGTCAGACAATATCACAGCGGTTGCACATATAAACCGTCAAGGCGGAACAAGGAGCAGAGCAGCAATGGCGGAGGCCACAAGAATCCTTCGCTGGGCGGAACAACACGTGAGCGCCCTGTCAGCAGTCTTCCTGCCGGGAGTGGACAACTGGGAAGCAGATTTCCTCAGCAGACACGATCTCCATCCGGGAGAGTGGGCTCTTCAAAGAGGTATTTGCAGAGGTGACGATGCGTTGGGGAATTCCGTTGATAGACATGATGGCGTCTCGTCTCAACAAGAAGCTCCCGAGGTATTGTTCCAGGTCAAGGAACCCCCAAGCCAGTGCAGTGGACGCCCTGGTGTCTCCGTGGGTGTTCCAGTCGGTGTATGTGTTCCCTCCACTTCCTCTCATTCCAAAGGTACTGGGGATCATTCGGCGAGCAAGGGTTCAGGCGATTCTCGTTGTTCCAGATTGGCCAAGAAGGGCCTGGTACCCGGATCTTCAGGAATTACTGGTGGAAGATCCTTGGCCACTTCCTCTAAGAGAGGACCTGTTGTTGCAGGGTCCATGCGTGTTTCCAGACTTACCGCGGCTACATTTGACGGCATGGAAGTTGAGCGCCAGATCTTAGCTCGTAAGGGTATTCCCGGGTAGGTCATTCCCACTCTCATTAAGGCTAGGAAGGAGGTTACGGCAAAACATTATCACGGTATTTGGAGAAAGTATGTGGCCTGGTGTGAGTCTAAAATGGCTCCTGCGGAAGATTTTCACCTGGGTCGCTTTCTCCACTTTTTGCAGGCAGGGGTAGATGCAGGCCTGAAATTAGGCTCTATCAAGGTGCAGATTTCGGCTTTGTCTTTTTTCTTTCAAAAAGAATTAGCTGTCCTCCCAGAGGTGCAGACTTTTGTGAAGGGAGTAATGCATATCAATCCTCCGTTTATGCCTCCTGTAGCTCCATGGGATCTTGATGTGGTCTTACAGTTTCTTATGTCTTCCTGGTTAGAACCTTTTCGTAAGGTTGAGTTGAAATTTCTCACTTGGAAGGTAGTCATGCTGTTGGCACTGGCGTCTGCTAGACGAGTGTCAGAGTTGGCGGCCTTATCTCATAAGAGCACATACTTGATTTTTCATTCGGATAGGGCGGAATTGAGGACTCGTCAACAATTTCTGCCGAAGGTGGTTTCTTCATTTCACATTAATCAACCTATTGTGGTGCCGGTGGCTACGGATGCTGTGGCGGTTCCAAAGTCTCTGGATGTGGTGAGAGCTTTGAAGATATACATCACCAGAACGGCCGTTTCCAGGAAACCTGAGGCGCTGTTTGTCCTGTATGCTTCCAACAAGATTGGTCATCCTGCTTCAAAACAGACTATTGCACGCTGGATTTGTAGTACGATTCAGCAGGCTCATTCTTCGGCCGGGGTACCAGTGCCGAAGTCAGTAAAAGCCCATTCTACCAGGAAAGTGGGCTCATCTTGGGCAGCTGCCCGAGGCGTCTCGGCTTTACAGCTTTGCCGAGCAGCTACTTGGTCGAGGTCAAACACTTTTGCTAAGTTCTATAAGTTTGATACCCTGGCTGATGAGGACCTTGCGTTTGCTCAGTCGGTGCTGCAGAGTCGTCCGCACTCTCCCGCACGGTCTGGAGATTTGGTATAAACCCCATGGTCCTTTTGAAGTCCCCAGCATCCTCTAGGACGTAAGAGAAAATAGGATTTTAGTACCTACCGGTAAATCCTTTTCTCCTAGTCCGTAGAGGATGCTGGGCGCCCATCCCAGTGCGGACTGTTCTTGCAGTTTATTCTTGCTGGTTAAATTAGTTTATACACGGGTTGTGTATTTATGGTTTTCAGCTTGTTGCTGTTGTTAATTCGTACTGTTATCTGGTTTAATGTTACTCCGGGTGTACGGTATGTTTGTGGTGTGGGCTGGTATGTTTGTAGCCCTTAGTTAAACAAAAATCCTTTCCTCGAAATGTCCGTCTCTCCTGGGCACAGTTCCTATAACTGGGGTCTGGAGGAGGGGCATAGAGGGAGGAGCCAGTTCACACCCAGTTTAAGTCTTTTCAGTGTGCCCAAGCTCCTGCGGATCCCGTCTATACCCCATGGTCCTTTTGGAGTCCCCAGCATCCTCTACGGACTAGGAGAAAAGGATTTACCGGTTGGTACTAAAATCCTATATTTATTTCTATGCTTTGGGCTTATTTGCATTACATGCACATGAGGGAGTGGTTATATTCGGAAAGGCATCCGATAGAATTAACCTAAAGAGAGTGGGGGATGTTCCTTCTATTGGTTCTTCTCTATAACATTGCGGCAGGCTGCCGTACGTATACAGGAGGTGTGGCCGGGAGAATGCTGAGGCTGGCTCCGAGAGATACTGGAGTTTTTCCCTAGGACGGTGTACCGCTGTTTGGGGATGCCTCAGTTCAGTCAATCCCGGCGGATACTGCTGGTAAATCTAACTTCGTGAGTTAGTCTCCTTCACAACGGTTGGTGACGCATTCTTTTGTGGGATGCAGTCGTTTTAACCGGTTCGATACCATTCTTTTTTTCCTTTTCTGTGCAGACAGCGGAAGGTGAAAAGGTAAGAGTTCTGCAGCCTTGTTAGGTTCGCAGAAGCGGATGTCGTTTTCAGTTTCTACCACACCCATCACATGTCGCTGAGTCTATCTGACTGGAGCCCACTCTGGTGGGAACTCGTCTACTACTTTTCAGTCAGTCCGGGAATATACTACGACCGGTGAGTTAATTATAGAATCCAAAGGGGGACATTCTGGCGTTAAAGATGTTTCCCCTCACTGATTTTTCTAATAGATCTTGCCGTTTCCCCTCTGGAAGGGGAGGTAGTACGCGACGCCATACCACAGGTGCGTCAGGTACGGGCATTTTATTGCCGGCCCTGTAAAAAAAAATATATATATAAAAATAGAGGTTTAAATGCGTTGTTCTCCGCATTGTTTACCTGTGTGGATATCCAGGATTGTCTTTGCCATTTCACCGGAGTGATGGCAGTGGGATGGTATTTTTTCAATAGTAAGAACCATTGCGATTCTGTACTGGGACACTCCAGATTAAGGCGAGGTCAAGACACAAGTGGTGCAAATTGTTGTTTTCTCTCTGACTGTTCTTCAACACAGGGGAAGGCTGTTATTCCCAACGACGCAGGCATAGGAGGTGGGTATCAGTGTAGATACGGAACGGTTGAAGTTCTCTGGGTTCCTGTGGTAAGAAGTCTGTGGATCTGGAGTCGGATCAGATTTGCAGTGACAATCCATCAATATGTTCCGTTGATGAAGATCGGTGAGGCCTAAGAGGCTTTTTCGGTGAGCAGGTCAAATGCCAGAGTGGTTTTCACGGGGCCAGTTGGAAATGTGGTACGGGTCTCACCTGCGCATGCGCCGGAATATAATCCTAATGGCCAGATTTTCGCTCCGGTGGTGTCGGCTCAGTTCTCACTTCCTAGAGAGACGAAGGTTCGGAATCCAGGATGAGATCCTGGTGTCCATGCATGCAGATCTCGGAGATTGGGGAGCAGTCCTTGCAAGGGAAGTATTTCCAGAGGAAAAGGTCGAGCTGGAGGGCTTGTCTGCAATACGCTTTCTTGAATTAAGGGCTATTTTCAATGATCATATGCCTCGTGATCTGCCCGTGTTAATTCTGTCGGACGACTTGACAGCAGTGGTGTAAGTAAGCCGCTAGAGCAGAACAGGGAGCAAAGCGGCAATGGCAGATGCCGAAAAAGTTTTCCGCTGGGTGGACAGACTGGTAAACGCTATATTAGCAGTCTTCGTTCCGGATGTGAACGTTGGAAAAATAGATTCCTCTGCAAACGCGATCTCCATCCGGCAGAAATACGGTCATCATCGAGAAGTTTTCGCTGAAACGACAAGTCGTTGAGGAATGTCTCAATTAGACATGTTGGCGTCTCGCCTCAACGAGAGATCTCAGGGATATTGTTCCAGGTCTGGGAACACTCAAGCTATAGCAGTGGACGTCCTCGGGACACCTTGGGTGTTTTTCAGTTGGTCTATGTGTCCCCTCCGGTTTCACTCTTCTGAAGGTGATAAACGTAAAAAGAACAAAGGTTCAGGGGATCCTCATTGTTCCGTTCTAAACGAGGAGGGCTTGGTATCCAGTTCTTCAGGTTTTACTCATAGAAGATTCCTGGCCTCTTCCTCTACGTGAGGAACTGTTACAACAAGATCCGGGCGTGTATCAAAACTTACCGCGGCTGCGTTTGACGGCGTGGCGGTTGAAGGCCATATCCTAACCAGAAAGTATATTCCCAGTGAAGTCGTTTCCACACTTTTTCGGGCTAGAAAAGAAGTAACGGCAAAGCCTTACCACCGTTTTTGGAGAATATGTGTGTCTTGGTGTGAATCCAAGAAGGCTACTACGGAAGTTTTCAGCTGGGTCGTTCTTCTCCATTCTTTGCAAGCATGTGTGGGTGCAGGCCTAAAGTTAGACTCCATTTCAGTGCAGCTTTGGCCTTGTAAATTTTCTTTTGAGAAAGTATTGGCAATCTTTCGGACCTTCGTGGAAGGAATATTGCACATCCTACCTCCATTTGTGCCCCCATTGGCACCGTGGGACATTAACGTGGTGTTGCGTTTTCTTGTTTCAAAATGTTTGGAACCTTTATGAAAGGTTGTGTTAAAGTTCTCTCTTGGAGAGTGGTCATGCTTTTGGTTTTGGCGTCCGCAGGGCGAATGTCGGAAGTAGCTGCTGGGTCTCACTAGAGCCCTGTTTGATCTTCCAGGTGGATAGAGCGTAATTGAGAACCTGGATAATAGTTCTGCCAAAGGTGCTTTCGGGGTTTCGCCTGCCTATTTGATGCCTGTGGTTGCTCAAGCATTGGCTGATTTAAGGTCTCTCGATTTAGTCGGGGCTTTGAACATTTATGTCGCCAATTTGGCTCAGATTGGGGAAACAGAGGCTCTGTTTGTCCGGTATGCCCCAGCGTGATTGGGGCGCCTGCGTCTCTGTAGTCTGTTACAAGCTAGATCTGTGGTACGATTCGGCGTGCTCGTTCTACGGCTGGATTGCTGTTACCGAAGTCGGTGGTGTCCTATTCTACTAAGTAGATGGGCTCTTCTTGGGCGGATGTCCGAGGAGTCTCGCCGGTTCAACTTTGTCGAGCGGATACTTGGTCGGGTTCAAACACTTTGGCTAAGCTATACAAGTTTGATACCCTGGCTGATGGGGACCTCATGTTTGCTCAATCGGTGCTGCAGAGTCGTCCGCACTCTCCCGCCCGGTCTGGAGCTTTGGTATAAACCACATGGTCCTTACGGAGTCCCCAGCATCCTCTAGGACAGGCTTTTTCAACCAGTGTGTCGTGGCACACTAGTGTGCCGCGACCAGTTGCAAGGTGTGCCGCGGAGCCAGAGCAGCTTCCTGCACCTTCAGAGTGAACTGTTGGCCCGGGCTCTTCTTAGAGGATCAGTTGTGCTCCGGCCATGACCTATGCCTTCAAAACAATGTGATATCATAGGTCACAGCTGCCGCGTCTCACCACCCAGCCAGCCCACCCGCCTGTATACACATATTCCAGTTCCTGCCTGCATACATAGCTTTCCTTGCCCACCCACATCCACACCTGCCCGGTATTCGCATTAGGATTTATGTGGAGAGAATAAGAATTTATGGAGGGAACAATGGCCCTCATTCCGAGTTGTTCGCCCGCTAGCTGCTTTTAGCAGCTTTGCACACGCTAAGCCGCCGCCTACTGGGAGTGAAAATTAGCTTTGCAGAATTGCGAACGAAAGATTAGCAGAATTGCGATTAGAATAGCGAATAGAAATTTCTTTGCAGTTTCCGAGTAGCTCGAGACTTACTCTGCCACTGCGATCAGTTCAGTCGTTCCTGGTTTGACGTCACAAACACACCCAGCGTTCGCCCAGCCACTCCCCCGTTTCTCCAGACACTCCCGCGTTTTTCCCTGACACGCCTGCGTTTTTTCGCACACACCCATAAAACGGTCAGTTTCCGCCCAGAAACACCCACTTCCTGTCAATCACACTCCGATCACCAGAACGATGAAAAATCTTCGTTAAGCCGTGAGTAAAATACCAAACTTTTGTGCTAATTTACTTGGCGCAGGCGCACTGCGAACATTGCGCATGCGCAGTTTGCGACTTATCGCACCGATGCGAAGAAAAAGAACGAGTGAACAACTCGGAATGAGGGCCAATGTGAATAATTCATGTGGGGAGCAATAGAATTTATGTGGGGAGAAATGTGATTGATTTATGTGTGGAGCAATAGGACTTATGAGGGGAGCAATGAGATTGTTTTTTCTGTGTAGGCCAATGTATGTGTGGATTTGTATTTTTTTTTTACTGTGAGGGCCAATGTGTGTGTTTTGTTTTTTCTGTGGGGAACTGATGGTGTGCCTTGGCAATTTTAAAATATTGTTCGGTGTGCCGCGAGTAAAAAAAGGCTGAAAATCACTGCTCTAGGACGTTTGAGAAAATAAGATTTCTCTGACGTCCTAGTGGATGCTGGGGACTCCGTAAGGACCATGGGGGATAGCGGCTCCGCAGGAGACTGGGCACAACTAAGAAAGATTTAGGACTACCTGGTGTGCACTGGCTCCTCCCTCTATGCCCCTCCTCCAGACCTCAGTTAGAATTTTGTGCCCGGCAGAGCTGGTTGCATACTAGGGGCTCTCCTGAGCTCTTAGAAAGAAAGTATATTTAGGTTTCTCTGACGTCCTAGTGGATGCTGGGAACTCCGTAAGGACGATGGGGAATAGCGGCTCCGCAGGAGACTGGGCACAACTAAGAAAGATTTAGGACTACCTGGTGTGCACTAGCTCCTCCCTCTATGCCCCTCCTCCAGACCTCAGTTAGAATGTTGTGCCCGGCCGAGCTGGATGCACACTAGGGGCTCTCCTGAGCTTCTAGAAAAGAAAGTAGAATTAGGTTTTTTATTTTCAGTGAGATCTGCTGGCAACAGACTCACTGCTACGAGGGACTGAGGGGAGAAGAAGCGAACCTACCTGCTTGCAGCTAGCTTGGGCTTCTTAGGCTACTGGACACCATTAGCTCCAGAGGGATCGAACACAGGCCCAGCCTCGGTCGTCCGGTCCCGGAGCCGCGCCGCCGTCCCCCTTGCAGAGCCAGAAGCAAGAAGACGTTCCTGGAAATCGGCGGCAGAAGACTTCGGTCTTCATTAAGGTAGCGCACAGCACTGCAGCTGTGCGCCATTGCTCCCCATGCACATCACACACTCCGGTCACTGATGGGTGCAGGGCGCTGGGAAGGGGCGCCCTTGGCTGCAATAAGAGTACCTTACTTGGCAAATTACCACATAATATAGCCATTAAGACTATATATGTGTAAAATCCCCTGCCATAACTTCCATAAAAAAGCGGGAGAAGTCCGCCGAAAAAGGGGCGGAGCTATCTCCCTCAGCACACTGGCGCCATTTTCCCTCACAGCTCCGCTGGAAGGACGCTCCCCAGGCTCTCCCCTGCAGTTTCCAGACTCCATAGGGTAAAAAAAGAGAGGGGGGGCACTAAATTTAGGCGCAATCTGTGTAATATTGGCAGCTATAGGGGAAAAATCACTGTGTATAGTGTGAATCCCTGCATTATATAGCGCTCTGGTGTGTGCTGGCATACTCTCTCTCTGTCTCCCCAAAGGACTTTGTGGGGTCCTGTCCTCAGTCAGAGCATTCCCTGTGTGTGTGTGGTGTGTCGGTACGGCTGTGTCAACATGTTTGATGAGGAGGCTTATGTGGAGGCGGAGCAGGTGCCGATAAATGTGATGTCACCCCCTGTGGGGTCGACACTTGAATGGATGGACATGTGGAAGGAATTACGTGACAGTGTCAACTCCTTACATAAAAGGTTTGACGACATAACAGATGTGGGACAGCCGACTTCTCAGCTCGTGCCTGCCCAGGCGTCTCAAAAGCCATCAGCGGCTCTAAAACGCCCACTACCTCAGATGGCAGACACAGATGTCGACACGGACACTGACTCCAGTGTCGACGACGATGAGACTAGTGTACATTCCAATAGAGCCACTCGTTATATGATTACGGCAATGAAAAATGTGTTGCACATTTCTGATATTACCCCAGATACCACAAAAAAGGGTATTATGTTTGGGGAGAAAAAACTACCAGTGGTTTCTCTGACGTCCTAGTGGATGCTGGGAACTCCGTAAGGACCATGGGGAATAGCGGCTCCGCAGGAGACTGGGCACAAAAAGAAAGCTTTAGGACTACCTGGTGTGCACTGGCTCCTCCCCCTATGACCCTCCTCCAAGCCTCAGTTAGATTTTTGTGCCCGACCGAGCAGGGTGCAATCTAGGGGGCTCTCCTGAGCTTCTTAGATAAAAGTTAGTTTTAGGTTTTTTATTTTCAGTGAGACCTGCTGGCAACAGGCTCACTGCATCGAGGGACTAAGGGGAGAAGAAGCGAACCTGCCTGCTTGCAGCCAGCTTGGGCTTCTTAGGCTACTGGACACCATTAGCTCCAGAGGGATCGAACACAGGCCCAGCCTCGGAGTCCGGTCCCAGAGCCGCGCCGCCGGCCCCCTTACAGAGCCAGAAGCAAGAAGAGGTCCGGAAAATCGGCGGCAGAAGACATCAGTCTTCATCAAGGTAGCGCACAGCACTGCAGCTGTGCGCCATTGCTCCTCATGCACACCTCACACTGCGGTCACTGATGGGTGCAGGGCGCTGGGGGGGGGGCGCCCTGAGCAGCAATATTAACACCTTGGCTGGCAAAAATACATCACATATAACCCCCAGGGCTATATGGATGTACATTAACCCCTGCCAGAATCCATAAAAATGCGGGAGAAAAGTCTGCGAAAAAGGGGCGGAGCTATCTCCTCAGCACACTGGCGCTATTTTTCCCTCACAGCTCCGTTGGAGGGAAGCTCCCTGGCTCTCCCCTGCAGTTAATACACTACAGAAAGGGTTAAAAAGAGAGGGGGGGCACAATTTAGGCGCAGTATACATATATATATATGCAGCTATAAGGGAAAACACTTTTTATAGGTGCTATCCCTGTGATATATAGCGCCCTGGTGTGTGCTGGCATACTCTCCCTCTGTCTCCCCAAAGGGCTTTGTGGGGTCCTGTCCTCTATCAGAGCATTCCCTGTGTGTGTGCTGTGTGTCGGTACGGCTGTGTCGACAGGTATGTGGAGGATAATGAGGTGGAGGCGGAGCGAATGCCTGTAAATATGTTGTCACCCCCTGCGGGGTCGACACCGGTGTGGTTGAACTTATGGAAAGATTACGTGAAAGTGTCAACTCCTTACATAAAAGGTCGACGACACAGAACAGCCGGCTACTCAGCTTGTGCCTGTTCCAGCGTCTCAAATGTCATGGGGGGCTCTAAAATCGCCCGCTACCTCAGATAACAGACACAGATGTCGACACGGATACTGACTCCAGTGTCGACGTCGATGAGACTGGTGTACCCTCCAAATAGGTCCACCCGTTACAGGATTGAGGCAATGAAAAATGTATTACACATTTATGATTATACCCCAGGTACCACATAAAAGGGTATTGTGTTTGGTGAGAGAAAACTATTAGTAGTTTTTCCTGCATCTGAGAAATTAAATGAGGTGTGTGAGGAAGAGTGGTCTTCCCCCGGTAAGAAATTGATAATTTCTAAAACGGTTATTGGCAGCGTACCCTTTCCCGCCAGAGGATAGGTCACGCGGGGAAACACCCCATAGGGTAGATACAGCGCTTACACGCTTATCAGAAAAGGTGGCACTACCGTCTCCGGATACGGCCGCCCTGAAGGGACCTGCTGATAGAAAGCAGGAGGTTACCCTATAAGATATAGTCACACACTAGGGCATTATATTGCGACCAGCCGTTGCTTCGGCATGGATGTGCAGTGCTCCCGCTGCGTGGTCAGATTCCCTGTCGGAAAATAACTATGGATAGGAACAATATTTTGCTGAAAATAGAGCATATAAAAGACGTGGTCTTATACATACGTGATGCACAGAGGGATATTTGCCAGCTGGCATCAAAAATAAGCGCTAGGTCCATTGCCGCCAGACGAGGGTTATGGACTTGGCAATGGTCAGGCGATGCCGACTCGAATCGGCACATGGAAGTTGCCCTATAAGGGGGTAAAACTGTTTGGGGATGGTTTTTCAGACCTCGTTTCCACAGCTACTGTTGGGAAATCGATTTTTTTGCCACAGGCTACCCCACAACAAAAGAAAGCACCGTATCATCAAGTACAGTCCTTTCGGCCCCAGAAAAGCAAGAGGGCTAGAGGCTCATCCTTTCTGCCGAGAGGCAAAGGTAGAGGAAAAAGCTGCAACACACAGCTAGTTCCCAGGAGCAGAAATCCTCCCTGCGTCCGGTAGGTCCACAGCATGGTGGGGGGGCTGCTCAGGCGGACCCGGGTACGGTGGGGGCCCGTCTCAGAAATTTCAGCGGACAGTGGGCTCTCTCACAAGGATCCCTGGGTCCTTCAAGTAGTATCTCAGGGGTACAGGCTGGAGTTCGAGACGTTCTTCCCCCCACCGTTTCCTAAAAGCTGCCTTACCGGCACCTCCCTCTGCCAGGGAGACGGTGTTGGTGGATATTCAACACTATAATCACAACAAGTGATTGTCAAGGTGCCCCTCCTTCAGCAAGGAAGGGGTTACTATTCCACAGTGGTTGTGGTACCGAAACGTTTCGGTGAGACCCATCTTGAAATTAAAATACTTGAACTTTTATATCAGAAGTTTCAAGTTCAAGATGGAATCGCTCAGGGCGGATGTTACGAGCCTGGACGAGGGAGATTACAGGGTCTCCCTGGACATCAAGGATGCATACCTGCATGTCCCCATTTACCCTCCTCACCAGGAGTACCTCAGATATGTGGTACAGGACTGTCACTATCAGTTCCAGACGCGGCCGGTGGAGTTGTCCACGGCACCGAAGGTGTTTACCTAGGTAATGGCAGAAGTGATGATACTCCTTCGCAAGAAGGAAGTTTTTATTATCCCGTAATTGGACGATCTCCTGATAAAGGCGAGGTCCAAAGAACAGTTGGTAGTGGGGGTAGCACTCTCTCGGGAAGTGCTACAACAGCACGACTGGATTCTCAATATTCCAAAGTCACATCTGGTCCCGGCGACACGTCTTCTGTTCCTGGAAATGTTTCTGAACGCAGACCAGAAAAGAGTGTTTCTTCCAGTGGAAAAAGCCGAGGAGTTGTCATCTCTAGTCAGAGACATCCTATAACCAGGACAGGTGTCGGTACATCACTGCACACGAGTCCTGGGAAAAATGGTAGCTTCGTACGCAAGGACGTTCCAGTGGGACCAGTGGGACTAAGGGTCCGGGTCCCATCTACAGATACAACAGCGGATAACCCTGTCAGCAAGAAACAGGGTGTCGCTGCTGTGGTGGCTGCAGAGGGCTCATCTACTAGAGGGCCGCAGATTCGGAATACAGGACTGGGTCCTGGTGACCACGGATGCCAGCCTTCGGGGCTGGGGTGCAGTCACACAGGGAAGAAATTTCCAAGGAGATTTCGCTTCACATAAATATTCTGCAGCGAAGGGCCATTTACAATGCCCTAAGCCAAGCAAGGCCCCTGCTTCAGAACCAGCCGGTACTGATCCAATCAGACGACATCACGGCGGTCGCCCATGTAAACAGACAGGGCGGCACAAGAAGCAGGATGGCGATGGCAGAAGCCACAAGGATTCTCCGATGGGCGACCTACACCCAGGAGAATGGGGACTTCATTCAGAAGTTTTCCAAATGCGGGTAAACCGTTGGGAATGACCACGGGTGGACATGATGGCGTCCCGCCTCAACAAGAAGTTGAAAAGATATTGCGCCAGGTCAAGGGACCCTCAGGCGATCACTGGGGACGCTCTAGTGACACCGTGGGTGTACCAGTCGGTTTATGTGTCTCCTCCTCTACCTCTCATACCCAAGGTACTGAGAATAATAAGAAGGCGAGGAGTGAAAACCATACTCGGGGTTCCGGATTGGCCATGAAGAGCTTGGTACCCGGAACTTCAAGAGATGCTGGCAGAGGACCCTTGGCCTCTGCCGCTTAGACAAGACCTGCTGCAGCAGGGACCCTGTCTGTTCCAAGACTTACCGCGGCTGCGTTTGACGGCATGGCGGTAGAACACCGGATCCTAAAGGAAAAGGGTATTCCGAAGGAAGTCATCCCTACCCTGATCATAGCCAGGAAGGATGTCACCGCAAGACATTATCGCCGCGTTTGGCGAAAATTTATTGCTTGGTGGGAGGCCATGAAGGCCCCGACGGAGGAATTTCAACTATGTCGATTCCTGCACTTCCTGCAAGCAGGGGTGACGTTTGGGCCTCAAATTGGGGTCCATAAAGGTCCAGATTTCGGCTCTGTCGATTTTCTTCCAGAAAGAACTGGCTTCACTGCCTGAAGTTCAGACTTTGGTTAAAGGAGTACTACATATTCAGCCTCCTTTTGTGCCTCCTGTGGCACTTTTTGGATCTCAACGTGGTGTTGGATTTCCTAAAGTCGCATTGGTTGAGCCACTTAAAACCATGGAGCTAAAGTATCTCGCGTGGAAAGTGGTCATGCTGTTGGCCTTGGCCTTGGCCAGGCATGTGTCAGAATTGGCGGCTTTGTCATGTAAAAGCCTTATCTGGTTTTCTATATGGATAGGGCAGAGTTGAGGACTCGTCCTCAGTTTCTCCCAAAGGTGGTCTCAGGTTTTCACTTGAACCAACCTATTGTGGTGCCTGCGGCTACTAGGGACTTGGAGGATTCCAAGTTGCTGGACGTAGTCAGGGCCCTGTAAATTTTATTTTTCCAGGACGGCTGGAGTCAGGAAAACTGACTCGCTGTTTATCCTGATGGCACCCAACAAGCTGGGTGCTCCTGCTTCTAAGCAGTCTATTGCGCGCTGGATTTGTAGCACTATTCAGCTGGCGCATTCTGCGGTAGGATGACCGCAGCCTAAATCAATAAAAGCCCATTCCACAAGGAAGGTGGGCTCATCTTGGGCGGCTGCCCGAGGGGTCTCGGCTTTACAACTTTGCCGAGCAGCTACTTGGTGGTCAGGGGCAAACACGTTTGCAAAATTCTATGAATTTGATACCCTGGCTGAGGAGGACCTGGAGTTCTCTCATTCGGTGCTACAGAGTCATCCGCACTCTCCCGCCCGTTTGGGAGCTTTGGTATATTCCCCATGGTCCTTACGGAGTTCCCAGCATTCACTAGGACGTCAGAGAAAATAAGAATTTACTTACCGATAATTCTATTTCTCGTAGTCCGTAGTGGATGCTGGGCGCCCATCCCAAGTGCGGATTGTCTGCAATACTTGTACATAGTTATTGTTAACTAATCGGGTTCTTGTTGTGAGCCATCTATTCAGAGGCTCCTCTGTTATCATGCTGTTAACTGGGTTTCATATCACAAGTTGTACGGTGTGATTGGTGTGGCTGGTATGAGTCTTACCCGGGATTCAAAATCCTTCCTTATTGTGTACGCTCGTCCGGGCACAGTATCCTAACTGAGGCTTGGAGGAGGGTCATAGGGATGAGGAGCCAGTGCACACCAGGTAGTCCTAAAGCTTTCTTTTTGTGCCCAGTCTCCTGTGGAGCCGCTATTCCCCATGGTCCTTACGGAGTTCCCAGCATCCACTACGGACTACGAGAAATAGAATTATCGGTAAGTAAATTCTTATTTTTTCCCCCATCTGATGAATTAAAGGAAGTGTGTGAAGAAGCGTGGGCTTCCCCCGATAAGAAACTGGTAATTTCTAAAAAGTTACTAATGGCGTACCCTTTCCCGCCAGAGGACAGGTCACGTTGGGAGACATCCCCTAGGGTGGATAAAGCGCTCACACGTCTGTCAAAAAAGGTGGCACTACCGTCTCCGGACACGGCCGCCCTAAAGGAGCCTGCGGATAGAAAGCAGGAGGCTATCCTGAAGTCTGTATATACACACTCAGGAATTATACTGAGACCGGCTATTGCTTCAGCATGGATGTGCAGTGCTGCAGCTGCGTGGTCAGATTCCCTGTCGGAAAACATTGATACCCTAGACAGGGACACTATATTGCTAACCGTAGAGCATATTAAAGACGCTGTCTTACACATGAGAGATGCACAAAGGGATGTTTGCCGGCTGGCATCTAAAATAAACGCAATGTCCATTTCTGCCAGGAGAGGATTGTGGACTCGGCAGTGGACAGGAGATGCAGATTCTAAAAGGCACATGGAAGTTTTGCCTTACAAGGGTGAGGAGTTGTTTGGGGATGGTCACTCAGACCTCGTTTCCACAGCGACAGCTGGGAAGTCAGCATTTTTACCCCATGTTCCCTCACAGCCAAAGAAAGCACCGTATTATCAGGTACAGTCCTTTCGGCCCCAGAAAGGTAAGCGGGTTAGAGGCGCGTCCTTTCTGCCCAGAGGTAGAGGGAAAAAGCTGCAACATACAGCCAGTTCCCAGGAACAAAAGTCCTCCCCCGCTTCCTCTAAGTCCACCGCATGACGCTTGGGCTCCACAGGCGGATCCAGGTACGGTGGGGGCCCGTCTTAAGAACTTCAGCGACCAGTGGGCTCGCTCACGGGTGGATCCCTGGATTCTACAAGTAGTATCTCAGGGGTACAAGCTGGAATTCGAGACGTCTCCCCCTCGCCGTTTCCTCAAATCTGCCTTGCCGACAGCTCCCCCGGACAGGGAGGCAGTGCTGGAGGCGATTCACAAGCTGTATTCTCAGCAGGTGGTAATCAAGGTACCCCTCCTTCAACAAGGACGGGGTTACTATTCCACAATGTTTGTGGTACCGAAACCGAACGGTTCGGTGAGACCCATTTTAAATTTAAAATCCTTGAACACTTATATAAGAAGGTTCAAGTTCAAGATGGAATCTCTCAGGGCGGTGATTGCAAGCCTGGACGAGGGGGATTACATGGTATCACTGGACATCAAGGATGCTTACCTGCATGTCCCCATTTACCCTCCTCACCAGGAGTACCTCAGATTTGTGGTACAGGACTGTCATTACCAATTCCAGACGTTGCCGTTTGGTCTGTCCACGGCACCGAGGGTATTTACCAAGGTAATGGCCGAAATGATGATACTCCTTCGGAAAAAGTGAGTTTTAATAATCCCGTACTTGGACGATCTCCTTATAAAGGCGAGGTCCAGGGAACAGTTGTTGATCGGAGTAGCACTAGCTCGGGAAGTGCTACAACAGCACGGCTGGATCCTGAATATTCCAAAGTCGCAGCTGGTTCTTACAACGCGTCTACTGTTCCTGGGGATGGTTCTGGACACAGAACAGAAAAAAGTGTTTCTCCCGGAGGAGAAGGCCATGGAGTTGTCATCTCTAGTCAGAGACCTCCTAAAACCAAAACAGGTGTCGTTGCACCACTGCACGCGAGTCCTGGGAAAGATGGTGGCTTCTTACGAAGCAATTCCATTCGGAAGGTTCCATGCAAGGATCTTTCAGTGGGATCTGTTGGACAAGTAGTCCGGATCGCATCTTCAGATGCATCGGCTGATAACCCTGTCTCCAAGGGCCAGGGTGTCGCTGCTGTGGTGGCTGCAGAGTGCTCATCTTCTAGAGGGCCGCAGATTCGGCATACAGGACTGGATCCTGGTGACCACGGATGCCAGCCTTCGAGGTTGGGGGGCAGTCACACAGGGAAGAAACTTCCAGGGACAATGGTCGAGTCAGGAGACTTCCCTACACATAAATATTCTGGAACTAAGGGCCATTTACAATGCCCTAAGTCAGGCAAGACCCCTGCTTCAACACCAGCCGGTGCTGATCCAGTCAGACAACATCACGGCGGTCGCCCATGTAAACCGACAGGGCGGCACAAGAAGCAGGATGGCGATGGCAGAAGCCACAAGGATTCTCCGATGGGCGGAAAATCATGTGTTAGCACTGTCAGCAGTGTTCATTCCTGGAGTGGACAACTGGGAAGCAGACTTTCTCAGCAGACACGACCTCCACCCGGGAGAGTGGGGACTTCATCCAGAAGTCTTCCAAATGGTTGTACATCGGTGGGAAAGGCCACAGGTGGACATGATGGCGTCCCGCCTCGACAAAAAGCTAAAAAGATATTGCACCAGGTCAAGGGACCTCAGGCGATAGCTGTGGACGCTCTAGTGACACCGTGGGTGTACCAGTCGGTTTATGTGTTCCCTCCTCTGCCTCTCATACCCAAGGTACTGAGAATAATAAGAAGGAGAGGAGTAAGAACTATACTTGTGGTTCCGGATTGGCCAAGAAGAGCTTGGTACCCAGAACTTCAAGAAATGATCTCAGAGGACCCATGGCCTCTGCCGCTCAGGCAGGACCTGCTGCAGCAGGGGCCCTGTCTGTTCCAAGACTTACCGCGGCTGCGTTTGACGGCATGGCGGTTGAACACCAGATCCTAAAAGAAAAGGGCATCCCAGAGGAAGTCATCCCTACGCTAATTAAAGCTAGGAAGGAGGTGACCGCAAACCATTATCACCGCATATGGCAAAAATATGTTGCGTGGTGTGAGGCCAGAAGGGCCCCAACGGAGGAATTTCAGCTGGGTCGATTTCTGCACTTCCTACAGTCAGGGGTGACTATGGGCCTCAAATTAGGTTCCATTAAGGTCCAGATTTCGGCTCTGTCGATTTTCTTCCAAAAAGAACTGGCTTCACTGCCTGAAGTTCAGACGTTTGTTAAAGGAGTGCTGCATATTCAGCCCCCTTTTGTGCCTCCAGTGGCACCTTGGGATCTCAACGTGGTGTTGGATTTCCTTAAGTCACATTGGTTTGAGCCACTTAAAACCGTGGAACTAAAATATCTCACGTGGAAAGTGGTCATGCTGTTGGCCTTGGCTTCGGCCAGGCGTGTGTCAGAATTGGCGGCTTTGTCATGTAAAAGCCCTTATCTGATTTTCCATATGGATAGGGCGGAATTGAGGACTCGTCCCCAATTTCTTCCTAAGGTGGTATCAGCTTTTCATTTGAACCAACCTATTGTGGTGCCCGCGGCTACTAAGGACTTGGAGGATTCCAAGTTGCTGGACGTAGTCAGGGCCCTGAAAATCTATGTTTCCAGGACGGCTGGAGTCAGGAAAACTGACTCGCTATTTATCCTGTATGCGCCCAACAAGTTGGGTGCTCCTGCTTCAAAGCAGTCTATTGCTCGCTAGATCTGTAGTACGATTCAACTTGCACATTCTGCGGCTGGACTGCCGCATCCTTAATCTGTAAAAGCCCATTCCACGAGGAAAGTGGGCTCTTCTTGGGCGGTTGCCCGAGGGGTCTCGGCTTTACAACTTTGCCGAGCTGCTACTTGGTCGGGTTCAAACACATTTGCTAAATTCTACAAGTTTGATACCCTGGCTGAGGAGGACCTTGAGTTTGCTCATTCGGTGCTGCAGAGTCATCCACACTCTCCCGCCCGTTTGGGAGCTTTGGTATAATCCCCATGGTCCTTACGGAGTCCCCAGCATCCACTAGGACGTCAGAGAAAATAAGAATTTACTCACCGGTAATTCTATTTCTCGTAGTCCGTAGTGGATGCTGGGCGCCCGTCCCAAGTGCGGACTCTCTGCAATACATGTATATAGTTATTGCCTAACTAAAGGGTTGTTGTTATGAGCCATCTGTTCCTGAGGCTCAGTTGTTGTTCATACTGTTAACTGGATATAGTATCTCGAGTTGTAGGGTGTGATTGGTGTGGCTGGTATGAGTCTTACCGGGGATTCCAAATCCCTTCCTTATTGTGTCAGCTCTTCCGGGCACAGTTTCCTAACTGAGGTCTGGAGGAGGGGCATAGAGGGAGGAGCCAGTGCACACCAGGTAGTCCTAAATCTTTCTTAGTTGTGCCCAGTCTCCTGCGGAGCCGCTATCCCCCATGGTCCTTACGGAGTCCCCAGCATCCACTACGGACTACGAGAAATAGAATTACCGGTGAGTAAATTCTTATTTTTAATACCTACCGGTAAATCCTTTTCTCTTAGTCCGTAGAGGATGCTGGGTGCCCGTCCCAGTGCGTACTGTGTCTGCAGTTATTGGTTATGGTTACACTCTTGTGGTGTTTCTTTTCTGTCAGACTGTTGCTGATATTGTGCATGCCATGGCATGCGGTGTCTTATTATTGGTTGTGTTGACACACTGGTTGTGTTACATATCCTCTCAGCATGTGGCTGTGTATTGTCCATGCCGTGGGATGGTATTCTTTTGAATTCCATGTTCTGCGGTATGTTCGTGGTGTTTGCTGGTATGACACTCACCGTGTTTGAACAATAAGTTCTTTCCTCAAAATGTCCGTCTCCCTGGGCACAGTTTTCTAACTGAGGTCTGGAGGAGGGGCATAGAGGGAGGAGCCAGTTCACACCCATTCAAAGTCTTATAGTGTGCCCATGTCTCCTGCGGATCCTGTCTATACCACATGGTCCTTACGGAGTCCCCAGCATCCTCTACGGACTAAGAGACTTTCAGAGATCTCTAGTTTCTGTGGAATAAAGGCAATCAAACCCAGTAAAAGATATAGAGACAGCGCCACACAATTAGCAAAATCAGAAATGTCTTACATTTATAAATGTAAAACACTTATACCTGGGGGTCTTAACAGCGACTTCGTATTAAAGTGGTTTCTCTAATAGATATATATGGGTGAAGCTGTCTTTATTGAAATTCAAAGTCACTGGTGAAGTTGTCTGTATTGAAATTCAAAGTCACTGGAAAGATGTGGTATTTACTTTACTAAACAATTTTTTCCTTTCTCTCTTTTTGTCTTGTATAGAAAGAAATACACTGTTACGGACGGCTGTCATGGTTACATTCCGGGGAATTGTGGTGTTTCACAATTATTTTTATGTGCCCCGAAGTGGGCCTCTATGTGGCCGATGTGTGCGGTTCACGGCGGTTACTTCCGTGAGTGCGTTCCAGAAAGAGTAATCTAGTTGGAAGCGACACTTCCGGGGGAGTAACTTCAATGCCGCACACGCACTGTATCCACACCCTTGGACCTGGATGTGAAGAGGTCCGTGTCACAGACGTCGCTTCCGAATGTGGTTTCCATGACGACGCGGGTACTATTGGACAAGTAGGAGTGACACTTTTAGTGGGAGGATCCCGGCTCGGACACAGTACTCGTTCATAGGCCACAGAAAGTCCATTCCGCAAATGTCATTTCCGGGCTGGTTCCCAAGACAACGCGGACGGATTCAGATTTAATTCCCTTCTTAGATAACGGGAAAGTTTTAAGAAGGCTATTAAGATGGCATGTTCTATTGGGGCCGTTTTATATTATTAAATTAAACATATATAGAATGCGATCGTATCCACAGCGCTCCTTGTATACAGCGGTGACCTGTAACCATGGCAACCAGCCGAGAAAGTGTTTACAAGTAGAGAAATTGTAAAGTTTTGTACTGTAAGCCTCAGTTTATGTACACAGAGGCTTATAAATACACTGCATTATCTGTAATTATGATTGTGTGCTATGTGAATGTATTTTTAAAAACATATGAATTAAGTATTGAATCAAAATGAGGTCACTTCCTTTTGAAATGTGATTGGCTGTTCACCATTTAAATAGCTGGGTATTCCACACTCCACCCATGTCTTGAAAAAGGTCATTTAGACCGAAATGCATTGACTGACAAACAGGAGTGTGGACAGCCAGCTTTTGTCTTCCATCCACGAAACACAGCTGAACTCTGGATCAGGTAATCTCTTGAGGAAATTATTGTTTTTTGGAGATATACCCCTCATTTTAAATTTGAGATATTGATTCTAAGTATGTTATCTTATAGTCATTGTGCATCCCATATGGTTTTGAAAGCTCTACTACACATTGGGAAATTTGTTCCTGTTTGTTTTAGGGTATACGTGGATCAAAACAATCTGGGTCGGAAGACAAGTCCCAAATACCACAAGAAAGATACCTTGATGAGCTTCAATACCTTGATGTCACAATTCATGACATTGTGAGTGGGGTACGCCATTCTTCATTGATTAAAGATACCTTGATGTGCTTATTTTGCATCATTCACATAGTGAGTGGGGTACGCCTTGGCTAATATTGGATAAACATCACATACAGAGCTATATTAAGTTTTATAATCACGAGGAATTTGTTTTGTTCACTTAAAACTGTGTTACACTATCTATATGTTTTCTTTATTTCATGCACTGCATCCTTCTGAATTGAAATCAAGCATACCGTCAAAAGATGGAATGACACTGAAGTCTTTTGAATAAGTGACTGCACTATATTGTTTTTTTCACTATTTAATACAAGCGCCCAGGGTGGTATACCTTCCAAAAATTTGTTGTATTTTGTTTAGATAAATTCCTAACTGATAAGGATATACAGGGTTATAGGAGGTAAATCATGCACTAAAGCAATAAAAAAAAAGTAAATAAAGGACGAATGGACATAACGGCTAAACATTCACCACAGTTAACATTCGTTTTAAAATATTGCAGTATAGGAGATCACTAACTGGTTTAACTCGATGGGCAAATTGTCTTTTTGCAACCTCAGAAACTGTTACTAGGTTGGATGGGAAACGTTGGTGCACAGCTATTTTCAGATCTCTCAGAGATGTTCAATCAGATTCAAGTCTGGGCTCTTGCTGAGCCACTCAAGGACATTCAGAGTTGTCCTGAAGCCACTCCTTTGATATCTTGGCTATGTTCTTAGGGTCGTTGTCCTGCTGAAAGATGAACATTTGCCCCAGTCTGAGGTCAAGAGCGCTCTGGAGCAGGTTTTCATCCAGGATGTCTCTGTACACTGCTGCATTCATCTTTCCCTCTCTCCTGACTAGTCTCCCAGTTCCTGCCGCTGAAAAGCATCCCCACAACATGATGCTGCCACCACCATGCTTCACTGTGGGATGGTATTGGCCTGGTGATGAGCGGTGCCTGGTTTCCTCTAAACATGACGTCTGGCATTCACGCCAAAGAGTTCAATCTTTGTCTCATCAGACCAGAGAATTTTGTTTCTCATGGTCTGAGTCTTTCAGGTGTATTTTGGCAAACTCCAGGTGGGCTGCCGTGTGCTTTTTACTATGGAGTGGCTTCCGTCTGGCCACTCTACCATACAGGCCTAATTGGTGGATTGCTGCTGAGATGGTTGTCCTTCTGTAAGGTTCTCCTCTCTCCAAAGAGGAATGCTGTAGCTCTGACAGAGTGACCATCGGGTTCTTGGTCATCTCCCTGACTAGGGCCCTTCTCTCCCGATCGTTTAGTTAGACGGCCAGCCCTCTCTAGGAAGAGTCCTGGTGGTTCCAAACTTCTTCCATTTACGGATGATGGAGGCCACTGTACTCATTGGGACTTTCAAAGCAGCAGATATTTTTCTGTACCCTTCCTCAGATTTGTGCCTCGAGATAATCCTGTATTGGAGGTCTACAGACAGTTCCTTTGACTTCATGCTTGGTTTGTGCTCAGAGATGCACTGTCAAGTGTGGGACCTTATATAGACAGGTGTGTGCCTTTCCAAATCATGTCCAATATACTGAATTTACCACAGGTGGACCCCAATTAAGCTGTAGGAACATCTCAAGGATGATCAGTGGAAACAGGATGCACCTGAGCTCATTTTTGAGCTGCATGGCAAAGGCTGTGAATACTTATGTACATGTGAGTTCTTAGTTAATTATTTTTCACGTTGTCATTATGAGGTATTGTGTGTAGAATTTGGAGGGAAAAAATTAATTTCTGCAGTGGGGTACACTGGTTTTCCACAGGGAATAACATTGGGGTGTAGAGTTGGATCTTGACCCGAGGCACCAACAGGCTAAAGCTTTGACTGTTACCAGGATGCATTGCACCGCCTCCTCTATAACCTCCACTATAATCTCCAGTCACTGGAGCTCAGTTTCGTTAACTAGTCCAATGTAGTAGCATGTAAAAGAGACGGTAGATGTTAGTCACATAGACCCACATCCTCACGACAGGAGAAAGGACTAGCGGTTAATGCCATACAAACCCAAAGTAGCTGAGTGCTTCAGGGTGGGCACCCTGTGGAATCCAGTGTACCTCGCAGAAAGATTTAACCATGGTAAGTCTATTATAAATCTCCTTTTATTCCATTTTGGAATAAGGCTGTAACATAACAAAATGTGGAAAAAGTGAAGTGCTGTTAATACTTTCCGGATGCACTGTATTTTCACAATTTCAAATTGACATTCATGCCTAGTATGGACTTCTCACAATTCTCACTTCAGTTACCCATATCGTCACTAGCAAGCAAGAGCAAAGGAGCACATCAGTCCCATACAGTACATATGCTACAAAAAAAATATTTTTAGAAATGTCCCCCAACTAGGAGCTTGTGACAGTGGAGATGTGGGAATCCAGCCATGCCAAAAAGTTTTGAGATTGACATAAGTATTGGTTTTCACAAAGTTTGCTTCAGTGTTTTTAGACTTGTTTGTCATAGTGATGAGCGGGTTCGGTTTCTCGGAAACCGAACCCCCCCGAACTTCACCCTTTTTACACGGGTCCGAGGCATACTCGGATTCTCCCGTATGGCTCGGTTAACCCGAGCGCGCCCGAACGTCGTCATCCCACTGTCGGATTCTCGCAAGATTCGGATTCTATATAAGCAGCCGCGCGTCGCCGCCATTTTCACTCGTGCTTTGGAAATGTTAGGGAGAGGACGTGGCTGGCGTCCTCTCTGTTTATTCATTGTTGAGTTGATGCAAATATTTGTGCTTGCTTATATCATTGTGGGGACTGGGGAGCAGCTTTATATTAATATAGGAGGAGTACAGTGCAGAGTTTTGCTGATCAGTGACCACCAGTTTTATCCGTTCTCTGCCTGAAAAAAACGCTCCTTATCTGTGCTCAGTGTGCTGCATATATCTGTCCTCACACTGCTTAATTGTGGGGACTGGGGAGCAGCTGTATTATATAGCAGGAGTACAGTGCAGAGTTTTGCTGACAGTGACCACCAGTATACGTCGTCTGCCTGAAAAACACTCCATATCTGTGCTCAGTGTGCTGCTTTATTGTGGGGACTGGGGAACACCAGTATAATATATATATATAGGAGGAGTACAGTGCAGAGTTTTGCTGACCAGTGACCATTAGTATATAATATATAGCATTACGGTACAGTAGGCCACTGCTGTACCTACCTCTGTGTCGTCAAGTATACTATCCATCTACATTCTATACCTGTGGTGCATTTTAGTTTTGCAGTTTGCTGACACAGTGACCACCAGTATATATAGCTGTACGGTACGGAAGGCCACTGCTGTACCTACCTCTGTGTCGTCAAGTATACTATCCATCTACATTCTATACCTGTGGTGCATTTTAGTTTTGCAGTTTGCTGACACAGTGACCACCAGTATATATAGCAGTACGGTACGGAAGGCCACTGCTGTACCTACCTCTGTGTCGTCAAGTATACTATCCATCTACATTCTATACCTGTGGTGCATTTTAGTTTTGCAGTTTGCTGACACAGTGACCACCAGTATATATAGCAGTACGGTACGGAAGGCCACTGCTGTACCTACCTCTGTGTCGTCAAGTATACTATCCATCTACAATCTATACCTGTGGTGCATTTTAGTTTTGCAGTTTGCTGACACAGTGACCACCAGTATATATAGCAGTACGGTACGGAAGGCCACTGCTGTACCTACCTCTGTGTCATCAAGTATACTATCCATCTACATTCTATACCTGTGGTGCATTTTAGTTTTGCAGTTTGCTGACACAGTGACCACCAGTATATATAGCAGTACGGTATGGAAGGCCACTGCTGTACCTACCTCTGTGTCATCAAGTATACTATCCATCTACATTCTATACCTGTGGTGCATTTTAGTTTTGCAGTTTGCTGACACAGTGACCACCAGTATATATAGCAGTACGGTACGGAAGGCCACTGCTGTACCTACCTCTGTGTCGTCAAGTATACTATCCATCTACATTCTATACCTGTGGTGCATTTCAGTTGTGCGCAGTATATATAGTAGTAGGCCATTGCTATTGATACTGGCATATAATTCCACACATTAAAAAATGGAGAACAAAAATGTGGAGGGTAAAATAGGGAAAGATCAAGATCCACTTCCACCTCGTGCTGAAGCTGCTGCTACTAGTCATGGCCGAGACGATGAAATGCCATCAACGTCGTCTGCCAAGGCCAATGCCCAATGTCATAGTAGAGAGCATGTAAAATCCCCCCCAAAAAAGCTCAGTAAAATGACCCAAAAATCTAAATCAAAATCGTCTGAGGAGAAGCGTAAACTTGCCAATGTGCCATTTACGACACGGAGGGGCAAGGAACGGCTGAGGCCCTGGCCTATGTTCAAGGCTAGTGGTTCAGCTTCACCTGAGGATGGAAGCACTCATCCTCCTGCTAGAAAACTTAAAAGAGTTAAGATGGCAAAAGCACAGCAAAGAACTGTGCGTTCTTCTAAATCACAAATCCCCAAGGAGAGTCCAATTGTCGGTTGCGATGCCTGACCTTCCCAACACTGGACGGGAAGAGGTTGCGCCTTCCACCATTTGCACGCCACCTGCAAGTGCTGGAAGGAGCACCCGCAGTCCAGTTCCTGATAGTCAAATTGAAGATGTCACTGTTGAAGTACACCAGGATGAGGATATGGGTGTTGCTGGCGCTGGGGAGGAAATTGACAAGGAGGATTCTGATGGTGAGGTGGTTTGTTTAAGTCAGTCACCCGGGGAGACACCTGTTGTCCGTGGGACGAATATGGCCATTAACATGCCTGGTCAAAATACAAAAAAAAATCAGCTCTTCGGTGTTGAATTATTTCAACACAAATGCGGACAACAGGTGTAAAGCCGTGTGTTGCCTTTGTCAAGCTGTAATAAGTAGGGGTAAGGACGTTAACCACCTAGGAACATCCTAACTTATACGTCACCTGGACCGCATTCATCAGAAGTCAGTGACAAGTTCAAAAACTTTAGGTGACAGCGGAAGGAGTCCACTGACAACTAAATCCCTTCCTCTTGTAACCAAGCTCCTGCAAACCACACCACCAACTCCCTCAGTGTCAATTTCCTCCTTACACAGGAAAGCCAATAGTCCGGCAGGCCATATCACTGGCAAGTCTGACGAGGCCTCTCCTGCCTGGGATTCCTCCGATGCATCCTTGAGTGTTACGCCTACTGTTGCTGGCGCTGCTGTTGTTGCTGCTGGGAGTCGATCGTCATCCCAGAGGGGAAGTCGGAAGACCACTTGTACTACTTCCAGTAAGCAATTGACTGCCCAACAGTCCTTTGCGAGGAAGATGAAATATCACAGCAGTCATCCTGCTGCAAAGCGGATAACTCAGGCCTTGGCAGCCTGGGCGGTGAGAAACGTGGTTCCGGTATCCACCGTTAATTCAGAGGCAACTAGAGACTTGATTGAGGTACTGTGTCCCCGGTAACAAATACCATCTAGGTTCCATTTCTCTAGGCAGGCGATACCGAAAATGTACACAGACCTCAGAAAAAGAGTCATCAGTGTCCTAAAAAATGCAGTTGTACCCAATGTCCACTTAACCACAGACATGTGGACAAGTGGAGCAGGGCAGACTCAGGACTATATGACTGTGACAGCCCACTGGGTAGATGTATTGCCTCCCGCAGCAAGAACAGCAGCGGCGGCACCAGTAGCAGCATCTCGCAAACACCAACTCGTTCCTAGGCAGGCTACGCTTTGTATCACCGCTTTCCAGAAGAGGCACACAGCTGACAACCTCTTACGGAAACTGAGGAACATCATCGCAGAATGGCTTACCCCAATTGGACTCTCCTGGGGATTTGTGACATCGGACAATGCCAGCAATATTGTGCGTGCATTACCTCTTGGCAAATTCCAGCACGTCCCATGTTTTGCACATACATTGAATTTGGTGGTGCAGAATTATTTAAAAAACGACAGGGGTGTGCAAAAGATGCTGTCGGTGGCCCGAAGAATTGCGGGCCACTTTCGGCATTCAGCCACCACGTGCCGAAGACTGGAGCACCACCAAACATTCCTGAACCTGCCCTGCCATCATCTGAAGCAAGAGGTGGTAACGAGGTGGAATTCAACCCTCTATATGCTTCAGAGGATGGAGGAGCAGCAAAAGGCCATTCAAGCCTATACATCTGCCCACGATATAGGCAAAGGAGGGGGAATGCACCTGACTCAAGCGCAGTGGAGAATGATTTAAACGTTGTGCAAGGTTCTGCAACCCTTTGAACTTGCCACACGTGAAGTCAGTTCAGACACTGCCAGCCTGAGTCAGGTCATTCCCCTCATCAGGCTTTTGCAGAAGAAGCTGGAGAGATTGAAGGAGGAGCTAAAACAGAGCGATTCCGCTAGGCATGTGGGACTTGTGGATGGAGCCCTTAATTCGCTTAACCAGGATTCACGGGTGGTCAATCTGTTGAAATCAGAGCACTACATTTTGGCCACCGTGCTCGATCCTAGATTTAAAACCTATGTTGTATCTCTCTTTCCGGCAGACACAAGTCTGCAGAGGTTCCTAGACCTGCTGGTGAGAAAATTGTCAAGTCAAGCGGAACGTAACCCGTCAACAGCTCCTCCTTCACATTCTCCCGTAACTGGGGGTGCGAGGAAAAGGCTAAGAATTCCGAGCCCACCCGCTGGCGTTGATGCAGGGCAGTCTGGAGCGAGTGCTGACATCTGGTCCGGACTGAAGGACCTGGCAACGATTACTGACATGTCGTCTACTGTCACTGCATATGATTCTGTCACCATTGAAAGAATGGTGGAGGATTATATGAGTGACCGCATCCAAGTAGGCACGTCAGACAGTCCGTACGTATACTGGCAGGAAAAAGAGGCAATTTGGATGCCCTTGCACAAACTGGCTTTATTCTACCTAAGTTGCCCTCCCTCCAGTGTGTACTCCGAAAGAGTGTTTAGTGCAGCCGCTCACCTTGTCAGCAATCGGCGTACGAGGTTACTTCCAGAAAATGTGGAGAAGATGATGTTCATCAAAATGAATTATAATCAATTCCTCCGTGGAGACATTCACCAGCAATTGCCTCCAGAAAGTACACAGGGATCTGAGATGGTGGATTCCAGTGGGTACGAATTAATAATCTGTGAGGAGGGGGATGTACACAGTGAAAGGGGTGAGGAATCGGAGGATGATGATGAGGTGGACATCTTGCCTCTGTAGAGCCAGTCTGTGCAAGGAGAGATTGATTGCTTCTTTTTTGGTGGGGGCCCAAACCAACCAGTCATTTCAGTCACAGTCATGTGGCAGACCCTGTCGCTGAAATGATGGGTTCGTTAAAGTGTGCATGTCCTGTTTATACAACATAAGGGTGGGTGGGAGGGCCCAAGGACAATTCCATCTTGCACCTCTTTTTTCTTTCATTTTTCTTTGCATCATGTGCTGTTTGGGGACAATTTTTTTGAAGTGCCATCCTGCCTGACACTGCAATGCCACTCCTAGATGGGCCAGGTGTTTGTGTCGGCCACTTGGGTCGCTTAGCTTAGTCACACAGCTACCTCATTGCGCCTCTTTTTTTCTTTGCATCATGTGCTGTTTGGGGACTATTTTTTTGAAGTGCCATCCTGTCTGACACTGCAGTGCCACTCCTAGATGGGCCAGGTGTTTGTGTTGGCCACTTGGGTCGCTTAGCTTAGTCACACAGCTACCTCATTGCGCCTCTTTTTTTCTTTGCATCATGTGCTGTTTGGGGACTATTTTTTTGAAGTGCCATCCTGTCTGACACTGCAGTGCCACTCGAGATGGGCCAGGTGTTTGTGTCGGCCACTTGTGTCGCTTAGCTTAGTCACACAGCTACCTCATTGCGCCTCTTTTTTTCTTTGCATCATGTGCTGTTTGGGGACTATTTTTTTTGAAGTGCCATCCTGTCTGACACTGCAGTGCCACTCCTAGATGGGCCAGGTGTTTGTGTCGGCCACTTGGGTCACTTAGCTTAGCCATCCAGCGACCTCGGTGCAAATTTTAGGACTAAAAATAATATTGTGAGGTGTGAGGTGTTCAGAATAGACTGAAAATGAGTGTAAATTATGGTTATTGAGTTTAATAATACTATGGGATCAAAATGACCCCCAAATTCTATGATTTAAGCTGTTTTTGAGGGTTTTTTGTAAAAAAACACCCGAATCCAACAAAAAAATTTCAGGGAGGTTTTGCCAAAACGCGTCCGAATCCAAAACACGGCCGCGGAAACGAATCCAAAACCAAAACACAAAACCCGAAAAATTTCCGGTGCACATCACTATATTTAATACACCATGTAACTTTCCACCTTGAAGCAAACTGACTATATATATTTTCCAACACGTCACACAGAATCCCATTGGAGATGGTGCATGCTCTGTTTCTTGTGCCGTTTTCTTAAACTTGTTCTTAAGTGGGAGTGCAAAAAGCAATTTTATAACTTGCTTAGTGATCCCATTTTCCGACTCGTTTTCGGTCACTCACTTGTGTGCTATAGAGCTACATGTTAAACTAGAAGTGTAAACATGACCTTACAGTGGGCTCCTATTACTACATGGAAATGACTGAGAGTAAGCACAGTTTCAGGCCTCGATTTGTACATAGGTTTGTAAAATAATATGGAGGCGTTTAAATGGCCAATGAGAGTTGTTGGGCGGAGTGAGGGTAGTTCTTGCTAAATATAGAGTAGGCAAATAAGGGTTTCTAATTTTTGGATTTCATTTTAGGGACGTAATAATTGAAATGGGATAAAAGGCTGTTTGGAAAGGCACTATTATATTATTATTATCCTTTATTTATTTGGCACCACAAGGGCCTTACAAAGTACAGCACAAAGTAACAAAAGTAAAATGCATAATACAGTAAAAAAAACTTTTCAGAACATGGCCTGCAAACTATATAAACCTTTCTGCATATTCTGTCATAATACCCACAAAAGCAATCTTGCTGTTAAACCTGGTATTATTCTACCCATTCTGCCTTTTCAATAATGTTGGAAACAGTCCAGTGGCTTAACCAGTGATGTGGTTTATTGAGGATAGCAGGTACAGCCACGCTCACTTTGTTACACTGGTAATAGCATAAAGCAGAACTTTAGCGAAGTAGCAAGTTACCAGGCAGTATCTGTACATGTAATCGGTAATGGTATATGGTTGCTGGAACAGTGATAAAAGCAGGTAATCGCAGAAGCTAAGGAGGAGATATCCGTTTCCCACTATGTCACTCTACACAGTAATAAGATGGTGCCGCGCATGTGCAATACTATCTTTGGCAGTCATATTGGTTATGGAATAAAACTACTCTGGAGGAACCATTTTGGACTTAGCGCATACCTATACCAACATCTAGGAAGTGGGCAGGTGGAGTACTGACTCTTCCAGGGGTGCGGGGACTACCTAAAAAATCTGGAGTCACCCGCAGGTTCTAGGAGAGTAGGTAATTATGCTCTATACTGCAGAGCACTAACGGTCCAGGTTTTAAGTATGTCCATGCTTTTCCACTTAATTAGTACCTCAGTCAGCATGATTTAACCATCTGTGCTGAGTCATGGATAGACTCAAAACTTGGACCATTAGTGCATTCGCTGCAGTTCGCCCAGGTTCTGTTCCCACTCTATAGGTGTCGTGGGCACCCACAAGTGGGAATAGTCCTGTTTGGCCGGTATTGCCAGCTGTCGTGATTCTGGTGTCAGTAGCTTAACCGCCGGGATCCCGACAGCCGGTAATTTAGCCGCATACCGTTATGAAGCCTGTCTCTTATTGCTGTCAGCTTCTCAATGATCTTTGTAAAGGTGCAAATGATGATTATGATGATTGTTATTATCCTTCATTTATATGGTGCTACAAGCATTTCACAGTACCATAAAATACACAGCGAAATCAAAGAAGAAAAAAATGCATTATACAATTCAAAACATTGAAGAGCAGTGCACACAAGCTATATAAACAATTCAAAATACCCACAAAAGCAATGCTGCCTGTTAAATTTAAATGATTGGTGCCATTGTGAGCAGTGGGGAGAAGATGATGGTACTGTATAAGCTAGGAAGGGAAAAGCACATGAGGGAAGAGGACCCTGCTCATAAGAGGTTACTCAGAGCTAACGTTTATGGAGTTATTGTGACCCCATTCTGCACTTTGGACTTCAGCATAGAAGCATATTACTTGGCTCACTTTGCCCAAATAAAAATAAAAAGGTTACACACAAAATTGTCACGTGATAAAGCCAACATCTCACTACGCGCATCATTTATGTAAAAGATGACGTTTACATGAACCGGTTTTTAGGAGAAAAGCTGAAATATTTTAAGTAATAACAGGACTACTTCTAAAGTGGTAAGAGGTTGGACGGGTTCGGTATGGATTTCCAGTGGACGGGATGCCAGCTGACAATCTCCGACAGTGGCATCCCGCCCGCCAGAATGCCGGCAGCAGTGCAAGCGCTAAGAGTCCCCTTGCGGGCTCATTGTGTTTGCCACAGGATCTATTCTCAATTTGTGGGTGTCATGGACACTCACGAGTGAGAATAGCCCTATTGTGCCAGGATTCCGGCTGGCGGCATTACCGGCTGGCGGCATTCTGGCGTCAGTAACCTGACCGTCGGGATCCCGACAGCCGGTAAATTAAATGCATCCCGGTTGGACTATGGTGTGACAATAATAACACACTTGCACTGAGTTCTGCGTTCATGATTGATTAGCCTTCCCACAATAATCTGTGTTGCAGATGTCTTTCAAGTGCTGGAGAGGCCATCCACAGTATGTACATTTTTGCAAATGCGTATTTAGTGTGCTTTGTAGATGAGGTTCACTTTTATTTCTTTCAAGGATCAATAAACTTCTGATCATTTTAATTATAAAACAAATAGGCTACAGTTGTAGCTTGCAGTGTTGTCACCAGTGATTGTCTTTATAATTTTAAGGAAAAAACTCTACACATTTACCCTTGCAGTGATTTCATAATATTCAATATTCAACATTCTTCTTGCGGCTTACTGCCAACAAACAGAGCTTTGACCGCATATCAAGCACAAGATTGTATTTCTCTTTTCTAGATTGCTGGTGTCTGCTTTTTGGTTAACCTTGACAGCTGCCCTGCAAATCCTCCAACTCTCTCATCCTTGAGATTTACACATTTTCAGACTGTTAAGTATGATGAAATATTTGAAATGCATTATAAAGGCTGAGACAACAGTAATAATCTTTTTTTTATTTTTTTTATTACTGTTCTCATAACAAACTTTTTTTTTTAAAGCATATTCTATAAGATATTAGATATCAAGGGCAAAATCAGGATTTGTATGGGAAGAGGGTCCTAAAGGCTTGATTTTACAGTAAGTGTGGCCAGCCTATCAAAGGGACAGAATTAGCACTTAATATAGTCTGCCTAATACAAAGTGCAGTTTATGTTATACTTAACACACATACAAGTTCAGCAATCGCAGTTTAGCTGGTTACACACTTGTCCAATCCTCGGGAGATGCGACTCCTGGTCGACACGGTTTGTCTGAAATTGGACAAGTGTGTACCTCTGCCTGATCCTGGTCATCTGCTGGGTCTCCTGGTTTTTAAACATGCTTAAAAACCTGGAGACCTGAGCAATTTTGTAGTGATGTAGACCGCTGAGACTGGAGCTGACAGACGATCTCTGGTCCCAGCAGCCCAGCACATCATCAGTGTGGCGGAGGTGTGGGATTCCGGCACTGTCCGCTGCTCCTGCAGGACCAGGCTAGACGCGGCGATGGCGGCAGGTGTTTACCTGCAAAGTTCGGCAGCATGCACAATGGCAGCAGTTTCACCTTTCAAAAATGGTGTTGCTCCATTTTTAAAATTCAAGATGACACAAGGGCGAGACATCTTTAATTTTGTTGGCACAAGGGCGCGGCACAATGATGCAGTGTCACTGTGTCATCGATCTGCCCCCTTGTTCTGGATAAAATTAGCCAGTGCAATGCAGTGGCTGTCATTCTGACAGCTGAAGAGGAGCAAGGAAGAGTTCCTGAAGATGCTGGAATGACCTGGGGAGATGACAACCATGCAAAAGAGCTTCCAGGCCATCCCCCCCCTGTCACCAGGGTGAAGAACACAAATGAAAACGCCATACTCCCTGGGGAGGCAACAGCCACCTCCCAGGTTAAGAACACAGATGAAGATGCAGCAATCCCTGGGCAGGTGGCCATGCAAAAAAGCTTACAGGATGTTGTTACCCAAATGAAGACCGAGGAAGAGGGTGCCACCGTCGCTGCAAGCCCTGGAGTAGCCACCGCTCAACAGGTGAAGATCAAGATGCCACAATTCCTGGGGAAGTGGGGGCCATGCAAAAGAGCTTAAAGGCCACCAACCCACAGATGAAGATGCTGCCCAATAAATTATTAAAATTTTCAGTGTTTTGTCTTTATTTTAATATTTTCTTTACAGATGGACTACAGGTGCCAGTGGGCCTTTGATGTCCGGGCAGCTGGCACTTGTGGTTCCCAAGTGCTGGTATGCCGGGGCTGCCTGCTGGGACTTTTAGGCTGCCTGTAAAGAAAAATATTAATGTACCATGACCCACCGTCAACAGGAGTGAAGAGCATAGCCCAGGGCTTTTAGCCCAAACTGGTTGCTGCTTGGGGGTGTTGACCCCATTTTATATTTTTGGGGTTCCCACTTTTGAGGAATTCCAGCCATTGGCTGACCAGTTGTTGGGGCTGGTTAATGTGGTGGCAGGGGGATCCCAAACTTAGTGTCCCCTTGATATTGCATTATCACCTTTGTATACATATGATATCCCGGCAAACGTGATGCCGGCTGTCACAATACCAACAGCGGCATCCTGTCTGCCGGAATCCCGGCAGCAAGTACCCTCGCGAGCTCGCTGCGCTCTCCACGCATCGGGCCCGGTGTCTCGCTGTGCTCGCCACAGGTTCTATTCCCAGATGGTTGGTGGCTTGGACCCACAAACTGAGTGGGATTACCGATCGTTTGTTGGGATTCTGGGCGTTATTATTTCACTGGTTGTCGGGATTCCGCCGTCGGGCTCCTGAACGCCGGGATCCCAACAGCCGGTATATTGACTGCATCCCATCAAACCTGCTGGTTCAGCCTGGTGCTAGTTATTGGAAAATAGGGGAACCCCATGCAATATTTCCCTCTATTTCTGCAGCAGGGTACACTGGGGTTCCACAGGGACAACATCGGGGGTGTAGAGTTGAATCTTGATCCAAGGCACCAACAGGCTAAAAGCTTTAACTGTTCCCAAGATGCACTGCGCCGCCTCCTCTATAACCCCGCCTCCATGCACAGGAGCTCAGTTTGTAAGTTGGTGCCTGTAGTGCAGGCTGACAACAGAGAGAGCTGCGCTGCTCAGCCCTGAAAAGAGCTTTCAAGTGAAGAAAGAAGACTTCAGAGCCACATCATAGGCACTTAAAAGTGCTATGTGTCATTTTGACACATCATGCTGCGGCTCCCTCACCTCCCTACGGCGCTGTACACTCCCGCGCCCTGGTTGCCAGATAACTACAGCGGAGGCTCCGGTTCTCTCATAAGGGCACACACACACCACCGCTGCTCTCCGGAATCGCGTGGCCATTGAAAGGAGGAGGTAAGAGGGTGCCTCAGACAGGACCCGCTGCAAACCGCGGTCCTTGGGAGGCTGGCGTGGACACTGTGGCCATGCAGGGACCCCACTAGACCACCAGAGCATGGGCACAGGTTGGATTTTTGCAATAAGTCCGTTTCTTTAAGGCCCGCAGTACCGGTGGTGAAGTCCAGCAAGGGGATCTGGCTCTGACCTGTAGCCCCAGGGCGCCATTTACTGCTAATGTTTCCGCCCTGGAGCTGCATCTCTCTCTCTCTCCCTCACTCCCTGTCAGTGTTTGGGCGCCATTACACACACAGCTGCGCTGATCTGGGACTGCTGGGCAATGCCTCCTCTGTAAAGCCGCCTGCATCATCAGCGCTGTGCATTTACAGGACACTTAAGTATTCTACATGTCTTTAGACAGTGTTAGTTAAGAACAGGTGCACTTTGTCAGGGTTATTTAGTACAAGTACCCTGTGATATACATCCAGTGTTTACTGTGCGTTGCTATATCTATATAGCTAATTAGCTTTACTTGTGTAGTGCAGTTACTACAGTATTGCTAGTCCAGTGCAGTTTTATTGTTATCTGTGATCATTTCTGCATTGTACATGTGACTGTGTGTGTGTGCTAATAGCTGCTGTGTGATTTCCATTCCATGTATCTCACATCTACTGCTATCCCTATATTCTGTACCTTGAGGGGGCTATGTGCGTCAGGGTTTTCATATAATATAGTGGTTTTCACAGGATATACTTTTTTTTGTATTTTCTCTGTGTTTTACAGTCACCATTTACCTCTTAAATCCTCTGTGTGTGCTCTGCCTGTAGTCACACTATCTGGGGAGATTTTTGTTAGGTATTCTGTCTGCTATTTTTGTACTATTCTACCCTACGGTAACGCTTTCATATAATGTCAGCTCGTCAGGGTGAGGATTCGGTGGCAGACCCTGCATCTGGCAGTGTTCATGCCCCTGGTGTTTCTGAGGAAAATATTGCAGCTGAGGGTTCAGGTGCTTGGGGCTGTGTACCCCTTAGTCAGTTTCCTACGTCGGGGGGTAACTACTAACCCACCGTGGGCTACATTCTCTAATTTACTGACTACGCTGGTAACTAGACTTGCGCCCCCTATGGGACCTCCTGTGCCATTACAGCCACCTGCTGTTAATCCACCATGGGCAGATGCTCTGTCCTCTCAGTTACAGCAATTAAATCAGTTTTTGGCCAAGAAAAATCCTAACCCTTGTCCGCCTAAGACCAAAGTGTCCTCTAAGCGGGCCCTTACATCCTCGCAGTCCACTCATGTTACAGATACTTTATCAGATGAATATGGTGCATACACTGATCCCTCAGACACTGACGCAGATGCTTCGGATGGGGAATCCCTGACCCAAGTGGATGTTCCTGACCTCTTGGAAGCTATACGGCTGATTCTTCAAATTGATGATGATGAAGAACCCCCAGCTACCTCTAAGAAACCAGATAAGTTTAAGCGTCAGAAGGTTACTAAACTAGTTTTACCACATTCTGACCATTTAGTTGACATATGTCAAGAATCCTGGGAATATCCAAGAAAGAAATTCTCTCTGTCTAAGAAAATGCTGGCTCGTTATCCCCTCGCTGCAGAGTTAAGCAAAAATTGTGAAACACCGTCGCCGGTGGACTCACAAGTCGCACGTCTGGTGGTATCATCTGCTCTGCCTGTCACTACCGTCACCACTCTGAAGGAACCGACTGATAAGCGTGTGGAGGGTTGCTTGATGTCCATTTACACTCTGGCTGGAGCTGCGCATAGGCCTACTATTGCGACCTCTTGGGCTGCTAAAGCTATAGAGGCCTGGGTTCAGGAATTAGAAGCGGAACTACCATCTAATTTTCCTGATAATGCAAAACAGTGTCTTTCATACATTGTTACAGCCTCTCATATATTCAGGAGGTGGCATCAGATGCAGGTATCCTAGCGGCCAAAGCATCTACCACGTCTATTCTGGCTCGCCGGATCCTCTGGTTGCGGTCCTGGTCGGTAGATCTGGACTCGAAAAAGACCTTGGAGGTTATCCCTTTTAAGGGAAGCATTCTTTTTGGGGAAGATCTCAACAAGATTGTCGCTGGCTTAGCGTATCCTTAGACTGCATGTCTGCCTAGTACTACTCCTTCGGCCCCGAAGGCTAAGAGTACTTCATTTTGTTCCTTTCGACCTCCAGGTAAAGCAATGGGTCAGGCGTACCCGAAACAGGCTCGCACTTCCAAATCCACTAAGCCCAAACCTAAACATGCCTAGGCTGCCAAAACAGACCAGCCTGCTGCATGACGGGGCTGGCCTCTCTCTGAGGGATCCCAGGGTGGGAGGCCGACTTCTACGGTTTGCTCAGGTATGGCTACAGACACTCTGGAGAGTGGGGCCTTCATCCAGAGGTCTTTCAACTCCTCGTGGAATAGTGGGGTCTACCAGATGTAGACCTGATGGCGTCTCGAAACAATCACTAGGTTCCGGTCTTTGGAGCAAGGACAAGGCATCCTCAAGCAGCGTTCATGGACGCATTGGCAATTATGGAGCTTTCGACTGCTGAACGTGTTCCCTCTGGTGTCACTCCTTCCCAGGGTAATTCAGAAGTTCAAGCAAGAAGGAGGAATACTAATTCTAATCGCTCCGGTGTGGCCCAGACGGCATTGGTTCTCAGACCTGCAGGGTCTATCGATAGAGCATCCTCTTCTGCTTCCGCAGTCCCAGACCTCCTCGTTCAGGGCCCTTTTGTCTACCAGGATTTGGCCCGGCTAGCTTTTATGGCGTGGCTCTTGAAGCTTCCGTACTGAGGGCCAAAGGGTTTTCTGAGGCGGTCATTCAAACTATGTTGAAGGAACGTAAACCGGCTTCTGCTCGGATTTATCATAGGGTCTGGAATTCTTACTTCGCCTGGTGTGCGACTAACAATTATAATGCATGCAAGTTCAGTACTGCCAAACTTTTGGCTTTCCTGCAACAGGGCCTGGACTTAGGCCTTTGTCTGGCCTCCCTCAAGGTTCATATTTCTGCCTTGTCGATATGGTTTCAGAGAAAAATTGCAACTCTGCCAGATGTTCCTACATTCACTCAGGGAGGTTGAATCCGCAAAACACCCTATGTCCCGCCTGTGGCTCCTTGGGTTTTGTCGGTTGTTCTGGATGCCTTACAAGAGTCTCCGTTTGAACCTCTTGAGTCTGTGGACCTTAAGTGGCTTACTCTTAAGGTCTTGTTCTTGCTGGCTATTGCATCTGCTAGACAGGTTCAGACTTGGGTGCCTTGTCCTGCCGGTCACCCTTTCTGATTTTTCACCGTGACCGTGCAGTTCTTAGAACTCGCCCAGGTTATCTGCCTAAGGTGGTGTCATCTTTCCACCTTAATCAAGAGATTGTGGTTCTGGCCTTTACCTCTCCAGCTTTATCCTCCAAAGAGCGGTCTTTGGATGTGGTATGGTCTCTCCGTATTTATGTGAAGAGGACATCTTCTCTTAGGAGATCTGATTCCCTCTTTGTCCTTTTTGGTTTTCACAAACGTGGCTGGCCTGCTAACAAGCAGACCTTGGCCAGATGGATTAGAATGATGATGATTGCACATGCTTATGTACAGGCTGGACTTCCAACTCATGCTACCATCAAAGCCCATTCTACTCTGTCGGTTGGACCTTCTTGGGCGGCCCGCCGTGGTGCGACCCTTGAACAATTGTGCAAGGCGGCTACGTGGTCCTCAGTGAATACGTCCATCAGGTTCTATGCCTTCGATACTTCCGCCTCCCAGGATACCTTCTTTGGACGCCGGGTTCTTGTGCCCACTACTGTGCATTCCCTCCCATGAGGAACTGCTTTAGGACATCCCCGATGTTATCCCTGTGGAACCCCAGTGTACCCCACTGCAGAAAAGGAGATTTATGGTAAGAACTTCACTTTTTTAAATCTTTCTGCGAGGTACACTGGGTTCCACAGGGCGCCAACCCTGACGCACTTAGCTTCTTTGGGTTTGTATGGCATTAGTCGTGAGCAGGGCCGGATTAACAATGGGGCGGATGGAGCTGCAGCTCCAGGCCCCCCATTGAAAATAGGCCCACAGAGCTCCCTCTAGTGCAGCCAGTGTTGACAGGAGGAAAAAAAAAATCCTGTCATCACCAGCAGCTCACTCACCTCCACCCCTGATCGGCTGGCTAAAGTCCGACTTCTGACTACCCCAAAGCCTGTCCAGAACGGGCTGCTTCCCCTGCCAAGCCATATATGCCTGAGGCTCCGCCCCCAGTCACGTCCGAGGCTCCGCCCCCAGACCGCCGAAGCTCCGCCCCCGCACTCGATGTGGCTTGTGGCACTGGCAGCACATACAGTAAGCCTCTTCAGTTTACCCTGTATGGTGTGGGTATAATAAATACAAGTTACAGCACAGCAGAAGAGCAAGGTAGGTTTCATAACATCAGTACATATATTAGAGAACGGGGCATAAGTTAAATAATGATATTGTAAAAGGGGGGACAAGAAGCTCAAGTTATACAAATATATAAAAGGGGGGTTAGTGGGCATAAGTTAAATATAAGGAGGAAAAGGGCCACAATTTTAATATAAACGGGGTCACTCAGGAGGCGTAACTTAAATATAAAAGGAGGGATGTGGGTACAAACTAAATACATATCACGGGACAAGTGACAATATAATTAAATATGTATGGGGGCATGTGACAGAAATTAATAAAATCATACATTAATATATTATTTAAGATTAGATAGCGGCACAATTTAAATATATAAGGGAAGGATGGGCACAAGTTAAATATAAATGTGGGGTGTAGGTGGCAGAACAATATTATCTAACGCTGGAACAGTGGCATATGTTAACTATATAAGGGAGAACTGGAAGCACACGATAAATATATAAGGCTGGGCAGGGGACACAAATTGATTATTTAAGAGGAGACCGGGGGTACAACTTAAATATATATATGTGAGGGGAGAGCACGTGACTTAAATAAAGTACACATTAAAATTAAGCATAAAAGAGTTACAGGTTGCACACATTAATGAGACGTTACGGGCCCGATTCAGTATCGTTAGCAGAAGAGAATTCCGCACTTCTGAGCATGCACACCGCTGCGGGCATGCGTGAAGTCTAAGATTGTGATTGCACGCAGTGTAAGTCCCGGTGTGGGCGGCGTTTTGGATTCGGTGATGCAGGGGTGCAGTCCGGGCGACGGAGGTGTGTCCGGACCGTTTGTGGGGCAGGCTGCGTAACATTCATTGCAGCCACTGCGATCCAAAACATGTCGGCCCGGCAACTGACAAGGGGCTTCCCTTAGAATGCAATTAGCGAAGGACCCGGCATGCTAGAGAAAGGAGTTTTAGTTTTGCGATTTTTCGCAAGACTACAACACAAGTAGGGTGGCCAATCCCGGGATCGGCGGGATCCCGGGATTTGAGGCCAAAAATGCCGGGATTTGAATCCCGGGATTGGAGCCTCCAATCCCGGGATTCACGGGATTAAACTGCACATGCGCATTGTGGTTTTCTAGTCCGGGCAGCGCTGCTGAGCACTAGCGCTCGGCTCAGCCTCAGACGCTGCCCGGCCCTGGCTGTGCGTGGCGTGCGCATCTCACACCTTTCCTCCGGTGGCCCGCAGCATCTACTCTTCAGCTGCCTTCCAGCCCACCTGATCCAGCCCACCTGATCAGTGGAGGAGGCCGGCCCCGGCTGCCCGTCTGTGCACGGCGTAACTTAAATATAAAAGGAGGGATGTGGGTACAAACTAAATACATATCATGGGACAAGTGACAATATAATTAAATATGTATGGGGGCATGTGACAGAAATTAATAAAATCATACATTAATATATTATTTAAGATTAGATAGTGGCACAATTTAAATATATAAGGGAAGGATGGGCACAAGTTAAATATAAATGTGGGGTGTAGGTGGCAGAACAATATTATCTAACGCTGGGACAGTGGCATATGTTAACTATATAAGGGAGAACTGGAAGCACAAGATAAATATATAAGGCTGGGCAGGGGACACAAATTGATTATTTAAGAGGAGACCGGGGGTACAACTTAAATATATATATGTGAGGGGAGAGCACGTGACTTAAATAAAGTACACATTAAAATTAAGCATAAAAGAGTTACAGGTTGCACACATTAATGAGACGTTACGGGCCCGATTCAGTATCGTTAGCAGAAGAGAATTCCGCACTTCTGAGCATGCACACCGCTGCGGGCATGCGTGAAGTCTAAGATTGTGATTGCACGCAGTGTAAGTCCCGGTGTGGGCGGCGTTTTGGATTCGGTGATGCAGGGGTGCAGTCCGGGCGACGGAGGTGTGTCCGGACCGTTTGTGGGGCAGGCTGCGTAACATTCATTGCAGCCACTGCGATCCAAAACATGTCGGCCCGGCAACTGACAAGGGGCTTCCCTTAAAATGCAATTAGCGAAGGACCCGGCATGCTAGAGAAAGGAGTTTTAGTTTTGCGATTTTTCGCAAGACTACAACACAAGTAGGGTGGCCAATCCCGGAGTTCGGTGGGATCCCGGGATTTGAGGCCAAAAATGCCGGGATTTGAATCCCGGGATTGGAGCCTCCAATCCCGGGATTCACGGGATTAAACTGCACATGCGCATTGTGGTTTTCTTGTCCGGGCAGCGCTGCTGAGCACTAGCGCTCGGCTCAGCCTCGGACGCTGCCCGGCCCTGGCTGTGCGTGGGGTGCGCATCTCACACCTTTCCTCCGGTGGCCCGCAGCATCTACTCTTCAGCTGCCTTCCAGCCCACCTGATCAGTGGAGGAGGCCGGCCCCGGCTGCCCGTCTGTGCACGGCGTGACGTCAGCGAGGTCACGCTGCGCATCCGCACACCTTCCCTCCGGCGGACCGCCGCATCTGGTCTGCATCGTGGCTGCCCTCCAGCCCGCCTTCTTTGACCTTAAATGAAGGAGGACGCCGCCAGACTGTGCTCATGCCTGTAGTGAGTATGTTATTTATTTATTTTTTAATCTAAATTTGAAATGGGCAGGGCTTGGGTGGGAGAAAAATTGAATCACAGTTCAATCCTGGGATCCCGGGAATCCCGGGATTGAGCATTTTTCAATCCCGATTCCCGGGATTGAAAAAAATGCCCCGGGATTGGCCTCCCTAAACACAAGCTGAATCCATGCCTATATAAGGAGTGAAGGCAGGAGGCATATAAGAATTAAATACTGTATACATATTTTTTTTATAGGGTAATTGCACAAAAATGAAATTGGTTCATGTTATTTAACCCCAAGTATTTTCAGAATTTTGGTATGGGTCTAACTTAATGTAGGATGTGCTTGGTATTGTCATAGAATGGAACTTGTGTCGATAATCTGAAAGTGTATTATAGAGGGGCGGAGTTCTCTCATATTAAAGGTCATTTATGTATAATAAAGTTACAGATGACTCCATTTATTCACTGCACTGAGGTTGTGGGTTTGATTTCCACAATGGCTCTGTGTGGAGTTTGTATATTCTCCCCATACTTGTGTGGGTTTCCTCCAGGTGCTCTGGTTTCCTCCCACAGGTTAATTGGTTCTTGGCATAAATTAACTCTAGTGTGTAAGTGTGTGCGTGTACATGTGGTAGGGAACATAGGGCTTTGCAAATGCAAAACTTAGCAATGCAATTGCAGGTGGAGGTGCATACCACCGCCTTCCTGCATTTGCGATCTCTAAACTGTAATGCAATCACAGTTCTGGATGAACATAGCAACCATCGGTCGCGATGTTCATCTGTGATTGCAGGCTAGTAAGCCTGAGTTTACTCAGACTAGCAGTCACTGTGCGGCTTGCGTGGCCAAGGCCTCGCCACTCCCGTTTCCAGAAACGTCGGCCTCTCCTGCCCCTCTCTCTGAATGCATCTGCCTGTCAATCAGGCAGAGACGTTAGCATCCCTACGATGCGATTGCAGGACCTGTTCTGCACATGCGCAGTTTACCGTCCATTGGAAAACCGCGTTGGATCGCCCATGCTTCCATGGATGTCAGAGCAGAGCTGGCATGCAAAACCCGGCGAGTTGCAGAACACACCAGGCTTGGGGGTCTCCTCTCCCATATTTAAGTGGTTTCTTTGTCAGTAAGTTTATCTGTATTTTTTGTGTCAGTAAGTGGTATCTGAGTCAGTATGTGTGTGTCAGTAAGCGGTATCGATCATTAAGTGGTCTATGTCTCAGTAAATGGTATATGTGTCAGTAAGTGGTATCTGTTGTGTGTGTCAGTAAGTGATATGTGTGTCAGTAAGTGGTATCTGTCAGTAAGCGGTATCTGCATCAATAAGTGTGTGCATCAGTGTGTCAGTAAGTTTGACTATCAGTATGTTTGTCAGTAGGTGGAATCTGTGTCAGTAAAGGGTGTCTGTGTTAGTAAGTGGTATCCGTAAAGGGTGTTTGTGTCAGTAAATTTGGTTGTCAGTAAGTGTGTTTGTCAGTAAATGTCCATACACACGGAGCGATATAGCTAAGCGATTTTGACTATATAGTCAAATTTGCTCAGAAAGTGCATAACGCTCAGTCACAATCTCTCATAGTCAAAATCTCTCCGTGTGTATGCACCTTTAGTGTGTATGTGCCAGTAAGTGTGTCTGTATCAGTGTACCATATCAGTAAGTGGAATCTGTTTTATTAAGGGGTGTCTGTGTAAGTAAGTGCCATCTGTCAGTAAGGTGTGTTTGTGTCAGTAAGTTGTATCTGTGTCAGTAAGGGGTATCTGTGTAAGTAAGTGCCATCTGTCAGTAAGGTGTGTTTGTGTCAGTAAGTTGTATCTGTGTCAGTAAGGGGTATCTGTGTAAGTAAGTGCCATCTGTCAGCAAGGTGTGTTTGTGTCAGTAAGTTGTATCTGTGTCAGTAAGGGGTGTCTGTCATTAAGTATGTGCCAATAAGTGATGTCTGTGTCCGTAATCACACCACCGCAGCGACTGTCACACCTCCATCAGAGGCACACAATAGGCCCTTCATAAATTTCAGCTCCAGGCCCATGTGAACCTTAATCTGGCACTGGTCGTGAGAATGTGGTGTACAGTAAGTGGCTACTAATGGTTGTCGTCTCTTTTACCTGCTACTGCATTGGACTGGATAACAAAACTGAGCTCCTGTGCATGGAGGCGGGGTTACAGAGGAGGCAGCGCTGTGCATCTTGGGAACAGTCAAAGCTTTTAGCCTGTTGGTGCCTCGGATCAAGTTCCAACTCTACACCCCCGATGTTATCCCTGTGGAACCCAGTGTACCTCGCAGAAAGAGATTTAACAAAGGTAAGTTTTTACCATAAATCTCCTTTTTCCACCATATCAGGCACAAAAGTCTAGGGTTGAGTATTGATGAAGGGGGTCGCCGTACCCGGCCACAATGATATCAATAGTTCTACTCCATTCAACATTGTCGTAATTTCACCACCACATAATAAATCTTACTTCCATCCCAGCCAAAATTATTTTTTTTCAGTGGTAGGATTGTATAAACAGCAGATCTGGTGGTAAACGTAATAGAGTGCAAAAAGCCGGAAGTGCAGAAGTTTATGTGAGGATGCCCATATTTTTAAAGCTGCAGTCTTTTATAAGGCTAAACCAACCTAGGAATATGGGAATTCTCACAAACCTGCACCACTGGCTTCACGCACCCTATTACATTTAGCCCTGGAGTCTGATCTGCCCAGGATTGGACAAATATGTACCCAGCTTAAGCCACTAGATCAGGCTTTTTCAACCAGTGTGCCGTGGCACACTAGTGTGCCGCGGAGCCAGAGCAGCTTACTGCACATTTAGAGTGAACTGTTGGACCGGGCTCTTCTTAGAGGATCAGTTGTGCTCCGACCTTGACCTATGCCTTGAAAATGCGGCGGTGGAATATCATAGGTCACGGACACTGCGTCTCGCCACCCAGCTATCCTACCCGCATACACATCTTCCAGTTCCTGCCTGCATACACAGCTTTCCTTGCCCACCCAAATGCACACCTGCCCGACCGCCCGCTGCTCAGTATTCGCAGCACTCCACTATGAATAACCCCCCGCCACTGAGAGAGAGGGTGGAGGACACCTGACCGGTAGGAGCTAATATTTGTTATTTTATTTCTCCTGTGGGGAACAATAAGATTTATATGGGGAGAATAAGGATTTATGGGGGGAACAATGTGAATAATTCGTGTGGGGAGCAATAGGATTTATGTGGGGAGAAATGTGATTGATTTATGTGTGAGCAACATGATTTATGTGGGGAGCAATGTGATTGTTTTTCCTGTGTAGGCCAATGTATGCGTGTTGTTTTTTTTACTGTGAGGGCCAATGTGTGTTTTTTGTTTTTTTTCTGTGGGGAACAGATGGTGCGCCTTGACAATCTTAAAATATTGTTCAGTGTGCCGCGAGTAAAAAAAGGTTGAAAATCACTGCACTAGATGCTGAAGTGAGCATGCCTGCCTGAGTGGAATGCTTTTTGTTTGCGTATGTGTGCTCACTTACACAATCCAAGGGGGTCATTCCGAGGCAGTTTTTAACAGCCATGCAAATGCATTGCCGCCGCCCACTGGGGAGTGTACTTTCACTTTGCAGAAGTGTGAACGCTTGTGCAGCAGAGCGTCTGCAAAATCTTTTTGTGCAAAACAAGACCAGCCCTGTAGTTACTCTTCGTGTGCGTTGATTCTAACGACGGTGGGACGGCTTTTGACGTCACACACCCGCCCAGCATTCGCTCAGCCACGCCTGCGTTTTCCCAGCACTCCTTAAAAACAGTCGGTTGACACCCAGAAACGCCCACTTTATGTCAATCTTCCTGCGTTGTGCCGTGCGACTGAAAGCTTCACTAGAACTTGTGCAAAACCACAAAGGACTTATACCCGTATGTCGCACGTGCGCATTGCGGTGCATACGCATGCGCAGAAATGCCGATTTTTAGCCTGATCGCTGCACTGCAAACAACGGCAGCTAGCGATCAACTCAGAATGACCCCCCAAGTCCCTGCTCTGCGGAGCATTGTAGCCTGTATGGCAGTCTCTGATAGATCCTAGCAACTGCCCTGGATGGGGTATATGCAATTCCGGAGGAATTGCGCCTTTTTTTCGACCGTTTTAGGATTCGACAGTACTCGACAGCCGAAACCCTCCACCCGGGACCATGAATTCGACATATTCAATACATAACTCATTCGACACTCCCCTTGTCGAATAACGGACCAATCGTCGAGTAGTGGGCGTCCTGGATTCGACTTCCCGCCGTTTTGAGCCTTATATAGGGCTTGTTTGCTGCGTGCTCAGCAGCCATTTTGTGAACCTGCAGAGAGGTGTGTGGAGGTGCAGAGCTAGCAAATTGGTTGTTTTGTGCTGTGGTATCGTTTGGACACCCAGCAGGCTTTAATCCAGGATGGACAGGATACCTGTTACCCCGGAGGAGAGTCGTTTTGGAGCGATTTGTACATTTGTAGGTAAGTACCACATGTGGTCTGGCGTTGCATGTATGTGTTTGTGTAGTGGGAGGGTGCCATGAGGTGTACATGTGGCGTTGCTTTGGGGTGTTTGGGGTATGTATATGTGTGCAGGTATGTGTATATAGCTCCTGTTTGGATTGCTGCAGGTCCTGCTTGTATTGCTGCATGTTTTGTGTTTGGGGGTAGTTTTTCACGTTTGGGGGTAGTTTTTCACGTGTTTTTTTTTTCAAAATATGTTTTTTTGGGTCATGCTTTTGCATTGGTGTACCTCCAGCATGTGCAGGAATGCTTTTTGGCTTGTTTGGGGTGATTTTAGAGCATGTCGGTATCATCCATGTGGTCGACATGTGATGTCGTTTGTTTTCAAAACATGTTTTTTTGCTCCTATTTTAGCACTGGTTGACCTCCAGCATGTGCAGGAATGCTGTTTGGCTTGTTTGGGGTGATTTTAGAGCGTGTCGGTATCATCCATGTGGTCGACATGTGATGTCGTTTGTTTCCAAAACATGTTTTTTTGCTCCTATTTTAGCACTGGTTGACCTCCAGCATGTGCAGGGATGCTTGTACGGGGGTTTTGGCTTGTTTGGCTGAGGTTTTTTTCAATTTTTCAATTTATTTTTTTTGTGTGTTTGGTCCTTGGGGTCCCAGCAGCATGACGTGTGGTTGCATGTAATGTGTGTTAAATTTGTAAAAATATTTTCTCTAACGTCCTAAGTGGATGCTGGGGACTCCGTAAGGACCATGGGGAATAGCGGCTCCGCAGGAGACTGGGCACAAAAGTAAAGCTTTAGAACTACCTGGTGTGCACTGGCTCCTCCCCCTATGACCCTCCTCCAAGCCTCAGTTAGATTTTTGTGCCCGAACGAGACGGGTGCAGGCTAAGGGGCTCTCCTGAGCTGCTTAGTGAAAAGTTTAGTTTTAGGTTTTTTATTTTCAGTGAGACCTGCTGGCAACAGGCTCACTGCATCGAGGGACTAAGGGGAGAAGAAGCGAACTCACCTGCGTGCAGAGTGGATTGGGCTTCTTAGGCTACTGGACATTAGCTCCAGAGGGACGATCACAGGCCCAGCCATGGATGGGTCCCAGAGCCGCGCCGCCGGCCCCCTTACAGAGCCAGAAGACAGAAGAGGTCCGGAAAATCGGCGGCAGAAGACGTCCTGTCTTCACCAAGGTAGCGCACAGCACTGCAGCTGTGCGCCATTGCTCCTCAGCACACTTCACACTTCGGTCACTGAGGGTGCAGGGCGCTAGGGGGGGGCGCCCTGAGCAGCAATAAAAACACCTTGGCTGGCGAAAATACATCACATATAGCCCCCAGGGCTATATGGATGAATTTTAACCCCTGCCAGAATCCATAAAAAAGCAGGAGAAAAGTCCGCGAAAAAGGGGCGGAGCCTATCTCCTCAGCACACTGGCGCCATTTTCCCTCACAGCTCAGTTGGAGGGAAGCTCCCCTGGCTCTCCCCTGCAGTCACTACACTACAGAAAGGGTTAAAAAAGAGAGGGGGGCACTAATTAGGCGCAGTATTAACAATACAGCAGCTATAAGGGGAAAAACACTTATATAAGGTTATCCCTGTATATATATAGCGCTCTGGTGTGTGCTGGCAAACTCTCCCTCTGTCTCCCCAAAGGGCTAGTGGGGTCCTGTCCTCTATCAGAGCATTCCCTGTGTGTGTGCTGTGTGTCGGTACATTTGTGTCGACATGTATGAGGAGAAAAATGATGTGGAGACGGAGCAGATTGCCTGTAATAGTGATGTCACCCCCTAGGGGGTCGACACCTGAGTGGATGAACTGTTGGAAGGAATTACGTGACAGTGTCAGCTCTGTATAAAAGAAAGTGGTTGACATGAGACAGCCGGCTACTCAGCTTGTGCCTGTCCAGACGTCTCATAGGCTGTCAGGGGCTCTAAAGCGCCCGTTACCTCAGATGGCAGATATAGACGCCGACACGGATACTGACTCCAGTGTCGACGGTGAAGAGACAAATGTGACTTCCAGTAGGGCCACACGTTACATGATTGAGGCAATGAAAAATGTTTTACACATTTCTGATAATACGAGTACCACCAAAAAGGGGTATTATGTTCGGTGAGGAAAAACTACCTGTAGTTTTCCTGAATCTGAGAAATTAAATGAGGTGTGTGATGATGCGTGGGTTTCCCCCGATAACAACTGATAATTTCTAAAATGTTATTGGCATTATATCCTTTCCCGCCAGAGGTTAGGGTGCGTTGGGAAACACCCCCTAGGGTGGATAAAGCGCTCACACGCTTGTAAGAACAAGGGCTCTACCCTCTCCTGAGATGGCCGCCCTTAAGGATCCTGCTGATAGAAAGCAGGAGGGTATCCTAAAATGTATTTACACACATACTGGTGTTATACTGCGACCAGCAATCGCCTCAGCCTGGATGTGCAGTGCTGGGTTGGCGTGGTCGGATTCCCTGACTGAAAATATTGATACCCTAGATAGGGACAGTATATTATTGCCTATAGAGCATTTGAAAGATGCATTTCTATATATGCATGATGCACAGCGGAATATTTGCCGACTGGCATCAAGTCTAAGTGCGTTGTCCATTTCTACCAGTAGAGGGTTATGGACACGACAGTGGTCAGGTGATGCGGATTCCAAACGGCATTTGGAAGTATTGCCTTATTAAGGGGAGGAGTTATTTGGGGTCGGTCTTTCAGACCTGGTGGCCACGGCAACAGCTGGGAAATCCACGTTTGTACCCCAGGTCGCCTCTCAACATGAGAAGACGCCGTATTATCAGGCGCAGTCTTTTCGTGGACAAGCGGCCAAAAGGTTCCTCATTTCTGCCCCATGACAGAGGGAGAGGAAAAAGGCTGCAGAAATCAGCCAGTTCCCAGGAACAGAAACCCTCTCCCGCCTCTGCCAAGCCCTCAGTATGACGCTGGGGCTTTACAAGCAGAATCAGGCACGGTGGGGTGCCCGTCTCAATGAATTTCAGCGCGCAGTGGGCTCACTCGCAAGTAGACCCCTGGATCCTTCAGGTGATATCTCAGGGGTACAAATTGGAATTCGAGACGTCTCCCCCTCGCCGTTTCCTAAAGTCGGCTTTACCGATGTCTCCTTCTGACAGGGAGACAGTTTTGGAAGCCATTCACAAGCTGTATTCCCAGCAGGTGATAATCAAGGTACCCCTCCTGCAACAGGGAACGGGGTATTATTCCACACTGTTGTGGTACCGAAGCCGGACGGCTCGGTGAGACCGATTCTAAATCTAAAATCTTTGAACACTTACATACAGAGGTTCAAATTCAAGATTGAGTCACTCAGAGCAGTGATTGCGAATCAGGAAGAAGGGGACTACATGATGTCTCGGGACATCAAGGATGCTTACCTTCATGTCCCAATTTACCCTTCTCACCAAGGGTACCTCAGGTTTATGGTACAGAACTGTCACTATCAGTTCAGACGCTGCCGTATGGATGGTCCACGGCACCCCGGGTCTTTACCAAGGTAATGGCCGAAATGATGATATTCCTTCGAAGGAAGGGAATTTTAGTTATCCCTTACTTGGACGATTCCCTGATAAGGGTAAGATCCTGGGAACAGTTGGAGGTCGGTGTAGCACTATCTCAGGTAGTGTTGCGGCAGCACGATTGGATTCTCAATATTCCAAAATCGCAGCTGGTTCCGACGACTCGTCTTCTGTTCCTAGGGATGATCCTGGACACAGTCCAGAAAAAGGTGTTTCTCCCGGAGGAGAAAGCCAGGGAGTTATCCGAGCTAGTCAGGAACCTCCTAAAACCGAGCCAACTCTCAGTGCATCAATGCACAAGGGTTCTGGGTAAAATGGTGGCTTCCTACAAAGCAATCCCATTCGGCAGATTCCACGCAAGAACTTTCCAGTGGGACCTGCTGGACAAATGGTCCGGGTCGCATCTTCAGATGCATCAGCGGATAACCCTGTCACCAAGGACAAGGGTGTCCCTCCTGTGGTGGTTGCAGAGTGCTCATCTTCTAGAGGGCCGCAGATTCGGCATTCAGGACTGGGTCCTGGTGACCACGGATGCCAGCCTGCGAGGCTGGGGAGCAGTCACACAGGGAAGGAATTTCCAGGGCTTATGGACAAGCCTGGAGACATCACTTCACATAAATATCCTGAAGCTAAGGGCCATTTACAATGCTCTAAGCTTAGCAAGACCTCTGCTTCAAGGTCAGCCGGTGTTGATCCAGTCGGACAACATCACGGCAGTCACCCACGTAAACAGACAGGGTGGCACAAGAAGCAGGAGGGCAATGGCAGAAGCTGCAAGGATTCTTCGCTGGGCGGAAAATCATGTGATAGCACTGTCAGCAGTATTCATTCCGGGAGTGGACAACTGGGAAGCAGACTTCCTCAGCAGACACGACCTCCACCCGGGAGAGTGGAGACTTCACCCAGAAGTCTTCCACATGATTATAAACCGTTGGGAAAAACTCGACAGGTATTGCGCCAGGTCAAGGGACCCTCAGGCAATAGCTGTAGACGCTCTGGTAACACCGTGGGTGTACCAGTCAGTGTATGTGTTCCCTCCTCTGCCTCTCATACCCAAGGTACTGAGATTGATAAGATGGAGAGGAGTAAGCACTATATTCGTGGCTCCGGATTGGCCAAGAAGGACTTGGTAACCGGAACTTCAAGAGATGCTCACGGAGGATCCGTGGCCTCTACCTCTAAGAAGGGACCTGCTCCAGCAAGGACCCTGTCTGTTCCAAGACTTACCGCGGCTGCGTTTGACGGCATGGCGGTTGAACGCCGGATCCTGAAGGAAAAAAGGCATTCCGGATGAAGTCATCCCTATCCTGATCAAAGCCAGGAAGGATGTAACCGCAAAACATTATCACCGCATTTGGCGAAAATATGTTGCGTGGTGCGAGGCCAGTAAGGCCCGACGGAGGAAATTCAACTGGGTCGATTCCTACATTTCCTGCAAACAGGAGTGTCTATGGGCCTGAAATTGGGGTCCATTAAGGTTTAAATTTCGGCCCTGTCAATTTTCTTCCAAAAAGAACTAGCTTCAGTCCCTGAAGTTCAGATGTTTGTAAAAGGGGTACTGCATATACAGCCTCCTTTTGTGCCTCCAGTGGCACTTTGGGATCTCAATGTAGTTTTTGGGTTCCAAAAGTCACATTGGTTTGAACCACTTAAATCTGTGGAGTTAAAATATCTCACATGGAAAGTGGTCATGCTGTTGGCCCTGGCCTGGGCCAGGCGCGTGTCAGAATTGGCGGCTTTATCCTGTAAAAGCCCTTATCTGATTTTCCATTCGGACAGGGCGGAATTGAGGACTCGTCCTCAGTTTCTCCCTAAGGTGGTTTCAGCGTTTCACCTGAACCAACCTATTGTGGTGCCTGCGGCTACTAGGGACTTGGAGGACTCCAAGTTGCTAGACGTTGTCAGGGCCCTGAAAATATATGTTTCCAGGACGGCTGGAGTCAGAAAATCTGACTCGCTGTTTATCTTGTATGCACCCAACAAGCTGGGTGCTCCTGCTTCTAAGCAGACTATTGCTCGTTGGATTTGTAGTACAATTCAGCTTGCACATTCTGTGGCAGGCCTGCCACAGCCAAAAATCTGTAAATGCCCACTCCACAAGGAAGGTGGGCTCATCTTGGGCGGCTGCCCGAGGGGTCTCGGCTTTACAACTTTGCCGAGCAGCTACTTGGTCAGGAGCAAATACGTTTGTAAAATTCTACAAAATTGATACCCTGGCTGAGGAGGACCTGGAGTTCTCTCATTTGGTGCTGCAGAGTCATCCGCACTCTCCCGCCCGTTTGGGAGCTTTGGTATAATCCCCATGGTCCTTACGGAGTCCCCAGCATCCACTTAGGACGTTAGAGAAAATAAGAATTTACTTTCCGATAATTCTATTTCTCGTAGTCCGTAGTGGATGCTGGGCGCCCATCCCAAGTGCGGATTGTCTGCAATACTGGTACATAGTTATTGTTACCAAAAAATCGGGTTATTGCTGTAGTGAGCCATCTTTTCTAGAGGCTCCTCTGTTATCATGCTGTTAACTGGGTTTAGATCACGAGTTATACGGTGTGATTGGTGTGGCTGGTATGAGTCTTACCCGGGATTCAAAATCCTTCCTTATTGTGTACGCTCGTCCGGGCACAGTATCCTAACTGAGGCTTGGAGGAGGGTCATATGGGGAGGAGCCAGTGCACACCAGGTAGTTCTAAAGCTTTACTTTTGTGCCCAGTCTCCTGCGGAGCTGCTATTCCCCATGGTCCTTACGGAGTCCCCAGCATCCACTACGGACTACGAGAAATAGAATTATCGGTAAGTAAATTCTTATTTTTTCTTTTTACATCAGAGATGTCCAGGGACAAGCGGCCCCGATCCCCCCCCACCCCTCAGAAGAATTTTCCCTGCACAGCAAGGAGGAGTGGGAGCCGACCCAGGAGGAGGATACGACCGACCAGGCATGCAGTGACCAGCCGCAGTCGTCAAGGGACCAAAGGGAGAAGCAAAAGAAAAAGAAAAGGCCTAGAAAGGTAAATACTGACAACACCTGCAGACACAATAGCATCCAACTTTACACACCCTAGTTTGCGCACTGCCAGGCACACCGACAGGTATCTTTGCGCACTGCCAGGGATACTGACACACTCACAGGTACATACCGATCATATTAATTGCATGTTTTTTTTATCCCTAAAGGCAAGAAGCCAGCCAGAGGATCAGTCGGAGGAGGAAGCCTCTGGTGAATACGCAGGACAGAAGAAACCGCGTGGACCCAGATACACTGAGGCGGAAAACTGTGCCTTAGTGGATGGCGTCAACAGGTCCTACGACGTTCTGTATGGACCAAGGGCACAGACCACAGCAGCTAAGACCAAGCGAAACATCTGGGATGCCATCGAGAGACAAGTCACTGCAGTATCTGGAAACCGCCGGAGCACCAGAAACTGCATGAAGCGGTACAGTGATTGCCGCAGACAGACTAAAAAGAAGATGGGGATTCAGCGCCGACATGAGACAGCTACGGGAGGTGGTCCGGCTCTCAATCTGAAGTGGCTACCCTGGGAGAACGTTATTAAAAGGCGCATGAACCCTGTCATGGTCCAAGGAGTTCGCGGAGGTGGGGACTCCAGCCGTCCTGCTGGCTTTCCCGAGGAGGAAGAACTGCCCAGAAGCCGGAAGACAAGCAGTCCAAAAGGAGGCCTGATGGTAAGAATACATTCAGATGAGCTGTACTAAATCTTTAGATTTTTTTTTATTTGCTAATGTGTTTGTTCTTTATCCCCAGACACGCCTGCCCAGAGGACATCACCTGCGCGCAGGACATCGCCAGCGCGCGGACCATCACCTGCGCAGCAGGCATTGGCAGCAGCGCGCGGACCTTCACCTGCGCAACAAGCATCAGCAGCGCGCAGATCATCACCAGCGCGCCACACATCGTCAGCGCGCAGAAAGTCACCTGCGCGCCAGACGTCATCAGCGCGTAGAAAGTCACCTGCGCGCCAGACATCAGCGCGCAGAACGTCACCTGCGCGCCAGACACCGTCGGCGACCACACCACCAGCTGGGCGCCAAACTACATCTCCTGCGCACAGTCCATCACCAGCTCGTCATCTCTCCAGGAGCTCTGGGACTGTGACCGAAGAGCCTCAACAAGACACTACCCTTGTGGACCCATCACCCGAACTGTTTGAGTCAACAGGGTTAACGGACGAGACTTTTCTTGGGATTGAAGACAGCCGTGCAGACGTATCCAGCCATACCCTTGAAAAGTCTCCAGAATTGAGGACAAGTGAAGCTCCTGGAGCAGCGGCACCACCGGATGGAGAAGGTTTTTATTTTTGGGGTTTTTTGGGGAAGGAGGGGGGGGGGTTGCCATTTTTGTATAGTTTATTAACTTTATTTTTTTTTTCTTTTGCAAACAGAGGTGCCACGGACCAGCAGCGGACTTGCGTCGGAGATTGGTTTCTATTTCAGGCCGGATCTCTTACAGGATTCGTCGTACGACGAGGTGGAAGTGCAGCAGCCCGCTGTTTCTACATCCCTGTGTGAGTAATTATCAAATTGTGAACCTTCAAACAAATGTATGCATGTGTATACTAATTTCTAATTTTTCTTTTCAGCTTCACAAATGCAATTGGTGGCAGACGTACAGGAAGGGCAGGATCCCTCAAATGTTCAGAGGGTACACACCCTGACAGCAGAGATGACTGCCCGCCAGGATAATTACACGAATGTCGTTGAAACCAGACTGGGGTACCATTGTGTGGCCATGCCCCTTGCCAGCAAAAACACATAGCTTTTTGGGCTGTGCGCCGAATGTGCACACTGTTCTTATTTAAATTACAGGGGGTAGGAAAACAAAAAAAGGACTGCTATGGGTGGGGGGTGATGGTGCTGGGAAAGGGGTGTAGGGTCAGAGGCGGAACTAGCGGTGGTGCTAGGGGGCACCAGACAAAATCTTGCCTAGGACATCATATTGGTTAGGGCCGGCTCTGGTCCCTACACTGACTTTCAAAAATATGAGCATTGCTCTCAGGCATCTTTTCAATTTTAAATACAGAGTATGTTTCTATCATGGGTTTAGATCCTGTCCCATTCTTCTAAAGAGACAGGAACCACACCTGGGGAATTTCTTAAAGTTTGATTACATATAGAAAATAGTGCAAGAAAAAATGTGACCACAAAAAATGTACACACAACAATAGGCTTTAATCCACATCGCTCATACATCCGTGGTGCCAGTGGTATTGTGACCACACCATTTAAATAAATAAAACAATCCTACAAATTCAGCACTCCCCTAATAACACTTCAAACTATTGCAATATTTTGGAATTAACATTCCCTGTATCCAGAAGAATTACAGTTTGAAGTGTTATTAGATGAGTGCTGAATTTGTATGATTTTTTCTCATACGTCCTAGTGGATGCTGGGGACGACATCAAGACCTTGTGGTATAGACGGGAACCGCAGGAGACATGGGCACTCTAAAGACTTTTCATTGGGTGTGAACTGGCTCCTCCCTCTATGCCCCTCCTCCAGACCTCAGTTTTAGAAATGTGCCCAGGCAGACTGGATGCACTCTGAGTAGCTCTACTGAGTTTCTCTGAAAAGACTTATGTTAGGTTTTTTTTATTTTCAGGGAGATCTGCTGGCAACAGACTCCCTGCTTCGTGGGACTGAGGGGGCAGAAGCAGAACCAACTTCCTAAAGAGTTTCATGGCTCTGCTTCTGGCTGACAGGACACCATTAGCTCCTGAAGGGTACTGAACGCTATCCACGTCTAGATGCTCACTCCCACAGCACGCCGTCACTCCCCTCTCAGAGCCAGAAGTCAGAAGACAGGTGAGTATGAGAAGAATGATCTTCTATCAAGTAAGTAAGGGCTGAGGTGCGGCGCGGCTGTCGGGAGAGCAGCGCGCCATTGCTGCCCACACACAGGCACTGCAGGGTGTGGGGGGGGGGCGCCCTGGGCAGCAAGAAAAATACCTCAAACTGGCTAAAAGGGGGCATAAGGTGCCGCTGGCACAGCCCTACCCCCGCCAGTATAAATATTAGAGTGATTAACTGAGTGTAAGTACGCGCCATTGAGGGGGCGGAGCTTCTTCTTCAGGCAGCCAGCACACTGTTCATCGTAATTTTCTCTCAGGCTGCAGAGAACACGCTGGTCCTCTCCTCCACTTCTGACAAGTACAGGGTGCTATTAAGGGGGGCACAAAGCCATTGTGGTGCATTTTAATAGTGTGAATTACTGTTTAAAAGCGCTGTTGGGAAGTGGGCATACTGTGTTCACAGGCAATACTGGCGCTGGGATTGTGAACTGGCTGCTCCGATCCTGTGTCCCTCTGACAGATTTTACTGTGGGTCTGTCCCCAAATAAGTCCCAGTGTGTCTGTGAGTGTGCTGTACACGTGTGAGGCATGTCTGAGGCAGGGATTTCCTCCCCAGAGGAAGCCATTTTAGGGACACAGAATTGTAATATGGTGCGCTACCGGCACACCAAGAGCCTGCATGGGTGAAAGAGATACGTGACAGTATGCATCTGATTAACCGAAGATTAGATAAGTCTGAATCTAAGGATACATGCTGGAGAAAATCTGTGGAAGATGTAATTTTTCAGGATGCTTTTATTCCTTATGCATGCAGCCCCTCTGGGTCACATAAGAGACCGTTTGCGAATGTTGTAAACACTGATACCGACACGAACTCTGATTCTTGTGTCAACGATAGTGACTCTAGAGAGATAGATCATAAATTTGCAAAAAGTATACAATATATCAGAGGTTCTCAAACTCGGTCCTCAGGACCCCACACGGTGCATGTTTTGCAGGTCTCCTCACAGAATCGCAAGTGAAATAATTAGCTCCACCTGTGGACCTTTTAAAATGTGTCAGTGAGTAATTAATAGACCTGTGCACCTGCTGGGTTACCTGCAAAACATGCACTGTGTGGGGTCCTGAGGACCGAGTTTGAGAACCTCTGCAATATATGATTGTGGCTATAAGGGACGTGTTGGAGGTTACAGAAACCACTCCTGTACCTCAGGAGAAGGCTTATTTATGTAAGGAAAAGAAATCCAAAGTCACGTTCCCTCCTTCACACGAACTAGATTCTCTGTTTGAAGGGATGTGGGTGAATCCTAATAAGATATTTCGTATTCCCAAAAGGATTCAGATAGCTTACCCTTTCCCGGCTGAGGACAGGAAAAAATGAGTCACCCCCTGTGTTAGACAGTGCGCTTTCCAGGTTGACAACGAAGGTAATTCTCCCTGCTCCTGGCACGGCTTCTCTTAAAGAGCCGGCACACTGCAAAATGGAAACGACATTGAAATCCATTTATGTTACCAATGGTACACTGCTCAGGCCCACTATTGCCTTCGCATGGGTGAGTCGCACTATTGAAAAATGGTCAGAAAGCGTGTCATCAGAAATTGACACGATTGATAAAGATGAGATACTCCTTAGGTTGGGGAATATCAAGGATGCTGCCGCCTACATGCTGGAAGCAATGATGGATATTGGACTCTTGAGTTCACAGGCCGCTACCATGGCAGTATCGGCTAGGCGGGCGCTGTGGATTCGCCAGTGGAACGCGGATGCAGATTCCAAAAGAAACATGGAGGCGCTCCCATATAAAGGTGAAGCCTTATTTGGCGATGGCCTGGATGCGTTAGTCTCGGCGGCTACCGCAGGTAAGTCGACATTTTTGCCCTCTGCGCCTGCACCGGCAAAAAAGACCTATCACCCGCAAATGCAGTCCTTTCGGCCCAATAAATACAAAAAGACGAGAGGTTCCCCTTCTTTGCAGGTAGGGGAAGGGGAAAGAAGACCACAGCAGCTCCAGGTTCCCAAGAGCAGAAGTCTACCCCTACTTCTGCAAAATCCTCAGCATGACGCTGGAACTCCTTTGCGGGAGGCCGCTCGGATGGGGGCATGTCTCAAACTCTTCAGCCAAGGTTGGATTCTGTCTGGCCTGGAACCCTGGGTGTTGCAAATAGTATCCCAGGGATACAAACTGGAGTTTCAAGACGTTCCCCCATGCCGATTTTTCAAAGATAACTTTAACAGCTCCTGCCACCTCTTGTTAATAATGGCCCTCATTCCAAGTTGTTCGCTCGCTAGCTGCTTTTAGCAGCATTGCACACGCTAAGCCACCGCCCTCTGGGAGTGTATCTTAGCTTAGCAGAACTGCGAACGAAAGATTCGCAGAATTGCGAATAGAAATCACTTAGCAGTTTCTGAGTAGCTCCAGACTTACTCAGCCATTGCGATCAGTTCAGTCGGTTTCGTTCCTGGTTTGACGTCACAAACACACCCAGCGTTCGCCCAGACACTCCCCCGTTTCTTCAGACACTCCTGCGTTTTTCCCAGAAACGCCAGCGTTTTTTCACACACGCCCAGAAAACGGCCAGTTTCCGCCCAGAAACACCCACTTCCTGTTAATCACACTACGATCACCAAAACAATGAAAAATCCTCGTTATGCCGTGAGTAAAATACCTAACTTTTGTGTAAAATAACTAACCGCATGCGCTCTGCGAACCTTGCGCATGCCCAGTAAGCGATTAATCGCAATATAGCGAAAAACGGCAATGATCGAAAACAACTCAGAATGACCACCAATGTTTGTATCATAGAAATAGGTATGATTTGGGATCCATAATTATCTTATTTTGAATTCATAAGTGCGGAGATGTGATTTGTTGAGCAATATGAGTGACATTCTTTTTAAATGAATGAGACAAGTGTGGTGTGAAGAACTGGTGATCAAATTCTAGACCTCATCCTGCTTTTTATTGTTTATTAATGAATGAAAAGTGACACATGGGCTTGGTGAGTGTCATTTATTGCATTACTATAACTTCTTGCTTTAATTACCTTGCTCAAATATGGCAGAATTAAATATCAATCAACAATAGACGTTAAAAAAAAATATATATTTCAGTGGTGTGGCAGTCCTGGCATCAATAAATTACAATGGTACAGATGGAGCTATGTTAATTGTGGCTCTGTCTGTGCCTGGGGCCGCCGGGAATGAACGGAGCGCGTGCATCGTAGATGCGCATGTGCCTCATTCACTTTGAATTGGAGTGTCTGTGTACGCTCGGCTGCGGGCGTAGGTGCAGGCACGCCTCTTGCCCTTGCCCTGCGAGTGTGGCTCCATGTGTATGTTTGACATGGTGATGCCAGGAGTGCCACACCACTGCGTAATATATCATTACTCTCATTCAGGCACCTGGCCATAATGAATTTATACAGCAAGAGCCTTGACACCTTATGTGGTATAATACAGTGGATGAAGTGGGGGTATGGAAAATGTAATAAAATGGCTGGTGTCTGTGGAGTAGCAGGAACCCCAGAAACTTTAGTGATTTTGATAACGTAAAATCTGTTTTACAGATGGAGCCACACTTATCTTGGCTTCTCTGCTGCGCCTAGGCATCCCATGGTTTATTAGCATAATTCCTTCATCTATTGTTCTCAGCTGCAATAGAATACAGAGAGAACAATACATCAGGGGATTAAGTCATTACAGCAGGGGATTAAGTCTGACTGCCCTGGCTCAATTAATCCTATTAAAGGCCAAGATAAAGATGGCTCCATCTGTATTGCTCCTTTCCGTAATGTCTCACATGTCACCCCTTTTCACTTACTTCGTCCTGCCCTTACTTACATCCTGCACCTCTCACCCCCTGCTTCCATCTCTCACCCCTGCACTTCACTCCCTCCTTCCATCACTCATCCTGACACCTTACTCCCTCCTATTACTCACCCCTGCACCTCCCTCCCTCCTTCTATTACTCACTCCTGCACCTCATTCCCTCCTTCTATTGCTTGCTCCTGCACCTCACACCCTCCTTCTATTACTCACCCCTGTACCTCACATCCTCCTTCTATTACTCACCCCTGTACCTCACATCCTCCTTCTATTACTCACCCCTGCACCTCACATCCTCCTTCTATTACTCACCCCTGCACCTCACATCCTCCTTCTATTACTCACCCCTGCACCTCACTCCCTCCTTCTGTTACTCGCTCCTGCACCTCACTCACTCCTATTATTTACTCCTGCTCCTCATTCCCTCCTTCTATTACTCGCTCCTGCACCTCACTCACTCCTTCTATTACTCACCCCTGTACCTCACTCTGTCCTGCCATCAATCACCCTGGGACCTCACTCCCTCCTGCCATCACATACCCCTGCACCTCATTTCCCTCCGTCCATTTCTAACTCCGGCACCTCACTCCCTCCCCTCTCTTTCTAACCTATAGTTCTCCTGCCTGCAACAGCTATATTATATAGCTGCAGCCTTCTAGTTCTAGCGATTCTATCAGGTGGGCTGGGGTTGTGGCTTTAAATTCAAGGGTGTGTCTTCATACTGCCCTTACCGCATCACAGTCAGGATGTGGTCTCAGTTCCCAGTGGAGGTCTGTAGTGTGGCCGCTGGTGCCTACAGTTCTTGAGCTGGCCTGTTTATGTCACAGGCCCTTCAGTCTGGATGGGCTCCCAGGTCCCTGTGAAAGCAGGTCTGTAGTGTGGCTGCTGGTGCCTACAGCCCTTGAGCCGACCTGTTTATGTCAAAGACCCTTCTGTCAGGATGTGCTCCCAGGTCCCTGTGGTGGTAGGTCTGTAGTGTGGCTGCAGTCACCTACAGCCCTTGAGCTGGATCTTCCTCTAACCACCAATGAAAGAAGAAGGCGGTGGTCTCTGGGTCTGGGACTCCAGGTCGACAACAAAAAGGTCGACACACATTAGGTTGACGTCAATTGGTCAACACACCTTAGGTCGACATGGACAAAAGTTCGGCATGGACAAAAGGTCGACAGGAACAAGGTCGACATGAGTTTTTATGTTTTTTTGGTGTCGTTTTCTTCGTAGAGTGACTGGGAACCCCAATTAGTGCACCGCGTCCCCTCGCATGGCTCGCTTTGCACACCATGCTTCGGGCATGGTGCCTTCACTTCGCTCGGCACAGATTACCGTTCCAATCGTAGTCCACGTGGATCGTTAAGTATGAAAAAGTTCCAAAAAAGAAAAAAATTGTGAAAAACTCATGTCGACCTTTTTCCATGTCGACCTTGTGCCTGTCGACCTTTTGTCCATGTCGACCTAAGGTGTGTCGACCAATTGGCGTCGACCTAAGGTGTGTCGACCTTTTTGTTGTCGACCTGGAGTCCGGATACCGTGGTCTCTATATGCAGCAGATGCTCAGTGCAGAAATGAATGCACTGAGGGAGCTGCAAACCTGCACAGCTGCGAGTCAGATTCACAGCTGTGCAGGAAAAAACGCTATGCCCAGTGCTCGATGTTGCGGTACATTGTAGATATATAAATCATACAGATTCAGCACTCACATAATAACATTTCAAACTGTAATTCATCTGAATTCAGGGAATGTTAGTTCCAAAGTATTTGCAATACTTTGTTAAGCTGACCAGCCCCTTTACAGCCTTCCCTTTTGGTCAGTCCCTACCAGAGCCGGCCCTAGGTATAGGAAAACTAAGCAATTGCCTAGGGCATCTGGTATGCCTAGGGGCACAATCAGCTTCTGCTGATTAAAATTATATGTGGCATGCCTATATTCTGTGTGTAGCATTTCGTATGCAGATACAGCCACAGTCGCACACAGTATATAGGCATGCCACATATCATTTTAATCAGCAGAAGCTGCTTGTGCATCCTAGCCACATAGCAATGCAAATATTTTTCATAAAAAATAGGCACCCGACATTAGCAAAGCAGCCAGTTGACTCACGCCAGGATCTATATGTGTCATTATGTGTATAAGGACATTAATAATGTGTAACATATGTGTAAGGGGCACTATGTGTGTCATTATGTGTAGAAGGGCACTAATAATGTGCGGCATATGTGTAAGGGACATTATGTGTGTCGTCATGTGTATAAGGGCATTAACAATGTGCGGCATACGCAGTGGCGTAACTACTGCCCCCGCAGCCCTCGCGTGGCTTGGGGGCGAGGGGCTGCGGGGGCGCCGCCACTGATTTAGAGCAGATTGACATGCGGACTAGCGTCCGCATGTCAATCTGTTGTCACTAGCCCCCCGCTGCGAAGTAGGAACACGGAGGGCACAGCGCGCGCCTCTCCCGTGTCCCTCTGAGTCTCCGGCGTGTCGGGGGGGCGTGGTCTAGGGAAAGGGGGCGTGGCTTAGCGGGAGGACCCGCGATCGCGGACCACGCCCCCGTTTTCGTCACTGAGGGGGCATGCCCAGCGCTCTGTGAGCTGCTGGCATGCCCTCTCTCCCGCTGTCTGCGCTGAATAGACGCTGTGCGCATGCGCACAGCGTCTATTCACTACTGCTCTGCTATGCAGTGAGTGTAGGAGCCTTCCAACTGCCCCCCCCCCATCGCGTGCATATATGGCACTGGGGGGGCACTGAGGGGGCATATATGGCACTGGGGGGGCACTGAGAGGGCATATATGGCACTGAGGGGGCATATATGGCACTGGGGAGGCACTGAGGGGCATATATGGCACTGGGGGGGCACTGAGGGGGCATATCTGGCACTGGGGGGGACTGAGGGGGCATATATGGCACTGCGGGGGGGCACCGAGGGGGCATATATGGCACTGGGGGGGCACTGAGGGGGCATATATGGCACTGAGGGGGCATATATGGCACTGAGGGGGCATATATGGCACTGAGGGGGCATATATGGCACTGGGGGGCACTGAGGGGGCATATATGGCACTGAGGGGGCATATATGGCACTGGGGGGGCACTGAGGGGGCATATATGGCTCTGGGGGGGCACTGAGGGGGCATATATGGCACTGTATGTGTACCTGGCACATGGGGGGGGGCTATATTTGGCACTGGGGGCACGTGAGCACCTGGCATTGTGGGGGAATATCTGGCACTGGGGGGAGAGGCTATATTTGGCACTGGGGGCATGTGAGTACCTGGCACCGTGGAGGAATATCTGGCACTGAGGACATATGTGGCACTGGGAGCACAGCCCTAGCAACAAGCACTACCCCCTAGCAACGAGCGTGACACCCAGTGCATGAAACCCCTGGCAACGAGCATGACACCGAGTGCATGAAACACCTGGCAACGAGCATGACACCCTGAGCATGAAAACCCCTGGCACTGTGCATGGAACCAAGAGCATGAAACCCCTGGCAATGAGCAGGTAATTTAAAGTAATTAGAAGCCTTACTGTAGGACTTAATGTGTAATGGGCATTACGGTGTGTGGCATAATGTATTACGGACATTGCGGTGTGTGTCAGAATGTGTCACAGGCATTACGGTGTGTGACAAACTATATCATGGGCATTGTGGTATGTGGTATAATGTCTCAGGGGCATTGCAGTGTGGCATAGGGTATAACGGGCATTGCGGTATGTGTCACAGGCATTACGGTGTATGGTATATTATATCACGGGCATTGTAGTATGTGGTATAATGTCTCAGGGTCATTGCAGTGTGTGGCATAATGTATAACGGGCATTGCGGTGTGTGGCATAATGTGTCAGGCATTACGGTGTCTGTATACTATATCACGGGCATTGTGGTATGTGGTATAATGTCTCAGGGTCATTGCAGTGTGGCATAATGTATAACGGGCATTGCGGTATGTGTCAGGCATTACTGTGTGTTGTATACTATATCACGGGCATTGTGGTATAATGTCTCAGGGTCATTGCAGTGTGTGGCATAATGTATCACGGACATTGCGGTGTGTGTCATAATGTGTCAGGCATTACGGTGTGTTGTATACTATATCACGGGCATTGTGGTATAATGTCTCAGGGTCATTGCAGTGTGTGGCATAATGTATCATGGACATTGCGGTGTGTGTCATAATGTGTCAGGCATTACGGTGTGTTGTATACTATATCACGGGCATTGTGGTATGTGGTATAATGTCTCAGGGTCATTGCAGTGTGTGTCATAATGTGTCACAGGCATTACGGTGTGTGGCATAATGTGTCACAGGCATTGTATGTGCTATAATCTATCAGGGGCATTGCAGTGTGTAGCATAATGTATAACGGGCATTGTGATTCCTGTCATGTGTCACAGGCATTACGGTGTGTGGCATAATGTGTCACAGGCATTACGGTGTGTGGCATAATGTGTCACAGACATTGTATGTGCTATAATCTATCAGGGGCATTGCAGTGTGTAGCATAATGTATAACGGACATTGTGATTCCTGTCATGTGTCACAGGCATTACGGTGTGTGGCATAATGTGTTGCAGGCATTACGGTGTGTGGCATAATGTGTCACAGACATTGTATGTGCTATAATCTATCAGGAGCATTGCAGTGTGTAGCATAATGTATAACGGGCATTGTGATTCCTGTCATGTGTCACAGGCATTACGGTGTGTGGCATAATGTGTCACAGGCATTACGGTGTGTGGCATAATGTGTCACAGACATTGTATGTGTTATAATGTATCAGGGGCATTGCAGTGTGTAGCATAATGTATAACGGGCATTCCGGTGTGTGGCATAGGGTATAACTGGCATTGCGGTATGTGTCACAGGCATTACGGTGTATGGTATACTATATCACGGGCATTGTGGTATAATGTCTCAGGTTCATTGCAGTGTGTGTCATAATGTATCACGGACATTGCGGTGTGTGTCATAATGTATCACGGGCATTGCGGTGTGTGGTATACTATATCATGGGCATTGTGGTATGTGGTATAATGTCTCAGGTTCATTGCAGTGTGTGTCATAATGTATCACGGACATTGCGGTGTGTGGCATAATGTATCACGGACATTGCGGTGTGTGGTATACTATATCATGGGCATTGTGGTATGTGGTATAATGTCTCAGGGTCATTGCAGTGTGTGTCATAATGTATCACGGACATTGCGGTGTGTGTCATAATGTATCACGGACATTGCGGTGTGTGGTATACTATATCATGGGCATTGTAGTATGTGGTATAATGTCTCAGGTTCATTGCAGTGTGTGTCATAATGTATCACGGACATTGCGGTGTGTGGCATAATGTATCACGGACATTGCGGTGTGTGGCATACTATATCACGGGCATTGTGGTATGTGCTATAATGTATCAGGGGCATTGCAGTGTGTAGCATAATGTATAACGGGCATTGCGATTCCTGTCATAATGTGTCGGGGGCATTACGGTGTGTGGCATAATGTGTCAGGGGCATTACGGTGTGTGCATTATTGTGTGTGGCATAATGTCTGAGGGCCTTTGCAGTATGTGGCATAATGTATACTGGGCATTACTATAAGGAGGAAAAATGACAAATAATGTAAGGGGCATGAATCAGGATTATTTTTCTTTCCTGTGGTGGCTAACGTCTGGGCGTGCAGGTTGCAAAACTGGGGTATAAGGTAGTCTTTTCCTGCAATGCCACGCCTCTTTATGCGAAGCCACGCCCATTTAAACGAAACCACGCCCCCTTTTTGGCGGCGCGCACATGTTTGTCCCTTTACTAGTGCCAATTATGGGGGGGGGGGCCGTAGAATTTTTTGGCTTGGGGGAGAAAAATTTCTAGTTACGCCACTGCGCATACGTGTAAGGGAAATTATGTGTATAAGGGCATTAATAAAGGTTGGCATAATGTGTAAGGTGCATTATGTTTATAAGGACATTAATAATGGGTGTCATGTGTAAGGGGCATTACTGTGTGGTATTGTGTATAAATGCATTACCAATGTGTGGCATTATGTGCATAAGGTGCTCTACTGTGTGGCGTAACGTATAGAAAGGGCACTACTGTGTGGTCTAATGTGAATTAAGAGCAATATGGTGTGGTGTAATGTGAATAAGGAGCAATATGGTGTGGTGTAATGAGAATAAAGAGCAATGTGGTGTGGTGTAATGTGAATAAGGAGCAATTTAGTATGATGTTATGTGAATGAGGGGCACTACTGTAAGGAGTAACGTATATAAGGTAAAGTGATACTACTGTGTGATGTAATGTGAATAAGGGACACTATCGCATGATAAATTGTGAATAAAGTTGCACTACTGTGAGGCATAATTTGAATTGGGGGTACCATTGTGTGGCCATGCCCCTTGCCAGCAAAAACACATACCTTTTTGGGCTGTGCGCCGAATGTGCACACTGTTCTTATTTAAATTACAGGGGGTAGGAAAACAAAAAAAGGACTGCTATGGGTGGGGGGTGATGGTGCTGGGAAAGGGGTGTAGGGTCAGAGGGGAACTAGCGGTGGTGCTAGGGGGCACCAGACAAAATCTTGCCTAGGACATCATATTGGTTAGGGCCGGCTCTGGTCCCTACACTGACTTTCAAAAATATGAGCATTGCTCTCAGGCATCTTTTCAATTTTAAATACAGAGTATGTTTCTATCATGGGTTTAGATCCTGTCCCATTCTTCTAAAGAGACAGGAACCACACCTGGGGAATTTCTTAAAGTTTGATTACATATAGAAAATAGTGCAAGAGAAAATGTGACCACAAAAAATGTACACACAACAATAGGCTTTAATCCACATCGCTCATACATCCGTGGTGCCAGTGGTATTGTGACCACACCATTTAAATAAATAAAACAATCCTACAAATTCAGCACTCGCCTAATAACACTTCAAACTATTGCAATATTTTGGAACTAACATTCCCTGTATCCAGAAGAATTACAGTTTGAAGTGTTATTAGATGAGTGCTGAATTTGTATGATTTTTTCTCATACGTCCTAGAGGATGCTGGGGACGACATCAAGACCTTGAGGTATAGACGGGATCCGCAGGAGACATGGGCACTCTAAAGACTTTTCATTGGGTGTGAACTGGCTCCTCCCTCTATGCCCCTCCTCCAGACCTCAGTTTTAGAAATGTGCCCAGGCAGACTGGATGCACTCTGAGTAGCTCTACTGAGTTTCTCTGAAAAGACTTATGTTAGGTTTTTTTATTTTCAGGGAGATCTGCTGGCAACAGACTCCCTGCTTCGTGGGACTGAGGGGGCAGAAGCAGAACCAACTTCCTAAAGAGTTTCATGGCTCTGCTTCTGGCTGACAGGACACCATTAGCTCCTGAAGGGTACTGAACGCTACCCACGTCTAGATGCTCACTCCCACAGCACGCCGTCACCCCCCTCTGAGAGCCAGAAGTCAGAAGACAGGTGAGTATGAGAAGAATGATCTTCTATCAAGTAAGTGAGGGCTGAGGTGCGGCGCGGCTGTCGGGAGCACAGCGCGCCATTGCTGCCCACACACACAGGCACTGCAGGGTGTGGGGGGGGGGGGCGCCCTGGGCAGCAAGAAAAATACCTCAAACTGGCTAAAAGGGGGCATAAGGTGCCGCTGGCACAGCCCTACCCCCGCCAATATAAATATTAGAGTGATTAACTGAGTGTAAGGACGCGCCATTGAGGGGGCGGAGCTTCTTCCTCAGGCAGCCAGCACACTGTTCATCGTAATTTTCTCTCAGGCTGCAGAGAACACGCTTGTCCTCTCCTCCACTTCTGACAAGTACAGGGTGCTATTAAGGGGGGCACAAAGCGATTGTGGTGCATTTTAATAGTGTGAATTACTGTTTAAAAGCGCTGTTGGGAAGTGGGCATACTGTGTTCACAGGCAATACTGGCGCTGGGATTGTGAACTGGCTGCTCCGATCCTGTGTCCCTCTGACAGATTTTACTGTAGGTCTGTCCCCAAATAAGTCCCAGTGTGTCTGTGAGTGTGCTGTACACGTGTGAGGCATGTCTGAGGCAGGGAGTTCCTCCCCAGAGGAAGCCATTTTAGGGACATAGAGTTATAATATGGTGCGCTACCGGCACACCAAGAGCCTGCATGGGTGAAAGAGATACGTGACAGTATGCATCTGATTAATTGAAGATTAGATAAGTCTGAATCTAAGGATACATGCTGGAGAAAATCTGTGGAAGATGTGATTTTTCAGGATGCTTTTATTCCTTATGCATGCGGCCCCTCTGGGTCACATAAGAGACCGTTTGCGAATGTTGTAAACACTGATACCGACACGGACTCTGATTCTTGTGTCGACGATAGTGACTCTAGAGAGATAGATCAGAAATTTGCAAAAAGTATACAATATATGATTGTGGCTATAAGGGACGTGTTGGAGGTTACAGAAACCACTCCTGTACCTCAGGAGAAGGCTTATTTATGTAAGGAAAAGAAATCCAAAGTCATGTTCCCTCCTTCACACAAATTAAATGCTCTGTTTGAAGGGATGTGGGTGAATCCTAATAAGAAATTTCATATTCCCATAAGGTTTCAGATAGCTTACCCTTTCCCGGCTGAGGACAGGAAAAAATGGGAGTCACCCCCTGTGTTAGACAGTGCGCTTTCCAGGTTGACAAAGAAGGTAATTCTCCCTGCTCCTGGCACGGCTTCTCTTATAGAGCCGGCACACTGCAAAATGGAAACGACATTGAAATCCATTTATGTTACCAATGGTACACTGCTCAGGCCCACTATTGCCTTCGCATGGGTGAGTCGCACTATTGAAAAATGGTCAGAAAGCGTGTCATCAGAAATTAACACGATTGATAAAGATGAGATACTCCTTAGGTTGGGGAATATCAAGGACGCTGCCGCCTACATGCTGGAAGCAATGATGGATATTGGACTCTTGAGTTCACAGGCCGCTACCATGGCATTATCGGCTAGGCGGGCGCTGTGGATTCGCCAGTGGAACGCGGATGCAGATTCCAAAAGAAACATGGAGGCGCTCCCATATAAAGGTGAAGCCTTATTTGGCGATGGCCTGGATGCGTTAGTCTCGGCGGCTACCGCAGGTAAGTCGACATTTTTGCCCTCTGCGCCTGCACCGGCAAAAAAGACCTATCACCCGCAAATGCAGTCCTTTCGGCCCAATAAATACAAAAAGACGAGAGGTTCCCCCTTCTTTGCAGGTAGGGGAAGGGGAAAGAAGACCACAGCGGCTCCAGGTTCCCAAGAGCAGAAGTCTACCCCTACTTCTGCAAAATCCTCAGCATGACGCTGGAACTCCTTTGCGGGAGGCCACTCGGGTGGGGGCACGTCTCAAACTCTTCAGCCAAGGTTGGATTCTGTCTGGCCTGGAACCCTGGGTGTTGCAAATAGTATCCCAGGGATACAAACTGGAGTTTCAAGACGTTCCCCCATGCCGATTTTTCAAATCGACCTTGCCAGTTTCTCCGCCAGAAAGAAAAGCAGTAACAGCGGCAAATCCAAAAGTTATGTCAGGACCATGTCATAATCCTGGTACCATTGTCACAAAAAGGGCAGGGTTTTTATTCAAGCCTCTTTGTTGTTCCGAAGCCGGACGGCTCGGTCAGACCGATCCTAAATCTAAAAGATCTGAATTGTTATCTGAAAAGGTTCAAGTTCAAGATCCAATCACTTCGAGCAGTGATTGCCAGTCTGGAGGAGGGGGACTACTTGGTGTCGGTGGACATAAAGGATGCTTACCTGCATGTTCCCATTTTTCCTCCTCACCAGGCTTATCTGAGATTCGCGGTTCAGGATTGCCATTACCAATTCCAGACGTTACCCTTTTGCCTCTCCACAGCGCCGAGGGTCGTCAGAAAGGAGTCAATATAATTCCTTATCTGGACGATCTCCTGATAAAGGCGAGATCCAGGGAGCAGTTGTTACAAAACATATCGCTCTCTCTGTCAATACTCCAACAACATGGGTGGATCATAAATTACCCGAAGTCACAATTGGAACCGACGACAAGGTTGTCTTTCCTCGGGATGATTCTGGACACAGAAGTTCAGAGAGTATTCCTTCCGGTGGAAAAGGCTCTGGAAATCCAGAAAATGGTAAAACAGATATTAAAACCATCGAGTGTGTCGATCCTTTAGTGCATTCAGTTGTTGGGGAAGATGGTGGCGGCCTACGAGGCCTTACAATTTGGCAGGTTCCATGCCAGAGTATTCCAGTGGGACCTGTGGGACAAGTGGTCGGGGTCACACCTACACATGCACCGAAAGATAATCCTGTCGTCAAAAACCAGGATTTCGCTCCTGTGGTGGTTACGCAGCTCTCACCTACTAGAGGGACGCAGGTTCGGGATTCAAGACTGGGTCCTAATAACCACGGATGCGAGTCTCCGAGGCTGGGGAGCAGTCTCTCAGGGAGAAAACTTCCAAGGACGTTGGTCACATCAGGAATCCTGCATTCACATAAACGTACTGGAGCTAAGAGCCATTTACAACGGCCTTCAACAAGCGGTACATCTTCAAAACCGTCCCGTTCAGATCCAAGCGGACAATGTAACAGCAGTCGCATACATAAACAGGCAGGGCGGAACGAAAAGCAGAGCGGCAATGGCAGAGGCGACAAAGATCCTACGCTGGGCAGAAAAACATCTACAAGCTCTGTCGGCAATATTCATTCCGGGAGTAGACAACTGGGAAGCAGACTTCCTCAGCAGACACGATCTCCATCCAGGAGAGTGGGGCCTCCACCAAGAAGTCTTCGCAGAGGTGACAAGTCTTTGGGGAGTTCCTCAAGTAGACATGATGGCGTCTCGCCTCAACAAGAAGCTTCAGAGATACTGTTACAGGTCGAGAGACCCTCGAGCAGTAGCAGTGGATGCACTAGTGACCCAGTGGGTTTTCCCGTCAGTGTATGTCTTCCCTCCACTTCCGCTGATCCCAATGGTACTCAAGATCATAAGAAGAACAAGAGTTTGAGCAATCTTCATTGCCCCAGACTGGCCAAGGAGGGCTTGGTACCCAGATCTTCAGCAGTTGCTCATAGAGGATCCTTGGCCTCTTCCTCCTCGCGAGTACCTGCTGCAGCAGGGGCCGTGCTTGTACCAAGACTTACCGCGGCTACGTTTGACGGCATGGCTGTTGAGCGCCGGATCCTAGCCCGTAAGGATATTCCCAAGGAAGTCATCCCCACCCTTATTTAGGCCAGAAAGGGAGTAACGTTGAAACATTACCACCGTATTTGGAGAAAATATGTGTCTTGGTGTGAATCCAAGAAAGCTCCTACAGAAGAGTTTCACTTAGTTCGTTTCCTCCATTTTTTGCACGATGGTGTGGAGGCGGGCCTCCGATTGGGATCAATCAAGGTACAGATTTCGCCCTTGTCAGTATTCTTCCAAAAACAATTGGCCTCTCTTCCAGAGGTTCAGACCTTCGTGAAAGGGGTTCTGCACATCCAGCCTCCATTCGTGCCTCCAGTGGCAACATGGGACCTTAACGTGGTATTGCAGTTCCTTCAATCGGATTGGTTTGAGCCTCTACAAAAGATAGAGTTGAAGTTTCTCACTTGGAAAGTGGTGATGTTTTTGGCTTTGGCATCTGCAAGACGGGTGTCTGAATTGGGTGCCTTGTCTCACAAGAACCCTTACCTGATCTTCCATGAAGATAGGGCAGCGTTAAGGACTCGACAACATTTTCTTCCGAAGGTCGTTTCATCTTTCCACATAAACCAACCTATTGTAGTGCCAGTAGTTACTGACACATTCACTGATTCAAAATCTCTAGATGTGGTTAGAGCTTTAAAAATCTCGTATACGGAAAACAGAGGCTCTGTTTGTCCTGTATGCTCACAACAAGATTGGGTGTCCTGCTTCCAAGCAGACTATTGCACGTTGGATCAGAAATACGATTCAGCAAGCTCATACTACGGCTGGATTGCCGTTACCGATGTCGGTAAAGGCCCACTCCACTAGGAAGGTGGGCTCATCCTGGGCAGCTGCCCGTGGGGTCTCGGCATTACAACTTTGCCGAGCAGCTACTTGGTCAGGGTCAAACACATTTGCTAAGTTCTACAAGTTTGATACCTTGGCCGATGAGGACCTAAAGTTTGGTCAATCGGTGCTGCAGGGTCATCCGCACTCTCCCGCCCGTACTGGAGCTTTGGTATAGACCCTATGGTCTTGATGTCATCCCCAGCATCCTCTAGGACGTATGAGAAAACAGGATTTTGATACCTACCGGTAAATCCTTTTCTCCTAGTCCATAGAGGATGCTGGGCGCTCGTCCCAGTGCGTACTTTACCTGCAGTTTAGTTATTAGAGTTACACAGGTTGTGTTATTTTAGTTTTCAGCATGTTGCTGCAATTGGTTCATGCCTGTTGGCGTGAGTTATGTTGAATGCCATGTGTGTGGCATGGTTGAGGGTGTGAGTTGGTAGATATCTCACCACTAATTTAAGTAAATCTTTCCTCGAAATGTCAGTCTCCCTGGGCACAGTTCCTACAGCTAAGGTCTGGAGGAGGGGCATAGAGGGAGGAGCCAGTTCACACCCAATGAAAAGTCTTTAGAGTGCCCATGTCTCCTGCGGATCCCGTCTATACCCCATGGTCTTGATGTCGTCCCCAGCATCCTCTACTGACTAGGAGAAAAGGATTTACCCGTAGGTGTCAAAATCCTGTTTTTATTTAAATGGGTGTGGTCACAATACCACTGGCACCGCGGATGTATGAGTGATGTGGATTAAAGCCTAATGTTGGTATATTTTAAAAGAAAGTTATTAGCTGGACTGTCTTATTTTTCATTTATACATTTACTTAGCTAAAATGTTCAGATAAATTTCCAGTGGGGAATTGGGGTTTGCAGTCGTGTTCAACTCAAAACTGCTCTGTTAAAATTAAATAGAGTCAGGCAGTACTTTTACTGCATGCAAGAACTAATGCATCTTCATCCTTTCAATTGCTACATGGCATGTCCAGGTGCAAATTTAGTCTTTAAATAAATCACTTTAAATTAAAAAACATTCATCTGGTCTCATTTACATTACATAAATAGGTAAATAACCAATCTTGTTGGCAGCAATGTATTTCACTGTTTTTTTTTCTTTGACTATTTAAAAAAATGCACAATTACACCCATCAGCCATAACATTAAAACCACTGACAGGTAAAGTGAATTACATTGAGTATCTCATTACAATGGCAACTGTAAAGGATGATCTACAATATAGGCAGCAAGTGAACAGTCAGTTCTCGAAGTTGATGTGTGGGAAGCAGGAAAAATGGACATGTAAGGCTCTGAGCAACTCTGACAAAGACCAAATTGTAATGGCTATACGACTGGGTAATTGCATGTGCAAAATGGCAAGTCTTGTTTCCGGTATCCAGTGGTTATACCTACCAAGGTGCATAGATGCACATGGGGAGTGAAAGCTAGCCCTCTGGTCAAATCCCACAGAAGAGCAACTGTAGCACAAATTGCTGAAAAAAGTTAATGCTGGCTATAATAAAAAGGCGTCAGAACATATAGTGCATTGCGGGTTGCTGCATATGGGGCTGCATAGCCGCAGGCCGCTCAGAGTGCCCATGCTGACACCTATCCACCGCCAAAAGTGTCTGCAGTGGGCATGTGAGCGTTAGAACTGGAACATGGAGCAATGGAAGAAAGTGGCCTGGTCTGATAAATCACGTTTTACATCATTTGGATGACCAAGTACAGGTGCATCGTTTAGAAGAGATGGGACCAGGATGCACTATGGGAAGAAGACAATCCGTTGGAGGCAATGTGATGCTCTGGGCAATGTTCTGCTTGGAAACCTTGAGATTCATGTGGATATTATTTTGATACATATCACCTACCTAAACATTATTGAAACCAAGCAGGGCCATTTTAATGTATATGCAAATTGAACATCTGCCCAGGGCCCCACAATTCTAGGGGCCTTTGAGCAGAGGTGCGTGGTGGTTACACAGTCAGAGTGGCCAGGCAGCATTCTCTAACTGATTCACAGCCTGCAGCCAGATAGTGAATGGCTGTCAGCATGCTGATTGGTGGGTGGCTGGAGCTATCCACAAATCAGAGTGCTGACAGCCATTCATTGTATGGAAGCATATGGAGAGACTGCAGGAGGGAGCATGTTATAATTTTTGTTTCTCTGACGTCCTAGTGGATGCTGGGGACTCCGAAAGGACCATGGGGAATAGCGGCTCCGCAGGAGACTGGGCACAAAAGTAAAAGCTTTAAGACTACCTGGTGTGCACTGGCTCCTCCCCCTATGACCCTCCTCCAAGCCTCAGTTAGATTTTTGTGCCCGAACGAGAAGGGTGCAGTCTAGGTGGCTCTCCTGAGCTGCTTGGAAAAAAGTTTAGTTTTAGGTTTTTTATTTTCAGTGAGACCTGCTGGCAACAGGCTCACTGCATCGAGGGACTAAGGGGAGAAGAAGCGAACTCACCTGCGTGCAGAGTGGATTGGGCTTCTTAGGCTACTGGACATTAGCTCCAGAGGGACGATCACAGGCCCAGCCATGGATGGGTCCCAGAGCCGCGCCGCCGTCCCCCTTACAGAGCCAGAAGAGCAGAAGAGGTCCGGAAAAATCGGCGGCAGAAGACGTCCTGTCTTCAATAAGGTAGCGCACAGCACCGCAGCTGTGCGCCATTGCTCTCAGCACACTTCACACTCCGGTCACTGAGGGTACAGGGCGCTGGGTGGGGGCGCCCTGAGACGCAATGTAAACACCTTAGGGGGCAAAAAATGCATCACATATAGCTCCTGGGCTATATGGATGCATTTAACTCATGCCTGTTTTTCCATAAAAAAGCGGGAGAACGGCCGCCGAGAAGGGGGCGGAGCCTATCTCCTCAGCACACTGGCGCCATTTTTCCTCACAGCTCCGTTGGAGGGAAGCTCCCTGACTCTCCCCTGCAGTCCTGCACTACAGAAACAGGGTAAAACAAGAGAGGGGGGGCACTAAATTGGCAGATGAATCTATATAGCAGCTATATAAGGGAAAAACACTTATATAAGGTTATCCCTGTATATATATAGCGCTCTGGTGTGTGCTGGCAAACTCTCCCTCTGTCTCCCCAAAGGGCTAGTGGGGTCCTGTCCTCTATCAGAGCATTCCCTGTGTGTGTGCTGTGTGTCGGTACGTTGTGTCGACATGTATGAGGAGGAAAATGGTATGGAGGCGGAGCAATTGCCTGTATTAGTGATGTCACCCCCTAGGGAGTCGACACCTGACTGGATGGTCTTATGGAAGGAATTACGTGATAGTGTCAGCACTTTACAAAAGACTGTTGACGACATGAGACAGCCGGCAAATCAGTTAATACCTGTACAGGCGTCTCAAACACCGTCAGGGGCTCTAAAGCGCCCGTTACCTCAGGTGGTCGACACAGACACGGACACTGACTCCAGTGTCGACGGTGAGGAAACAAACGTATTTTCCAGTAGGGCCACACGTTACATGATCACGGCAATGAAGGAGGTTTTGAACATTTCTGATACTACAAGTACCACAAAAAAGGGTATTATGTGGGGTGTGAAAAAACTACCCGTAGTTTTTCCTGAATCAGATGAATTAAATGAGGTGTGTGATGAAGCGTGGGTTTCCCCCGATAAAAAACTGCTAATTTCTAAAAAATTATTGGCATTATACCCTTTCCCGCCAGAGGTTAGGGCGCGTTGGGAAAAACCCCTAGGGTGGATAAGGCGCTCACACGCTTATCTAAACAAGTGGCGTTACCGTCTCCTGATACGGCCGCCCTCAAGGAACCAGCTGATAGGAAGCTGGAAAATATCCTAAAAAGTATATACACACATACTGGTATTATACTGCGACCAGCAATCGCCTCATCCTGGATGTGCAGTGCTGGGGTGGCTTGGTCGGATTCCCTGACTGAAAATATAGATACCCTGGACAGGGACAATATATTATTGACTATAGAGCATTTAAAGGATGCATTTCTATATATGAGAGATGCACAGAGGGATATTTGCACTCTGGCATCAAGAGTAAGTGCGCTGTCCATTTCTGCCAGAAGAGGGTTATGGACGCGACAGTGGTCAGGTGATGTGGATTCCAAACGGCATATGGAAGTATTGCCGTATAAAGGGGAGGAGTTATTTGGGGTCGGTCTATCGGACCTGGTGGCCACGGCAACGGCTGGGAAATCCACCTTTTTACCCCAGGTCACCTCTCAGCAGAAAAAGACACCGTCTTTTCAGGCTCAGTCCTTTCGTCCCCATAAGGGCAAGCGGGCAAAAGGCCACTCGTATCTGCCCCGGGGCAGAGGAAGGGGAAAAAGACTGCAGCAGACAGCCTCTTCCCAGGAACAGAAGCCCTCCCCCGCTTCTGCCAAGTCCTCAGCATGACGCCGGGGCCTTACAAGCGGACTCAGGCACGGTGGGGGCCCGTCTCAAGAATTTCAGCGCGCAGTGGGCTCACTCGCGAGTGGACCCCTGGATCCTGCAGGTAGTATCTCAGGGGTACAAATTGGAATTCGAGACGTCTCCCCTTCGCCGGTTCCTGAAGTCTGCTTTACCAACGTCTCCCCCCGACAGGGAGGCGGTATTGGAAGCCATTCACAAGCTGTATTCCCAGCAGGTGATAATCAAGGTACCCCTCCTACAACAGGGAAAGGGGTATTATTCCACGCTGTTTGTGGTACCGAAGCCGGACGGCTCGGTGAGACCTATTTTAAATCTGAAATCCTTGAACACTTACATACAAAGGTTCAAATTCAAGATGGAATCACTCAGAGCAGTGATAGCGAACCTGGAAGAAGGGGACTATATGGTGTCTCTGGACATCAAGGATGCTTACCTCCATGTCCCAATTTGCCCTTCTCACCAAGGGTACCTCAGGTTTGTGGTACAGAACTGTCACTATCAGTTTCAGACGCTGCCGTTTGGATTGTCCACGGCACCCCGGGTCTTTACCAAGGTAATGGCCGAAATGATGATTCTTCTTCGAAGAAAAGGCGTCTTAATTATCCCTTCCTTGGACGATCTCCTGATAAGGGCAAGGTCCAGAGAACAGTTAGAGGTCGGAGTAGCACTATCTCAAGTAGTACTACGACAGCACGGATGGATTCTAAATATTCCAAAATCGCAGCTGATTCCGACGACACGTCTGCTGTTCCTAGGGATGATTCTGGACACAGTACAGAAAAAGGTGTTTCTCCCGGAGGAGAAAGCCAGGGAGTTATCCGACCTAGTCAGGAACCTCCTAAAACCAGGCCAAGTGTCAGTGCATCAATGCACAAGGGTCCTGGGAAAAATGGTGGCTTCTTACGAAGCGATTCCATTCGGCAGATTCCACGCAAGAACTTTTCAGTGGGATCTGCTGGACAAATGGTCCGGATCGCATCTTCAAATGCATCAGCGGATAACCCTGTCTCCAAGGACAAGGGTGTCTCTCCTGTGGTGGTTGCAGAGTGCTCATCTTCTAGAGGGCCGCAGATTCGGCATTCAGGACTGGGTCCTGGTGACCACGGATGCCAGCCTGAGAGGCTGGGGAGCAGTCACACAGGGAAAAAATTTCCAGGGCTTGTGGTCAAGCATGGAAACGTCACTTCACATAAATATCCTGGAACTAAGGGCCATTTACAATGCCCTAAGTCAGGCAAGGCCTCTGCTTCAGGGTCAGCCGGTGCTGATCCAGTCGGACAACATCACGGCAGTCGCCCACGTAAACAGACAGGGCGGCACAAGAAGCAGGAGGGCAATGACGGAAGTTGCAAGGATTCTTCGCTGGGCGGAAAATCATGTGATAGCACTGTCAGCAGTGTTCATTCCGGGAGTGGACAACTGGGAAGCAGACTTCCTCAGCAGACACGATCTCCACCCGGGGGAGTGGGGACTTCACCCAGAAGTCTTCCACATGATTGTGAACCGTTGGGAAAAACCAAAGGTGGACATGATGGCGTCCCGCCTCAACAAAAAACTGGACAGATATTGCGCCAGGTCAAGGGACCCTCAGGCAATAGCTGTGGACGCTCTGGTAACACCGTGGGTGTACCAGTCAGTGTATGTGTTCCCTCCTCTGCCTCTCATACCCAAGGTACTGAGAATCATAAGAAGGAGAGGAGTAAGGACTATACTCGTGGCTCCGGATTGGCCAAGAAGGACTTGGTACCCGGAACTTCAAGAGATGCTCACGGAAGACCCGTGGCCTCTACCTCTAAGAAAGGACCTGCTCCAGCAGGGACCATGTCTGTTCCAAGACTTACCGCGGCTGCGTTTGACGGCATGGCGGTTGAACGCCGGATCCTGAAGGAAAAAGGCATTCCGGATGAAGTCATCCCTACCCTGATCAAAGCCAGGAAGGATGTAACTGTGCAACATTATCACCGTATTTGGCGTAAATATGTTGCGTGGTGTGAGGCCAGGAAGGCCCCTACAGAGGAATTTCAACTGGGTCGTTTCCTGCATTTCCTGCAAACAGGACTGTCTATGGGCCTAAAATTGGGGTCCATTAAGGTTCAAATTTCGGCCCTGTCAATATTCTTCCAAAAAGAACTAGCTTCAGTTCCTGAAGTCCAGACGTTTGTCAAGAGGGTACTGCATATACAGCCTCCTTTTGTGCCTCCAGTGGCACCTTGGGATCTCAATGTAGTTTTGGGGTTCCTAAAATCACATTGGTTTGAACCACTCACCACTGTGGACTTAAACTATCTCACATGGAAAGTGGTAATGCTGTTAGCCCTGGCCTCAGCCAGGCGTGTCTCAGAATTGGCGGCTTTATCCTATAAAAGCCCTTACCTAATTTTTCATACGGACAGGGCAGAATTGAGGACTCGTCCTCAATTTCTCCCTAAGGTGGTTTCAGCTTTTCACTTAAACCAGCCTATTGTGGTGCCTGCGGCTACTAGGGACTTGGAGGATTCCAGGTTGCTGGACGTAGTCAGGGCCCTGAAAATATATGTTTCCAGGACGGCTGGAGTCAGAAAATCTGACTCGTTGTTTATCTTGTATGCACCCAACAAGCTGGGTGCTCCTGCTTCTAAGCAGACTATTGCTCGTTGGATTTGTAGTACAATTCAGCTTGCACATTCTGTGGCAGGCCTGCCACAGCCAAAATCTGTAAAAGCCCATTCCACACGGAAAGTGGGCTCATCTTGGGCGGCTGCCCGAGGGGTCTCGGCTTTACAACTTTGCCGAGCAGCTACTTGGTCAGGGGCAAACACGTTTGCTAAATTCTACAAATTTGATACCCTGGCTGAGGAGGACCTGGAGTTCTCTCATTTGGTGCTGCAGAGTCATCCGCACTCTCCCGCCCGTTTGGGAGCTTTGGTATAATCCCCATGGTCCTTTCGGAGTCCCCAGCATCCACAAGGACGTCAGAGAAAATAAGAATTTACTTACCGATAATTCTATTTCTCATAGTCCGTAGTGGATGCTGGGCGCCCATCCCAAGTGCGGATTGTCTGCAATACTTGTACATAGTTATTGTTACAAAAAATCGGGTTATTATTGTTGTGAGCCATCTTTTCAGAGGCTCCTCTGTTATCATGCTGTTAACTGGGTTCAGATCACAAGTTGTACGGTGTGATTGGTGTGGCTGGTATGAGTCTTACCCGGGATTCAAAATCCTTCCTTATTGTGTACGCTCGTCCGGGCACAGTATCCTAACTGAGGCTTGGAGGAGGGTCATAGGGGGAGGAGCCAGTGCACACCAGGTAGTCTTAAAGCTTTTACTTTTGTGCCCAGTCTCCTGCGGAGCCGCTATTCCCCATGGTCCTTTCGGAGTCCCCAGCATCCACTGCGGTCTATGAGAAATAGAATTATCGGTAAGTAAATTCTTATTTTTTAATTGGTTCCAGTGAGTGGGTGGGTAGGGGCCCCAGTGCATTGCATTGTCCAGAGCCTACTATGCTTTTAATACAGCCCTGAAACCAAGTACACCCATTTATGGCAACACTATTTCCTGATGACAGTGGCCTCTTTCAGCAGGATAATGTACACTTGTTCAGTAATGGTTTTAGAAACACAGTACTGAAACAAGGCTACACCAACCCAGGGGGCCCTGCGCCACAAACTTATCTCAGGCCAAGGTCCTCCCCTCCCATCTATTCTACATTGTGTACATGTATACACTTGAAGGCAGAAACTCCTTCAGCTTGGATTAGCACCCTAGACACCAGCCCTGGGTGTCTTTAATTAGAATGGATTTCTGGCACTATGATAGTAAGTCCTGAATAAATTTATACAATTTGTCAGTTTTAAGGATGAGTTCGGGGGCCCCTGGGTTGGTGTGGCCTGGCTGTTTTGGGGCATCACATTGTAATATTCAGTCTAGCACTTTTTTAGCACCAAATTATTTTTCTACCAATATAACACTTTTAACATTCTAATTATTACCTCTCACCTATGTAACATAGTTTAACACATAGATTTTGAGCCTTTGCTTCTTACTTACTGTATGTAAAACTAAAACTTTTAACTTCTCACTAGTGTTATGCCTTAGAGTGGTTGGCCTGTGCTGGCTTTGGGGGTCCAGTGCCCTGAACTTGAACCTTAGTGTTAGAGACCCACCAGATGAAGTCATCTGGTCGCAGTTGGTGTGCTTACATTTTTGGACAAAAATTATGCTAAGCACCTTAGTTTTGCTCTGTTAGATTGCAGAGTTTATTATATTTTTTCTGATTAGCAGTGCTTAGTGCTATAGAGTGTTCATCTGCATTTTCTCTTTTTCTGTGTGGAATTACAAGTTTCAGCATGATAGAACCTCTTATTACTGTGTGTTCGAAATTAGGGTATACAGTACAAGGTTCCCCCCATATATGGAAAAAGGGACAGTCAGAAAGCTGGCAACTACTGTAGCTATAGAGCAGTGGTTTAGAGCCACTGGGTTAGTTAACTGGGATATTTCTGGTTGTGGTGTTTTTGGTGGAGTACATCTTAGTGCATGCGTGTGACTTTTATCATAGAGATCCAGACGTTTCTAGTTACACTGCTGCATATCAGATTTTTTTTGCTTTAAATAGTGAAACCTCATGAATTTGTACAGCACTATATAAACAACTTGCCTTTTTAGTACTGTAATGTTTGTGTCTGTTTATAAGCTGCTAGACATCATTTGAAGCTATGTGATTGTTGAGTACCGTGAGACATCTGTTTTGACATACTGTGCTGAGTACTTGTTTTAGCTGTTCATTTAGATGTGAGTTGTAATCAATCACATTGTCATAGGAATTACAGTACATATCAGTGTACATACAAAGGTACAACAGATTCATTATGCAGTGTAGCTTGCCATAATTGTTTTTAACAATCAGCTTTGGTCATGTGGTGTCCTGCTTTAAACTGGATCTTAAGGCCCATACATATTAGACGATGTCGCTCTGTGAGCGACATCGTCTAACGTTTCCCCCTCCCGGGCCGGCCGGTCGGCGGCCGCCTGTACGCACTGAGCGATATGACCGCTCATATCCCTCAGAGACGTCACGCCCCCGCCAGCCCTGCATGAAGGTCGTGGACGACAGTCACATCCTTCATGCATGCCCTACCAACAGCGACGATCGTTGCCGACCCGCGGGGCCGCGCATCGGTCGTCGCTGGCGGCATACACACTTAACGATAAAATGAGCGACGTCGCTCAAGGAGGGGGGAAATGAGCGACGTCGCTCATTTTATCGTTAAGTGTGTATGGACCTTTAAGCATAGAACTGTGTTGTGCTACCTTTGTTTAAAAACATTTATAGTTAATACAGTACATAAAATCATTCAGAAGATGATTGTTGCATGTTGCTAAAGGAATTGGTTGGTTTGTTTTTTAATTGACTCCGTGAACTTTGGTGCTTATTTATATAATCATTTGTAATAATGAAATTTGCAGACAATCTAATTTATTAAATACTTTATTTTATCTAATGTACTGAAATAATGTGTGTGGCGTTGTTCAATATGATTATAATTTCTTTCTGCACCATGGGTTACTTTTTATTTTTAAATTCATTTTTTATCTTTTTTTTTTTTTTTATTTCATTAAATCCATTAGCAGTATATTTGTGTTTCATACTGTATTTATCTCTTTTTATCCTTTCCCCAAGCAGTGGCACCATATACTGGCTACAGAAACCCCTTCTTCATGCAAAAAGTCCCATTCATTTGCACAGAGAGTTGACATTTTCTGTTAAGAGAGTCCCCTTTGCACAGAGATAATTCAACTCCACCATCTTTTGTAGGGAGGAACCTGATACAGATGATGTTGTATACCTTATCCTGGCAGTACAAGGCTCTTTATTCCTCAAATTACTATGTGGCCTTATGTTGTTTCCAAGACCCTGCACAGTTATGGGGGTGGCTGTTTATAGGGGGTCTTGTATCAGTCTGTGATTCTGTACACCATGCTAGGGGCGAACACAGGATTTCTGGAGGGCGGTTTTCAAATATTTGATTCTGGAGTGATTGTTCCCAGCCCATGAAGGATGAATAATTTAGCATGTAACAAGCTATAGTCTGCCACAAACAAAGTGCAGTTTATGTAGTACAGCACTTCAGACATGTACAGACTCAATTATCATGGTAAGCCACTTACCAGATTCTCTCCCTGGTGCGATGATTGAGCACTCAGATACAGACACACACACCCAGCAGACTTGGTAGGAAAATCTGCAGCCACTGGGCATGTACAACAGCTCTATTCCACCCTTTATACTGCATACAGTGGTCGCTGGCCAGGCTGTGGGGAAATAGAGTTTCTGGGCAACTGGAAACCTTCTGGCATTTGCCTATGCATGCCCAACGCCTTCCTGATTGCAGTTCAGGTAAGGTAATGATGCATGTCAAAATGGGGGTGCCAGCAAGTAAAACCAACTATATATAGCTGTGGTCCTGTTCCCTATGTCCATGACCTTTACAGGTTTACTCATTAAAATTTGAAGAAATGCACAATAAATTATACGTTTCCATTATTTCATTGATCTTGGCATATACAAAGTGAAAGAGCATGATGATAACTGTGTCCAGCCTGCAAAAGCTAGTACTATAGTAGTTTTTCTGAGTTGGCTAAGTTACACACAGTTAAGTGGTTTATGAAACAAAACTAAATCTTCTTTTAATTATTATGTACAGGGAATAATATGTTGAGCTTGATATTAATTAACTGTTAACAGCAGATGGTCAGGGTATTGTTGCAGCTGTAGTCATTTTGGCTGGGGGCATAAACTAAATCCTAAGGACTTTTACTCACAAAGTGGAAGCCATCATGGACCTCCATGATGGCTTCCACTTTGTGAGTAAAATAAACTTTGTTTGACTTTGCTATAAAGACCCTGGTGAGTGCCTTTTTTGGAATATATGTACATATGGATTTCTAACGGAATGCATTGCAGTGCACCCCAGGCAGTTGATTTATAAAAACAACAGAGTGTGCCAACCTTCCGAAGATAGATAGATAGATAGATAGATATTTCTTAGCAGGTATAGTTTCCATTAGAGATAGTATCATTTAAAAAAAATACTCTTCTGTTCATAGAACATCATCGCACAGTTTTATTCAATTAAACAATTCTGTTTTCTCTTCCTTTGTGCGCAGATCTATACTATAGAGCAGTGTTTTTCAACCACTGTGCCATGGCACACTAGTGTGCCCTGAGCAGTCTCCAGGTGTGCCGCCATAGAAGCACAGCCAGGCCCGTCAGTATTTTGCCGCTACTGAGGCCCTGGAACGATCAATAATGGTGGGTTTAGTGGTTGCAGAGCCAGTTCTAATTTTGGGCCTGGGCAGTGTTGGGCTCTTCTGGCTTTCTCAGATGTGGCTCAGGGGCTACCTATGGAGAAGCTGTGACATGACATCCTAGGACACGCAACTGCACCATGCATCACCATTATATTTGAGTGTGCCTTGGCAATATTTAAATCTTGTTCAGTGTGACGCGAGTTGTAAAAGGTTGAAAATCTCTGCTATAGAGAGTATATTGTAGCATCATTATTGTTACATGCTACATAGGTAAACGTACATGGGAGCAATCTTGTAGGAACCTTGCACCCCGAGACAACTTGGGAGATAACAGATAAGAAACTTTGGTTATGTTTGCTTGTGCCCCATAAAGGTGCAAACTAAAATGTCATGTTTTGGGTACCGCAATCCCCCATTTATGTGCTGCTACATTGTGCGAGGCTCTCGCAGGAGCTCGCAAATTAATTGACTGTGCCTCATAGACTTGCGTGATGAACCAGCGAAGACCATTGTTTGTCTAGCTGTATTGACATTTTGCCATCCCACACGTTGGGCGGATTATGACTCCATTACATTCAACCCACGGTCTGGTTTAAAGGAACTTTTGACCCTTCTTTTTCTAATTTGAGTGTTAAAGCCTATATGGGACTGGTCAACAACTAACAGGGGCCAGATACCAAGAATTATAATAATTTGGCTGAACACCAGGCATTAATAACCTTACAAATAGACACCAATTTTGTAATATGTCCTGCATACAAGGGAGAAGCTGTTGTGCTCCAAGGCCTTAGTGATTATGATGCAGTGACGTACGGTGAGGTCAGAGACTGGGGAGGCACAAATGGTGGAGGCTCTCAGTGCCAGGAACCTGTCTCACCCCCTACACAATTTAACTGTTATGTCCCTGCACTACATCCATGCAAACACAGGGATAACACACATACAGTAATAGCCAGGTCACAGCCTTCACCCTAGTGTTGTCAGTAAACTGGTGTGAGGTGTCCCCCATTGCACCCTCACCTGCAGAAACATAACTGGCCTGGTGCAGCAGGCTACACAGGGCAATACAATCATCAGTGATATTGTTAGCAGCACCTGGGGAGGCAGAGCACTTCCCACAGATACCACACACACACACATACACAGAGTTGTCCCCACACTCACTACAGATTACACACACACACACCTGTCCCCACACTCACAGTCCTGTCCCCATACTCACTACAGATTACACACACACAGTCCTGTCCCCACACTTACTACAGATTATGCACACACACACTCCTGTCCCCACACTCACTACAGATTACACACACACAGTCCTGTCCCCACACTCACTACAGATTATGCACACACACACTCCTGTCCCCACACTCACTACAGATTACACACACACAATCCTGTCCCCACACTCACTACAGATTACGCACACACACACCTGTCCCCACACTCACACAGTCCTGTCCCCACACTCACTACAGATTACACACACACAGTCCTGTCCCCACACTCACTACAGATTACGCACACACACTCCTGTCCCCACACTCACACAGTCCTGTCCCCACGCTCACTACAGATTACGCACACACACTGTTGTCCCCACACTCACTACAGATTATACACACACACACACAGTCCTGTCCTCACACTCAGTACAAATATTACACACACACACACACACACACACACACACACTCACAGAGAGTCTAGGTACTGGCAGCTACTCACCCTAGTCACTGTGCATGGGTGGCTGCTGCTGGAACTGCGGGTCCCCATTTCCCTCCTCCCCTGCTAAGAAGCTCGGCTCCGGTGTCTGCCTTTCTTCACTTCCTGGATTGGTCACATGACCAATCCAGGCTGTCTTATCAAAGCTCACACACGACCCCACTGTAAGTCATGCCTCACATTTCTCTGTTCTATGCGGTCTGATTGGCCGCTGTGTAGCCCCGCCCATCTGTACAGGCAGTGTCCGACAGTGTGAGAGATGTGTCTGAGCTGCCACTGCCTCATTTCTGTCTCTCCCTGCAGTTCCAGGAGCTCTGCAACTCTGGTAAGTTTTATCTATAAAGATGATTGTATTAATACAAAGAAGATGCTTATACTGTAAGTTATAAATATCTTCTTTCTGTTCTTCCAATCATTTTTAAAATGAGAACTCTGAGTATGATAGGGAGCATGACAGGGGAGGCTGTGCCTCCCCTGACTGCACGTCCCTGTTACTATGAGGAACTTTGCAATCAGTTAGTGGTAACTAATACCTATACAAAAATAGAACCCTACAGTATGTATGATATAAGAATTAAAATAGATTGCATTATTGATGAAGGGAAGATTTAATAACTGGTTGGATCCTAATCTTACAAAAAGTTCATAAAACGTTTTTTTCACAATTTTTATTATTTTTCACAAGTAAAGATACAGATCACTCAATATAGTTTGGAGTATTAAAGTACATAAAGCAAAAAGCAAAGCAGACGGTCACAATGTCTCATAACATGTAAATATCCAGAATTAACTTATCTCTTCTCCAATCTACTGAACAATATAAGATAACAGAATATTGGAAGATGAGAAATAAGTATAACAAATATTGAGTAACACGACAACATGAAAAATCATGCAACCATTAACACCAAGGGAAGACACGAGGTTAGGATTGGGAAGAGGGAATAGTGAACACCAAGTAATTTGCTTATTTTAGATAGACATTAAGGTATATAATGAAATCCATAGCAATGCCATATAGAATCATAGGGGAAATATAGGGAGAACAATTGATCACAATTCATTATGTATCAGATGAAATGCATCAAATTAAATTCCAGTCAGTATTCTCATACAATTTAAGTATGTGATTTTGCACAGATATCTCTAAGGCATGGATGGGGAACCTTCGGCCCTCCAGCTGTTATTGAACTACACATCCCAGCATGCCCTGCAGCAGTTTTAGCATGGCTAAATAGCACAATTGTAGCAAGGCATACTGGTACAGGTTGAGTATCCCTTATCCAAAATGCTTGGGAACAGAGGTATTTTGGATATCGGATTTTTCCGTATTTTGGAATAATTGCATACCATAATGAGATATCATGGAGATGGGACCTAAGTCTAAGCACAGAATGCATTTATGGTTCATATACACCTTATACACACAGCCGGAAGGTAGTTTTAGCCAATATTTTTTATAACTTTGTGCATTAAACAAAGTGTGTCTACAGTCACACAATTCATTTATGTTTCACATACTCCTTATACACACAGCCTGAAGGTCATTTAATACAATATTTTTAATAGCTTTGTGTATTAAACAAAGTTTGTGTACATTGAGCCATCAAAAAACAAAGGTTTCACTATCTCACTCTCACTCAAAAAAGCCCGTATTTTGGAATATTCCGTATTTTGGAATATTTCGATATGGGATACTCAACCTGTATGTGTAGTTCAATAGCAGCTGGAGGGCCAAAGGTTCCCCACCCCAGCTCTAAGGTATTAATGAAAGGTTCCCATTTTTGATAGAACTTTTCCACTCCCTTATTAAAATCAGGCATGGTTGAGTGTCGGTCATAATATGAAATCTGTAACATTTTTAGTTTAACTTCAGAAAGAAAAGTAGATTTTTGTATACAGTGTGTAAGAATAATTTTCTTAACAACTATAACAAGGACAGGAATAAGTCGAAGCTTAAGTATTTTATCTGGACCTAAGTTCCAGTTCATATAGTTAAAGGGGCTAATTCAGACCTGATCGCTGCTGTGCATGTTCACACAGCAGCGATCAGGTCTGAAGTGCGCATGCAATGCGCCGCAGTGCGCCGGCGCATGGCAGACAGCCGACGGCTGTCTTAGCCCTGCGATCGCCTCTGCCTGATTGACAGGCAGAGGTGGGAGGGGGCGGGCCGGCGGTGCTTGGCTGCCGTTTAGGGGGTGCGGTCCGGGCAACGCAGGCGTGCCCGGACCGTTGGGGCGTGCCATGTTGGCTGCGCAACGTCACATGCAGCTGCTGCAACCCCGGCAGCGGCAAGTAGCTCCCTGCCAGCGCGCAGGAACTGTGCTGGCTGGGAGCTACTCCTACAAAACAAAAGCATTGCCGCTGCGTGATGCTTTTGTACTTGTACCGTGGGGTAGGGCCTGACATGCGGGGCGGACTAGCCCTGTGCTGGGAACTCCCCCCCCCCCCCCCCCCCGCATGTCAGGGAAGCTGATCGTAGATGTGCTAACTTTAGCACATCTACGATCAGGTCTGATTTACCCCCAAAGTTCATAAAACTCTTACAAAGGCCCAAGGATGACCAATAATTTTGTTACACGAGTCTCTTCTGCAGCTGAGTGCTCAATTTCTTGATGGCTATCAACGGGTTTTGGATGGCTGCATACCCACATATCTCAAGGAAGCAGGAAATTTTATAACAAAGTTAAACTTTGAGTTTTCTGCCTGATAATGCGTCTATGGTTACTATTGATGTGGATTCCCTTTAATGTATATGATCATCCCTCAGATAGTATAGAGGCAACCAGGAGAGTGCTTTATCAATTGTGATGTAGCCAAGATGTCCTGGATTTAATTTTTGTTCGATTTTTATAAGGTGTGTACTCAAGTACACTAATTTTAAATTTAAAGTAGACTACTTTGTACAGCTGTCTGGTACAGCTATTGATTCAAATCTCGCGCCTACTTACTCGAACACGTTTATGCTGCTGCAAACAGTCAAATTTATTTCCTAAATTTTAAAACATTTATTGATTATATTTTGCTCATGTGGCTAGGTAATGCAGAGTCTGAACAAGATGATTACAGAGCTAAGGGGCTAATTCAGGTTGGATCACAAATCGTGATTGCAGTGCGATCGCAATTAGATGGGGGGGGGGGGGGGCGGTGGTTAGCATGCTGGGCGGCCTTGCCCTAGGATGGGAGGCCCCTGAGCATGCAAGTCAAATGATTGCAAATTCTACTGAAAAGCAGAATTTGCAATCCTTACTGTGTAGGGTCCTAAATGCCTTGCTGTACCGTCTCAGGTTTACATATGCAGTGTAGCAAATGTTGACTCTCTTGATTTGACAGTTTTTTGAAAGGGGGCCAAACTGGCTTCAACACTATACAGTAAGACAACGGATTGTAAAATGGGTCATTCCACATCAAATCACCCAAAAAAAATGAAATGTACACCACCCATCTCAGATTTGTACATTTTTTTTTTTAGTTGAGAGGATGTCTAAACAACTATTTCTGCCAAATATCTCGACTGTCTGACAATTCGTTTATTAAATATTGACTTTTCAATTAAATTATTTGCTAATCACGGCTTCTTTATCTAGTTTATTTGAAGTATCACGGGTGTTTATTAAGGATTCACCATGAAATTTGGACCCCTAAGGTAACTCATCCTCCAGAATCCAAAAATCCAAACCAAATTACTTTATCTGTTTTACATTTCAAGTTACGGTAAAACGCAAGTTTTTCGAAAAGACTTAAAACCGCTAGGTTCAATCAACATTAGCTATCCCAATTTTTGTATGTGCTTAGCAAAGGTATACATTATTACCACACAAAAATCAGCATGGTACTCTGTTTCATAGTGGAGAAAAAAAAATGAAGTGCAAGTTCAATTACTGTTGTACCGCATACGTAATTAACACAAGAAACCATGAAATATAAAAACTTATAAGCATAATTTGTGTCCATAACCTAAGTTTAGTCAACAATCACATTATCTTTTCCTTGTTTGGAACTTGTTGTAACGGTCTGTAATTTTCGTTAAAGTGTCAGCAGACAGTGCCTTCCAGTACTTCCTTTTCATAGTGGAGAAAAAAAATGAAGTTGACGTTCAATTACTGTTGTACCGCATACATAATTAACACGAGAAATAATGAGATTTAAAAACATAAACATAACTTGAGTCCCTAGCTTGTTTAATGTCACAGAATACATGGTAAAACAATCAAGAAAACTTAAAGAAACCCATGGTATACTGGCAGAACCTGAAAAATATAGAGGGAAAGCTTTTCCAGTACAAATCGTTCATCAGGTACAGCAGTTTTACGAAGATGATGAACATTCTCAGTTGTGTTATGGAAAGAAAGTGTCACACTCGCGGCGCTGCGGCTGCCGTGCTTACCGCTCCGGGTGCGCTGGGTCTCCCGGCGGTCACCGCCCCCGGTGGGCTCCGGGTTGTTTCGTCTTGCTGACGCTGCCTCCGGCGGGTTCCCGGGGTGTTGGCGCCGCCATTGCGCCTGGCGTTCACGGGAGCGTGGTGGGCGAGTGATGTCATCGGCCCCTTCCGCCAATTGGGTGAGAGCGGGAAGTTCAAAGGAAGACACCGTGCAGAGCTCCGGCGCCTGAGTATCGTCTCTTCTATGATCACCAGTGCTAGCAGCGTTCAGTGAGTTCTCTAAACTGAACGTCTCCTGTGTACCAGCGTTTGCAGAGTATCTCTCAGTGGAACATTCCTTGTGCTTCCAGCGTTTGCAGAGTATCTCTCAGTGGAACATTCCTTGTGCTTCCAGCATTTGCAGAGTATCATTCAGTGGAACATTCCTTGTGCTACCAGCGTTTGCAGAGTATCACTCAGTGGAACAATCACTGTGCTACCAGCGTTACAGTGTATCACCTAGTGGAACATTCACTGTGCTACCAGCGTTACAGTGTATCACCTAGTGGAACATTCACTGTGCTACCAGCGTTACAGTGTATCACTCAGTGGAACAATCACTGTGCTACCAGCGTTACAGTGTATCACTCAGTGGAACATTCACTGTGCTACCAGCGTTGCAGTGTATCACTCCGTGGAACATTCACTGTGCTACCAGCGTTACAGTGTATCACTCAGTGGGACATTCTCTGAGTTACAGTGCTTCTCTTAGGGGGACACCTCCTGTGTTTCCTGTATTACATGATATCTCCAAGTGGAACGCCTTCCAAACTTCCAGAGTTACACTGAATCCTAAATCCTCATTCATTTTTTCAACATCGCTCACAAGCTTCTCATTCTTCAAACATCGCTCACAAATTCTTCATTCTTCTGTGTGCTTCACCATCGTTCTCAAATCATCATTCATTTCTTCAGCATCACTCACAAGTTCTTCATTCTTTTGTGTGCTTCACCATCGTTCTCAAATCCTCATTCATTTCTTCAGCATCGCTCACAAGTTCTTCATTCTTCTGTGTGCTTCACCATCGTTCTCAAATCCTCATTCATTTCTTCAGCATCGCTCACAAGTTCTTCATTCTTCTGTGTGCATCACCATCGTTCTCAAATCATCATTTAATTCTTCAGCATTATACGCCAGTTACTACGGCTAGTTCTGCATGAGGAAAACCTACATCCGGCCATCGCTGCTTCGGCCCAGCTGTGGTTCCTCTTTCCGATCATCGGAAGAACCCCCGTGTTCTCAACACTCCGAACCCAGGTCAGTGACAGTATACTCAGGCCTCATGGACCCGGGGGATCGGAACCCAGAATCAAGTGCCATCCAAAACTTAGTTTCCCGAGTTCAGAGTCAGGAGGCGGCACAGGGCCAGGTGATGCAGTATCTCCAGGAATTATCCGGCCAGCTGGATCAAATTCAGGCTTCCCTGGCTTCTGTAGTTCCGGCTCCAGTTCCAGTACCCGCTCCAGTGGTTGCCACCAGTAATGTTCAATCCTTGTCCGGAACCAGGTCACGCCTTCAGCTTCCCACTCCCTCTCGCTATAATGGGAATCCAAAGAATTGCCGTGGTTTTCTCAATCAATGCGAGGTGCATTTTGAACTTCTCTCACACAACTTCCCCACGGATCGGGCCAAAGTGGCATACATTATTTCCTTGCTTGAAGGTTCAGCGTTGGATTGGGTGTCTCCGTTGTGGGAGCGATCTGACCCTTTGGTTTCCAGTTACACCAATTTCATTGCGTCATTCCGAAGGATTTTTGATGATCCCGGCAGAATGACCACTGCTTCCTCGGACCTGCTCCGAGTCCGTCAAGGCTCCCGTTCAGTGGGACAGTATGTGATTCACTTCCAGACCATAGCCTCGGAACTACGCTGGAATAATGATGCTCTCCGGGCCGCTTTCTGGAACGGGCTCTCCGACCATCTAAAAGACGAGCTGGTCACTAGGGATCTGCCAGATTCCTTAGAACAGTTGATCTCACTCTGCGTTAAGGTGGATCTCCGCATGCAGGAACGAGGTGGCGAACGTAGTCGGTCGGATCGATCCAGATTCCGGTCTCTCCCGTCTAAGCAAACAGTTACCCCAAGTTCGGATGAACCCATGCAAATCAATCGATCCCGGCTGTCCCCGGAAGAACGACAGCGTCGTCGTGAGGGTAAACTCTGCCTCTACTGTGGAGCCGCGGATCACTTTATCAAATTCTGCAAGTCCCGTCTGGGAAACGGGCAGTCCTAGCTTGTTCCGGAGAAGTCGAGTTAGGGGTTACATCTAAATCTTCTCCGACAGTGGATTGTTTACTCTCCGTGTCTCTATTTTCTGAGTCTATAGCTAAACCTGTTAAAGCCCTGCTGGACTCTGGGGCTGCAGGGAACTTTGTTTCTCTTTCTTGTGTTCAGAGTCTGGGTTTACAGTTACAGTCTGTCAAACGACCTATTACGTTGACCGCCATCAATGGTACCAAAATATCTAATGGTCTTATTACAAGTCGCACAGAGCCAATAAAGCTGCAGGTCGGAGCTCTGCATCAAGAACATCTGGAGTTCCTAGTAATTCCGGAGATGCCTCACGATCTTGTTATTGGTCTACCTTGGCTTAGAATTCACAATCCTCACGTCGACTGGAAGTCGTCACAAATAGTGTCATGGAGTTCGTTTTGTCACTGTAATTGTCTCACTCCTGTTTACCCGTTCCGTGCATCTTTCAATGTCGGATGAGGAGCTCATTCCAGAGGCCTATCGGGAGTTCACGGACGTATTTTCAGAACAGGCGGCCGATCAGTTACCACCGCATAGACCCTGGGACTGTCCCATTGAGCTTATCCCAGGGAGAATGCCACCTCAGGGACGCACATATCCCTTATCATTACCCGAGACCCAAGCTATGTCGGACTACATCAAGTCTAATCTGCTGAAAGGAATCATTCGCCCCTCTACCTCCCCGGCTGGAGCAGGTTTCTTTTTCGTGAAGAAGGACGGAGGGTTAAGACCATGTATTGATTATCGTGGCTTAAACGATATCACCGTTAAGAACAAATACCCTCTACCGCTAATCACGGAGCTATTTGATGGGGTTCGTGGAGCCCACGTTTTCACTAAGCTCGACTTAAGAGGAGCCTATAATTTGATATGTATCCGACAGGGGGACGAATGGAAGACGGCCTTCAATACCAGGGACGGGCATTACGAGTATCTGGTAATGCCGTTTGGCCTCAGTAATGCCCCTGCCGTTTTTTCAGGGATTTGTAAATGAAATCTTCCGAGATATGTTATATCAAAGCGTAGTGGTGTACTTGGATGACATTCTGATATTTTCTAAGAATCTTGCAGAGCACCGAGTACAGGTCAAAGAAGTACTTCTTCGCCTACAAAGGAATCGTCTCTACGGCAAGATTTCCAAATGCGCCTTCGAGGTCCCTTCAATCCCATTCCTCGGATATGTCATCTCAGGTACGGAGCTTCGCATGGATCCGGAGAAACTCACTGCCATTCGGGACTGGACTCAGCCTCTCTCCTTGAAAGCAGTACAAAGATTTCTGGGCTTTGCAAATTACTACCGGAAATTTATAAAGGGATTTTCTACCATTGTTGCACCTATTACTGCCCTAACCAAAAAGGGGTCTGACCCAAGTCACTGGTCTTCAGAAGCTGAAGTAGCGTTTGCCCGGTTGAAAACAGCCTTCATGTCTGCTCCAGTACTCCAACAACCAAATTTTTCTAAACCATTCTTCTTGGAAGTCTATGCTTCTTCAGTAGGCATCGTTGCCGTTCTTTCACAGTACTCCTCTGATGGGAAGTTACATCCATGTGGTTTCCATTCTCGTAAGCTCTCTCTTGCTGAACGAAACTACACCATTGGAGATCAGGAGCTTTTAGCAATAAAATCTGCCCTAGAAGAATGGAGGTACTTATTGGAAGGTGCTAAACACCTAATTACGATCTATACCGATCACAAGAACTTGTTGTATATCAAAAACTAAAAAATGCAAACGAAAGAGCGCTATTCACATCCAAAGTGGATTTTATTTTACAATACCAAAATATAGCAAATTTACATGCCGGCAGGCAATGCATATACATACATTAAAAATGACAATGTGGCCACATAAAATCCTAAAAAAACAAATAAATGACTGATTATATTCAAAGCAATCCTTTACACATGCATGTTTAAGAATAGCCGTCCCACTGATTAATTTATATCTCCTTATTCCTCAGATATCCAGAATTATTGTTATGCTTTCAATCAGCCGGATATTCTGTGGATGCCTTATGTCCAACAATAAAGTAATTATATTCACATGCGCTGCTCACTCTCTCCCCAGCCTCATGCTAGAACGTGCTTATGTCCATGTATCCGTTTAAACTGATTAATGTAGCATGTATTAATCATATATAAAGTGCATCCTTGTTCACAGCTGGTTCATGATTTAAAGTGATTAGTGCAGAGGTATTTTTTGTGACCAAAAAGTGGGTATACCATGCATATACTTAGGTTTGTTCACAATGCAGGTATAATTCCTCCTGGCTAATTAACCGTGATTGGCTTTTTATATGGTAGATACAACCTTGTGCTTCGTCCACGGAAAACGTGCTTTGCCCTCCCGGCCGGTGCTCGTATTCTCGGCCTTATCAGGAGTCCGTGGGCAGATGAATCATCCAGCGCTCCCCTCCTCAAGGGTGAAATACAGCCGGCCGGCTGATAACTTTTCCGTCTGCTGTAGTCTGTGATTTGTAACGGAGGTACTTGATAGAGTCTATTATCTACCTTTTAACATTAGCTATATACTAATACCGTGTAGCCGTAATGGCTGCAAAACCACGTGCACGTGCTATGCACTCCGTACGCTATTTGCGTATGAAGACCTCGCACGTGGTACGCAAATTAAGTACACACGCTGTGCTGGGTGTACGGAATACACACAGCGAGCGTACACACAGATAATAACCTTTATAAACTGTAAACACAGAATATGCTTACACTGTAAACCTTAATACCGTGGTCCTATAATGGTGTAACACTGAACCTTTGTGAGTATGCAAGCTGTTTGAGCAATTGAGATACTCAGAAACCCTTTGTACTAGCTAGAGAAACACAGACACCCTGCTGAGGTTCCAACACCTTTACTAACAATATCTAGCTATGTAAAAAGGGGAAAACAGTTAACAGTTCATACACTACAGACTAACATCAACATCTAAGCAGAATAACTACACATAAATATACAATAGCGTCTTAATCCTATACAATAACAGAGAGAGAGAGAGAGAATATGGCTAATACAAACAGAATAAGTTGGTTACAGAGAGAACTTACACACATGGGAATGAATCGCCTGTGCTATCTGGATATCCAGCTCCCAGTTAATCAGTGATGAAAACCGTTGTGGAGAGAAAACTGAGCTGGTCCAGTCTGGCTGTTCCCTATATACACTGCATACAGTACACTACAAAGGGCCCTACACTCTCATTGTTCATTGGACACAGGAATCTGTCTTTACATTATAACAAAAAGGTCATAGGTTTGTTTGAACAGGTGGGCTGTGACTATTTCAGACTGCTCAGGTGGGAGGGAATCTCAGGATTCCCAACACATGGACAATGAATCGCAAATATAGTAAATGTCCAGAAACTACTTATAGACATAACTATACGCAGGAGCAATTAATCTCTACCTAACCAGCACCGGATTGTTTCTAATAAAATGTTCTTTAGTTAGGTACCAAACACCACTGCTCAAACCCTGTCTGACCCTTCGTATCATGCAAAGAGGAATTCCTCTGTCCAGTGACCAGTTACATTAAACAGACTTACAGTTATTATTAAGGGGAACATTACTTATAAAACATACTATTTGGATTTACTATGTAACGATTGAGTCGCCCGCTAGACGCACACAAACTCTACCATAAATGCACATACCACGCGCCTGAGCGCACGACCGTGGAGGCGCCGTCATGCAACTGCGAATATGCGTACGCACGGGAGAGAATGTGCACGTGCAGCGGGCAAGCGCATGGGGTGAATATATGGCAACGTGTAGTATGATATTTTTCCGACTTTGACATACTGACATCACATCTGTGGAATCATAGCGCCAGGAATTGCTTGGTTTATATAATTGTTGTATATCAAGACGGCCCACTGCTTGAATTCCCGTCAAGCTAGATGGGCGCTCTTTTTCACTCAATTCTCGTTCGTTATTAAGTACCGGGCCGGAACTCTCAATGCTAAGGCTGATGCTCTGTCTCGTTCTTTAACGGCCTCGGATGAGGAGAATTCCTTTGAAAAGAGTTTGATTCTCAGTCCAGTCTCTATTTCAGTAGCTCCCACTACTCTGGGTCCTCCTCCTGGGAGAATGTCTGTACCAGTTGAATTTCGTCCAAAGTTGCTGCAGTGGGCTCATATCTCCAAGTTTTCCGGTCATCCTGGTGTTCAAAAAATGTGTGAATTTCTACGAATGTCATATTGGTGGGACACCATGAAGAAGGATATACAAGATTATGTCAACTCATGTCCTCAATGTGCTCAGCACAAAACTCTTCGTCTGCCTCCTGCGGGGTTGCTTCGTCCACTGTCCATTCCTAAGAAACCCTGGACCCATATTTCCGTGGACTTTGTTACCGAATTACACCTCTCCAAGGGTTACAATACCATCTGGGTGATTATTGACCACTTTTCTAAAATGGCACATTTTGTTCCGTTGTCCGGGTTACCAACGGCTCCCAAGTTGGCTTTACTATTTATTCGTGAACACTTCCGCCTGCACGGGTTACCTCGGGAGATAGTCTCTGATCGAGGGGTACAGTTCACTGCTAGACTCTGGAGGGCCCTCTGTTCAGCTTTACAAATAAAACTCAACTTCTCATCTGCTCACCATCTACAAACCAATGGGCAAACTGAATGTGTCAATCAAGATTTAGAGACTTTTCTCCGCGTTTATCTTTCTCCTTCGCAGGACGATTGGGTGGAACTGTTACCCTGGGCCGAGTTTGCCCATAACCATCTGTATCACTCTTACACTGGTGAGTCTCCATTCTTCATTAATTATGGATTCCATCCACGAGTCCCAGAATTACCCCTCTCTCCTTCGGAGGATGTTCCTGCTGCAGCTTCTACTCTCCAGCACTTCAGTCAAATCTGGAGTAAGGTTCATGCTAATCTCAAAAAAATCTCTGTCCGCTACAAATTCTTTGCGGATAGAAAACGGCGAGCAGCCCCTCAATACAAAGTTGGTGACAGGGTATGGCTCTCTACCCGCAATCTTCGTTTAAGAGTGCCCGCTATGAAGTTTGCTCCGAGGTTCATCGGTCCTTACCATGTTTTGCAAGTCCTGAACCCGGTTGTCTGCAAATTGGGGTTGCCTTCCCACTTTCGGGTACCAAATTCGTTCCATGTTTCTCTTCTTCGTCCCCTCATCTTAAATCGGTTCCATTCAGAGTCTCCTAGGCCGACCTTGGTAGAGACTGAAGCTGGAACAGAATTTGAAATCAAAGCTATTCTTGACTCTCGTTATCTTCACAAGAATTTACAGTATCTGGTAGAATGGAAAGGTTATGGTCCTGAGGAGAGGAGCTGGGTCAAAGCTTCTGAAGTCACTGCTCCCCGACTAGTCCGGATCTTTCATTCTAAGCATCCCACGAAACCAGGAAAGTGTCCAGGGGCCACTCCTAGAGGAGGGGGTACTGTAACACTCGAGGCGCTGCGGCTGCCGCGCTTACCGCTCAGGGTGCGCTGGGTCTCCCGGTGGTTGCCGCCCCCGGTGGGCTCCGGGTTGTTGTGTCTTGCTTGCGCTGCCTCCGGCGGGTTCCCGGGGTGTGGGCGCCGCCATTGCGCCTGGCGTTCACGGGAGCGTGGTGGGCGAGTGACGTCATCGGCCCCTTCCGCCAATTGGGAGAGATCGGGAAGTTCAAAGGAAGACGCCGTGCAGAGCTCCGGCGCCTGAGTATCGTCTCTTCTATGATCACCAGTGCTAGCAGCGTTCAGTGAGTTCTCTAAACTGAACGTCTCCTGTGTACCAGCGTTTGCAGAGTATCTCTCAGTGGAACATTCCTTGTGCTTCCAGCGTTTGCAGAGTATCACTCAGTGGAACATTCCTTGTGCTACCAGCATTTGCAGAGTATCACTCAGTGGAACAATCACTGTGCTACCAGCGTTACAGTGTATCATCTAGTGGAACATTCACTGTGCTACCAGCGTTACAGTGCATCACTCAGTGGAACAATCACTGTGCTACCTGCGTTACAGTGTATCACTCAGTGGAACATTCACTGTGCTACCAGCGTTACAGTGTATCACTCAGTGGGACATTCTCTGAGTTACAGTGCTTCTCTTAGGGGGCACCTCCTGTGTTTCCTGTATTACATGATATCTCCAAGTGGAACACCTTCCATACTTCCAGAGTTACACTGAATCTTAAATCCTCATTCATTTCTTCAACATCGCTCACAAGCTTCTCATTCTTCAAACATCGCTCACAAATTCTTCATTCTTCTGTGTGCTTCACCATCGTTCTCAAATCATCATTCATTTCTTCAGCATCACTCACAAGTTCTTCATTCTTTTATGTGCTTCACCATCGTTCTCAAATCCTCATTCATTTCTTCAGCATCGCTCACAAGTTCTTCATTCTTCTGTGTGCATCACCATCGTTCTCAAATCATCATTTAATTCTTCAGCATTATACGCCAGTTACTACGGCTAGTTCTGCATGAGGAAAACCTACATCCGGCCATCCCTGCTCCGGCCCAGCTTTGGTTCCTCTTTCCGATCATCGGAAGAACCCCCGAGTTCTCAACACTCTGTACCCAGGTCAGTGACAGAAAGTTTGTTTCTGTAAAAGTTCCAGGAGGAAAAATAATTCACAAACAGAACAGGCCACTCCTAGTAAACTTGAAAGAGCTTTAGCTTGCTTTCAAATACCGTTTTCCAGACATTCAAGTTGAATTGTCCAAGGCAGGGGTCAGGGAACTTTTTTACCTTTTACCCCAAAATATATTTAGATACGCCGATGTTACCCCCTTGAATTGAAAGGAAGGAAATCATTTATTATTGTGCATATACACTGGTTATCACTGTTTATATGGCATTTCTGAGATACTCTCTGTGTTTGTGTGTGTGTGTGTGTGTGTGTGTGTGTGTGTGTGTGTGTGTGTGTGTATATATATATATATATATATATATACACTGCTCAAAAAAATAAAGGCAACACTAAAATAACACATCCTAGATCTGAATGAATGAAATATTCTTATTAAATACTTTGTGTAAGTTGACCCACTTAAAAAGATGAGAGAGGTCTGTTATTTCCATCATAGGTGCACTTCAACTGTGAGAGACAGAATCTGGAAGAAAAAAACAGGAAATCACATTGTATGATTTTTAAACAATTTACTTGTATATTCTTGTGGAAAATAAATATTTGGACACCTACCAAGCAACAAGATTTCTGTCTCTCACAGACCTGTTACTTCTTCTTTAAGAAGCTCTTCTATCCTCCACTTGTTACCTGTATTAATAGCACCTGTTTGAACTGGTTATCTGTAATAAAGACACCTGTCCACACCCTCAAACAGTCAGATTGCTACCTCTCCACCATGGCCAAGACCAGAGAGCTGTCTAAGGACACCAGGGACAAAATTGTAGACCTGCAAAAGGCTGGGATGAGCTACTCGACAATAGGCAAGCAGCTTGGTGAGAAAAGATCAACTGTTGGCGCAATTATTAATAAATGGAAGAAATACAAGATCACTGACAATCTCCCTCGACCTGGGGCTCCATGCAAGATCTCACCTCGTGGGGTATCAATGATCTTGAGAACGGTGAGGAATCAGGCCAGAACTACACGGGGGAACCTGGTCAATTACCTCAAGAGAGCTGGGACCACAGTCACAAAGGTTACCATTAGTAACACACTACGTCGTCATGGATTGAAATCCTGCAGGGTCCCCATGCTTAAGCCAGCACATGTCCAGGCCCGTCTAAAGTTTGCCAGTGACCATCTGGATGATCCAGAGGAGGATTGGGAGAATGTAATGTGGTCAGATGAGAGCAAAATTGAACTTTTTGGTATAAACTCCACTCGTCTTGTTTGGAGAGAGAAGAATGATGAATGGCATCCCAAGAACACCATACTCACTGTGAAGCATGGGGGTGGAAACATCATGCTTTGGGGCTGCTTTTCTGCAAAGGGGACAGGACGACTGATCCGTATTAAGGAGAGGATGAATTGGGCCATGTATCGTGAGATTTTGGGCAAACACCTCCTTCCCTCAGTAAGAGCATTGAAGATGGAACGTGGCTGGGTCTTCCAGCATGACAATTACCCAAACCACCCTGCAGCACGTATTATCACCCTGCCCGGGCAACTAAAGAGTGGCTCCGTAAGAAGGATTTCAAGGTCCTGGAGTGGCCTAGCCAGTCTCCAGACCTCAACCCAATAGAAAATCTGTGGCGGAAGTTGAAAGTCCGTGTTGCCCGGCGACAGCCCCAAAACATGACAGATCTAGAGAAGATCTGCATGGAAGAGTGGGCCAAAATACCTGCTACAGTGTGTGCAAACCTGGACAAAAACTACAGGAAACGTTTGACCTCTGTAATTGCCAACCGAGGTTATATTGCAAAGTATTGAGTTAAACTTTTTGATTGTCCAAATATTTATTTTCCGCAAGAATATACAAATAAATTGTTTAAAATCATACAATTTGATTTCCTAGGTTTTGTTTTCAGATTCTGTCTCACAGTTGAAGTGTACCTATGATGGAAATTACAGACCTCTCTCATCTTTTTTAGTGGGTCAACTTGCACAATCGGTGGCTGTTCAAATACTTTTTTGCCCCACTGTATATATATACATTTATTATTTTCACCAATTATTTTTTGGCAATAAATGGGTTAACACTTTCTTCCCAAAACACCGGAATGAATGTAAGAAAGATGGATGGGGGGGTGGGACATGACTTTTAGGAGACCGATGGTCACATCCTCACCTCAGTAATGTCAGTGGGAATTTCCCACTGTTATGTGGGCCACTGTCTGATCCTGCGGAACTACGTCAGCGGTTAGACACAGAACACTTCAAGTTCTGTGTGTGGGTTGGCGGGCCGCGAGCGGGAGGACAGGACAACGCAGGACGGGCGGGCGTGAGGGAGCACGGTGTGACATTAGCATGTCACACCGTGGCCAGGAACACAGCGCAGGGCAGCCAGGAGGGAGCGCAGTGTGACATCAGCACGTCACATCGCGAGCCGGCCGGTGCTGGATGGTGCTGTGTCTCGGCTGCGTGACCATCTATTACCCCCAGGAATTTCATTTTTACCCCATTTGGGGTCGTTTTCCCACTTTTCCCTGACCACTGGTCTAAGGATTGTTACTTACGACCTACATGGTGTGTTAGTTAACGGTGCTGCAAGCGGTATGCAGTCTGTGTGTGTTTGCAAAATTCATCAAAACGTAAAAAATTATTGGTTCTGGCTTTACCACTAAAGAGGGACTACAAAGACCTAACTGAAATCCTTGTTTGTTCTTCAGTCTCAAAAACTTGTATGCTTCATCGATGTGATAGACGCCCAGGTCTGGAAGCACTTCAGAAAATAGTTGAAAAACTTTTTCATGATAGTGACATGAATGATGAGGACACAGTTGTTTATAAGCAGTGGGTCCACACTGACCAAAGTTAATTGGTTACAATCACTAGTACTGTGGAACAATTCCGTGCAGAAAATTATTAATTTGCGTGTGACGATGCAATTCAAGGATTTCACTGGGAGACTTCACAAGCAACACTTCACCCATTTTCTGTATACAGACAGAGCAACGCTCATCTATGCTGCGATGCATGCACATGGCATACGCATCACGGCATAGTGCGAATGCACTGTGCTGCGACTGATCACAGCCGACATTCGCTCCATAGGCTTCCATTGGCGAGCATACGCATGAATTTGCGGGCACACTTGCCACGAGGCAGCGATTTTTTAGGCAAGGTTATTGGGTGACACTTTAAACTGTGTGAGAATGTGTGTTATAAGTGATACCCATGACCATGTAGCCATAACTGTGCTGGCCTTCATTACGGTAGTTATGAAACATTTAGCGGAACTATTACTAAAATTGGAGTTGGTTCACTACTTTAGTGATGGTGCTAGTAAACTTCTATCCACCCGCACCAGTCTGCAAGCAGTGGAAACTCATCATATCTTGACAACTTTGGACCTTTATAGCTGGGCTGAAAAGATACATGGCATAAAGTTTTTCTTTGTGTCACAAAATGAAATACAAGAGTGCAAAACCAAGCTTCATAGCCTTCTAGAAACCGCAAAGACTGTGGTAGGAACACTTGCTCATCACCAATTTCGACCTATTAGTTATGATGAACTACACATATTTTGATTGTCATCAGATGACATGAAGACAGCATGAACCACAGTTTGGGGGGTATCCAATTACAGGTGAAAATACATCAGGCGATTTTTCCAGATGTTTCACCCATATTTCTTTTCTCTAACGTCCTAGTGGATGCTGGGGACTCCGTAAGAACCATGGGAAATAGACGGGCTCCGCAGGAGACAAAGCACTTTAAGAAAGAATTAGGAATACTGGTGTGCACTGGCTCCTCCCTCTATGTCCCTCCTCCAGACCTCAGTTAGAATCTGTGCCCGGACAGAGCTGGGTGCACTTTAGTGAGCTCTACTGAGCTTGCTAATAAGAAAGTATTTTGTTAGGTTTTTTTATTTTCAGAGAGATCTGCTGGCCACAGACTCTCTGCTACGTGGGACTGAGGGGAGAGAAGCAGACCTACTAACTGCGGATAGGTCATGCTTCTTAGGCTACTGGACACCATTAGCTCCAGAGGGATCGAACACAGGAACGCACCCTTGGTCATCCGATCCCGGAGCCGCGCCGCCGTCCCCCTCACAGAGACAGAAGGGAGAAGCAAGAAGACTTCAAAATCGGCGGCAGAAGACTCCTGTCTTCATATGAGGTAGCGCACAGCACTGCAGCTGTGCGCCATTGCTCCCACATTAAACCCGCACACTCCGGGTCACTGTAGAGTGCAGAGGGGGGGGGGGGCCCTGGGCAGAAATTGAGTACCTCTTGACATAAAAGAGCATGTATACAGTTGGGTACTGTATACATGCATGAACCCCCGACATTATTTTACACAAAATAGCGGGACAGAAGCCTGCCGCTGAGGGGGCGGGGCTTCTTCCTCAGCACTCACCAGCGCCATTTTCTCTCCACAGCTCCGCTGAGAGGAAGCTCCCCAGGCTCTCCCCTGCAGAATCACGGTAGAAATAGGGTAAAAAGAGAGGGGGGGCACATAAATTTAGCGCAAAATCACTAATACAGCAGCTACTGGGTAAACACTAAGTTACTGTGTAATTCCTGGGTTATATAGCACTGGGGTGTGTGCTGGCATACTCTCTCTCTCTCTCTCCAAAAGGCCTTGTGGGGGTTCTGTCCTCAAATAGAGCATCCGCTGTGTGTGTGGTGTGTCGGTACGCTTGTGTCGACATGTTTGACGAGGAAGGCTATGTGGAAGCAGAGCAGTTGTAGATGAATGTGGTGTCTCCGCCGACGGCGCCGACACCTGATTGGATGGATATGTGGCAGGTGTTAAATGATAATGTAAACTCCTTGCATAAAAGGTTGGATAAAGCTGAAGCCTTGGGACAGTCAGGGTCTCAACCCTTGCCTGATCCTACAGCGCAGAGGCCATCAGGGTCTCAGAAGCGCCCACTATCCCAGATTGTTGACACAGATATCGACACGGATTCTGATTTCAGTGTCGATGGCGATGATGCAAAGTTGCAGCCTAAAATGGCTAAAGCCATCCGCTACATGATTATAGCAATGAAGGATGTGTTGCACATCTCAGAGGAAAACCCTGTCCCTGACAAGAGGGTTTATATGTTTGGGGAAAAAAGGCAAGAAGTGACTTTTCCCCCTTCACATGAGTTAAATGAGTTATGTGGAAAAGCTTGGGATTCTCCTGATAGGAAAGTGCAGATTTCCAAACGGTTACTTATGGCGTATCCTTTCCCGCCAACGGACAGGTTACGCTGGGAATCCTCCCCCAGGGTAGACAAAGCTTTGACACACTTATCTAAGAAGGTGGCCCTGCCGTCACAGGATACGGCCACCCTAAAAGATCCTGCGGATAGAAAGCAGGAAGGTATCCTGAAGTCCGTTTATACACATTCAGGTACCCTACTGAGGCCGGCAATTGCGTCGGCCTGGATGTGTAGTGCTGTAGCAGCATGGACAGATACTCTGTCTGAAGAACTTGATACCTTGGACAAGAATACTATATTACTGACCCTGGGGCATATAAAAGACGCTGTCCTATATATGAGGGATGCCCAGAGAGACATTTGCCTACTGGGCTCTAGAATAAATGCAATGTAAATTTCTGCCAGAAGGGTCCTGTGGACTCGGCAATGGACAGGTGATGCAGACTCAAAAAAGCACATGGAGGTTTTACCTTATAAGGGTGAGGAATTGTTTGGGGACGGTCTCTCGGACCTAGTTTCCACAGCTACGGCTGGGAAGTCAAATTGTTTGCCATATATTCCCTCACAACCTAAGAAAGCACCGTATTACCAAATGCAGTCCTTTCGATCACAAAGAGGCAAGAAAGTCCGAGGTGCGTCTGTTCTTGCCAGAGGCAGGGGTAGAGGAAAGAAGCTGCACAGTACAGCTAGTTCCCAGGAACAGAAGTCCTCCCCGGCTTTTACTAAATCCACCGCATGACGCTGGGGCTCCACAGGTGGAGCCAGGAGCGGTGGGGGCGCGTCTTCGAAATTTCAGCCACCAGTGGGTTCGCTCACAGGTGGATCCCTGGTCTATACAGATTGTGTCTCAGGGATACAAGCTGGAATTCGAAGTGATTCCCCCTCACCGTTACCTCAAATCGGCCCTGCCAGCTTCCCCCATAGGAAGGGAAGTAGTGTTAGCGGCAATTCACAAATTATATCTCCAGCAGGTGGTGGTACAGGTTCCCCTCCCTCAACAGGGAAGGGGTTACTATTCCACAATGTTTGTGGTTCCGAAACCGGACGGTTCGGTCAGACCCATATTGAATTTAAAATCCCTGAACGTTTACCTGAAAAGGTTCAAGTTCAAGATGGAATCGCTCAGGGCGGTCATTGCGAGCCTGGAAGAGGGGGATTTTATGGTGTCTGGACATAAAGGATGCTTACCTGCATGTCCCCGTTTATCCACCTCATCAGGAGTACCTCAGATTTGTGGTACAGGACTGTCATTACCAATTCCAGACGTTGCCGTTTGGTCTGTCCACGGCACCGAGAATATTTACCAAGGTAATGGCAGAAATGATGGTGCTTCTGCGAAAGCAAGGAGTTACAATTATCCCATACTTGGACGATCTCCTCATAAAGGCGAGGTCCAGAGAGCAGTTGCTGATCAGCGTAGCACACTCTCGGGAGGTGTTACAACAGCACGGCTGGATTCTGAATATTCCAAAGTCGCAGCTGATTCCTACGACGAGACTGCCCTTCCTGGGCATGATTCTGGACACAGACCAGAAGAAGGTGTTTCTCCCGGAGGAGAAGGCCCAGGAGCTCGTGACTCTGGTCAGAGACCTCTTAAAACCAAACAGGTGTCGGTGCATCAATGCACGCGAGTCCTGGGAAAGATGGGGGCGTCATTCAAAGCCATTCCCTTCGGAAGGTTCCATGCGAGGACCTTTCAGTGGGATCTGTTGGACAAGTGGTCCGGATCGCATCTTCAGATGCATCGGCTGATCACCCTATCCCCCAGGGCCAGGGTGTCTCTTCTGTGGTGGCTGCAGAGTGCTCACCTTCTCAAGGGCCGTAGGATCGGCATACAGGACTGGGTCCTGGTGACCGCGGATGCAAGCCTCCGAGGGTGGGGGGCAGTCACTCAGGGAAGAAACTTCCAGGGGCTGTGGTCAAGTCAGGAGACTTGTCTGCACATCAATATTCTAGAACTAAGGGCCATATACAATGCCCTGAGTCAAGCGGAGCCGCTGCTTCGCAACCAACCGGTGCTGATTCAGTCAGACAACATCACCGCAGTGGCTCATGTAAACCGCCAGGGCGGCACAAGAAGCAGGGTGGCGATGGCAGAAGCCACCAGGATTCTTCGCTGGGCGGAGAATCACGTGCAAGCACTGTCAGCAGTGTTCATTCCGGGAGTGGATAACTGGGAAGCAGACTTCCTCAGCAGGCACGACCTCCACCCGGGAGAGTGGGGACTTCATCAAGAAGTCTTCACACAGATTACAAATCGATGGGAACTGCCACAGGTGGACATGATGGCATCCCGCATCAACAAAAAGCTACAAAGGTATTGCGCCACGTCAAGAGACCCTCAGGCGATAGCTGTGAACGCACTAGTGACACCGTGGGTGTTCCAGTCGGTTTATGTGTTTCCTCCTCTTCCTCTCATACCCAAGGTGCTGAGAATCGTAAGAAAAAGAGGAGTGAGAACAATACTCATTGTTCCGGATTGGCCAAGAAGGACTTGGTATCCGGAACTGCAAGAAATGCTCAAAGAGGACCCATGGCCTCTGCCTCTCAGACAGGATCTGTTGCAACAGGGGCCCTGTCTGTTCCAAGACTTTCTGCAGCTGCGTTTGACGGCATGGCGGTTGAACGCCGGATCCTAGCGGAGAAAGGCATTCCGGATGAGGTTATTCCTACGCTGATAAAGGCTAGGAAGGACGTGACAGCAAAACATTATCACCGTATATGGCGAAAATATGTTGCTTGGTGTGAGGCCAGGAAGGCCCCTACAGAGGAAATCTAGCTGGGCCGTTTCCTTCACTTCCTACAGTCGGGAGTGACTATGGGCTTAAAATTAGGGTCCATTAAGGTCCAGATTTCGGCCCTATCCATTTTCTTTCAAAAGGAATTGGCTTCTCTTCCTGAAGTTCAGACGTTTGTAAAGGGAGTGCTGCATATTCAGCCCCCTTTTGTGCCACCAGTGGCACCTTGGGATCTTAACGTGGTGTTGAGTTTCTTGAAATCTCACTGGTTTGAGCCACTTAAGACCGTGGACTTAAAATATCTCACGTGGAAAGTGGTCATGCTATTGGCCTTAGCTTCGGCTAGGCGTGTTTCAGAATTGGCGGCTTTATCATGTAAAAGCCCCTATCTGGTTTTCCATATGGACAGGGCTGAATTACGGACTCGTCCGCAATTTCTGCCGAAGGTGGTGTCATCTTTTCATTTGAACCAACCTATTGTGGTGCCTGCGGCTACTCGTGACTTGGAGGATTCCAAGTTACTAGATGTAGTCAGGGCTTTGGAGATTTATGTAGCCAGAACGGCTGGAGTCAGGAAAACTGACTCGCTGTTTATCCTGTATGCATCCAACAAGCTGGGTGCTCCTGCTTCTAAGCAAACTATTGCTCGCTGGATCTGTAACACGATTCAGCAGGCTCATTCTGCGGCTGGATTGCCGCATCCAAAATCAGTAAAAGCCCATTCCACAAGGAAGGTGGGCTCTTCTTGGGCGGCTGCTCGAGGGGTCTCGGCATTACAGCTTTGCCGAGCAGCTACTTGGTCGGGTTCAAACACTTTTGCAAAATTCTACAAGTTTGATACCCTGGCTGAGGAGGACCTTGTGTTTGCTCATTCGGTGCTGCAGAGTCATCCGCACTCTCCTGCCCGTTTGGGAGCTTTGGTATAATCCCCTTGGTCCTTACGGAGTCCCCAGCACCCACTAGGACGTTAGAGAAATTAAGATTTTACTCACCGGTAAATCTATTTCTCGTAGTCCGTAGTGGATGCTGGGCGCCCGTCCCAAGTGCGGACTTCTTCTGCAATACTTGTATATAGTTATTGCTTAAATAAGGGTTATGTTATGTTTGCATCAGGTTGTCTGATGCTCTGTTGTTGTTCATAATGTTAACTGGGTAAGTTTATCACGAGTTATACGGTGTGATTGGTGTGGCTGGTTTGAGTCTTACCCTGGATTCCAAAATCCTTTCCTTGTACTGTCAGCTCTTCCGGGCACAGTTTCCTTAACTGAGGTCTGGGGGAGGGACATAGAGGGAGGAGCCAGTGCACACCAGTATTCCTAATTCTTTCTTAAAGTGCCCTGTCTTCTGCGGAGCCCGTCTATTCCCCATGGTCCTTACGGAGTCCCCAGCATCCACTACGGACTACGAGAAATAGATTTACCGGTTAGTAAAATCTTATTTTTTTTTATTACATGCTATCCAATTTGGTCACCTGTAAAAAAAAAAATACATTATCTCCCCAAAACACACAGGTTAAATGAAACCTGTGTGTTTTTGGTAGAAACAGCCCTGTTTCCGTGGATTTGGTTTCACCTGCCTGAGGCAAGTGAAACAAAATCCCTGATAAGCCAACGCGAGCCACTGCTTTACAGGGCTACTTGGATATCCCCCGTTGGGACAATTAGCTGCGATAATTTACAGTGGGTAAGTACATAACCCCTTTAGTGTCACTATCACCACAGTCACAAAAAATTTAGACAAAAGTGATCTGCAACCTGGAACATACATAGCAGCAGTGTATGATAACATCTGGTATCGTTCAATGTAATGAGGAGGAACAAGATGTGCTGGTATACTTCATGAAACAAAACCAATCAACAAATGTAATGTCCTGGCATACAGTGTTTTGTTCCTTTTATTCACATCCCCTGTGTAATGGAAGTGCCCACTATCCAAGGAAGTACTGGAAGGCACTGTCTGCTGACACTTTAAGGAAAATTACAGACCGTTACAACAAGTTCCAAACAAGGGAAAGATAATGTGATTGTTGACTCAACTTGGGTTATTGACTCAAATTATTTTTATAAGTTTTTATATTTCATGGTTTCTTGTGTTAATTATGTATGTGGTACAACAGTAATTGAACTTGCACTTCATTTTTTTTTCTCCACTATAAAACAGAGTACCATGCTGATTTTTTTGTGTAGTAATAATGTATACCTTTGTTAAGCACCTAAAAATAATTGGGATATCTAATGTTGATTGAACCTAGCGTTTTTAAGTATTGTCAAAAAACTTGCATTTTTGCTGTAACTCGAAATGGATTTGGTTTTGATTTTTGGATTCAGGAGGAAGAGTTACCTTAGGGGTGCAAATTTTGTGGTGATTTCTTAATAAACAACAGTCCTACTTCAAATAAACTAGATAAAGAAGCCACGATTGGTAAATAATTTAATAAATTGAAAAATCAATATTTAATAAACAGACAGTCGAGATATTTGGCAGAAATAGTTTTCTCTGACGTCCTAGTGGATGCTGGGGACTCCGTAAGGACCATGGGGAATAGCGGCTCCGCAGGAGACTGGGCACAACTAAGAAAGATTTAGGACTACCTGGTGTGCACTGGCTCCTCCCTCTATGCCCCTCCTCCAGACCTCAGTTAGAATTTTGTGCCCGGCCGAGCTGGTTGCACACTAGGGGCTCTCCTGAGCTCTTAGAAAAGAAAGTATATTTAGGTTTTTTATTTTCAGTGAGATCTGCTGGCAACAGACTCACTGCTACGAGGGACTGAGGGGAGAAGAAGCGAACCTACCTGCTTGCAGCTAGCTTGGGCTTCTTAGGCTACTGGACACCATTAGCTCCAGAGGGATCGAACACAGGCCCAGCCTCGGTCGTCCGGTCCCGGAGCCGCGCCGCCGTCCCCCTTGCAGAGCCAGAAGCAAGAAGAACGTCCAGGAAATCGGCGGCTGAAGACTCCGGTCTTCATTAAGGTAGCGCACAGCACTGCAGCTGTGCGCCATTGCTCCCCATGCACACCACACACTCCAGTCACTGATGGGTGCAGGGCGCTGGGGGAGGGGGGCGCCCTGGGCTGCAATAAGAGTACCTTAGCTTGGCAAACAAACACATAATATAGTCAAAACAAAAAAGAGAAACCAAAAGTAGTTGCTTGGTTGGGCGCACTAATGAAATTTGTATAGATTTTAATTATTTAAAACTTAGCTTTTATTGCTTCACCTTCTAATATGCCCCCTTTATATGGGGATTACACAGCAAAACATAGAGGTTAAAATCAATACATACAAACATATAAGTGAAAAAAAGGGAAATATAAGTGTAAGAAGATTTAAAAAGCGGTACTTCCACTAGTACTCCTGCAGGTGTGGGAGTGAAATTATTAATGGAGCCCCTGAGAGTCTAACTTATATTAATTAACAAATTCTCACAATGTGATACAACTTTGATTATACAAAGGGCCAGTAATTACAATTCAAAGAATTTCATATATCGTATGTACCAGTTTTATAGGTTTGAAATATTTATTGTATTTGTGGAATCCATGAATTAACCCATTCAAATGTTAGAACCCATTTGTCACAATAAATTATTGCTGTAGATATGGTGTGTTTTTATTTACTGTGTATTCACTCTTGCTCTATATATTTATAACGTTCTTTACTTTGATGTTTTATACACATTAGTCTCATATACTGTATCACTAATATTTATTAGGTGAAAGCAGGGGTAAATGTCCCTAGTATGGGAAATTGTTAATCAAATAATGAGTCATACATTTGTCCTATAACCCTGCATGTATATACAAATAGCAAACCAATCAGTCATGCAGTTGCCATTGTATAAAACACACTGATGTTCTCACTAAAGTATTGTGGCAGCCTGTATTTCCCGCAGACATGAGATTCACTAGATAAGTATTCTTTTCTCAGTCTGCATCTATAGTTGGATATATTGTATCAGGATGTACAGGCTAATTCCTTCCTATTACATGTATCTGATCTGTCTCACTAAGATACTGTAGCCACCTGTGTTTACTCTCTTGTAACACAGGATTGGTATTTGGCTACTTTGTTAATCTATTTTAGGCTATATCAATACTTCAGATAGAGTGTATCAGGGCACATTAACCAGTTCCCTTCCTTTACGTATCACTCATTAATATTTAAGGGCTGGTAAATATGCACTTAATTACTGATAAATGAATGGTCAGATTGTGACATTGACACATAAGTGCTTGTTGGACAAATCAGCCTGGCAGTGCTGCTATGGCATTTAATTCTATTGACAGATTGCGTTCTGAGTGTTACACATTGACAGGTACCATACGTAACCACACAGTGTTGTTGCTATCAACAACAGCACATATTGGTCAATTAATCACAATGCTCTCTGGGTGAATTACATATAGTCTCCTAGCTCCCTAATGACCAACACTGACACTTGACCTCATTTCTAGTAATCACATTTCATAGGGGTGTCGGTGGAGGTCTATTTAAACTATCTTTCTAAATTAGAATCTGCACCATTTGCTTAAATTAGGAGTGTGGAAGACCAGCTGAAACGCCGACGTGCACGTTTCGCTGTATAGCTTTAACGAGGCTGACCCGATTGCCTTTCGTGACGTATATTTCTAGGATTAGTATTATCCAATCATGTCCATCCTGAGGATCATGTGCGTCCATCTGCCAATGGCAGCACGTCCTCTTTCTCTTGCGGCATTGATCGTCTGACAGCTGACGCCGGCCCACTCCGATCACATGGTCCCCGACGTACGTCTGACAGATGAATTGTAAACAGAGAGCCCGGTCACATGACCGGAGTTCTCTTGGGTGTCCTAATACAGTAATCTATTACCTTCAAAGCATCCACATGTTGGAGAGGGAATTAAGACAAGTTAAAATCAATCGAGAAATATTCATGTTTATTATCGATTCATGTCGTTGGAGCCTTGAACCCTCCATGTATTACATACTCATTCCATGAGCTTTACGGGCCGCATAGATGTCTTTATTTTGATGGATATATTAAATCAAAATTAATCCCAAGGGGTCACGTGGTGCCCGACATACTTCTGATAAATGTAATATAGCAAGAGAGCCCGGTTTTATAATCGGAGATTTCTCAGATGTCCTAATATAGTCATCTGTTGTCTTAAATGCACCCAATTGTAGGAAAAAGGTCCAGACAGGTTATCTTATAATTAAAACAGTTAAACAGATATCTATATATTCATTCCAATTCGTATAGTTGGGACCTTAAGCCCTCATATATTCCACACTTATTCCATACGCTTTAAGGGCAGCAAGAATGTCTATGTCTTAGGGGATATATTAAATCCCGGTTAATCCCACATTCACCAGTTATCTTGTATTCCAGCTACATCATACACCACCAGCATATATGTAACATATATAGAGAACATGTTCTTTAATTAAGGATTATATAACCTTACACTGGAAAGGTGCTATACATCCTGATATGACTATTATTATCATCTGAGTAGAAACCCACTTTGGACCAGTGGATTAGGGAATACCTCCTAACCATAAGGAAGTGCTATGCATCCTGATGTAATTACTATTGTCATCCAAAAGAGGACCCACTATGAAGCATTAAGTTAAGATGTAACATCCGACTGACACCTCCATTCTCAAAATGATGAAAATATTGAGTTTGAGTAGGACCTATGTAAACAGGTAAGTTTATAATCACAGCATGCCTACATGTCTACCCTTATTGGGCCAGATATTCTCCACATGCTTTGCCTGTGATCTCATACCCTATGTTCAAAGCCTTCAATTTTTAGAAACCTTAGGTGATGTCAGAATAGTGAAAACCCAACTGATATTGGGATCTACCCTGAGCCCTGCACTGTTGAGATCTTCATGTGGTCCCCTAATTAGTGTCCATGACTGGGTAAGTATCATATGACGGCATAACAGTATGCCTATCAATGTAATGATTTTGTGTTGACAAAAACAACAATAACTAGCCAGTCGACATCTGACTTGTAAGTGACCTATGGTCATTCATCCAGGTAAGTATATTTTTAGAATTCCCCCTAACAGGATCTTACATAAGGAGAAATATTATTTGTCTTTATAGATTCTATCTTGACATGGAGTCAGGTGATGTATTAGTGATAATATCGAAATAATATGGGATACATATAGTGAAACCTAAAAAGGAGAGAAGAAAAAAGGAATAAATAAAATAGGTGAATGTGCAAAACAAGTGACATAAGTAAATAATATAGGACTCCCACCAATAAATAAGAGGGAGATGGGGAAATGAGTGCTCATAAAAATAACAATAGTGAAAAGCTCCTACAGTTTAATTATAGTGCTGCTAGAGTGTTGCATTGTGAGATTCCACTGGAATAGGGAAATAAATGTGTCTTCATGGTGCTAAAATACAATATACAGGTGAGTGATGCTGTAATAGAGATATACTTTTGATCACGTCAAAATTAGAATGTGTACTTTGCATAGAGTGAAAACGGGAGTGAGGAGAGGAAGGGAAAAAAATAGGAGAAATCTTCTTACACTTATAGTTCCCTTTTTTTCACTTATATGTTTGTATGTATTGATTTTAACCTCTATGTTTTGCTGTGTAATCCCCATATAAAGGGGGCATATTAGAAGGTGAAGCAATAAAAGCTAAGTTTTAAATAATTAAAATCTATACAAATTTCATTAGTGCGCCCAACCAAGCAACTACTTTTGGTTTCTCTTTTTTGTTTTGCATTAAATTTGAGTTGCATATAGGCTGCACCCCCACATTATCATTTCTATTATCAGAGTGATACATTCCAATGGGGTTCTACTGGTTGATATAATCCAATTAGTTTACTGATTGTAAAGTGTGCAGATACATCTCTTTTCTGTACATAATATAGTCAGTAAGACTATATATGTGTAAAATCCCCTGCCAAAAATATCCTGAAAAAAGCGGGAGAAGTCTGCCGAGAAGGGGGCGAGGCTATCTCCCTCAGCACACTGGCGCCATTTCCTCTCACAGCTCCGCTAGAAGGACGCTCCCAAGGCTCTCCCCTGCAGTTTCCAGGCTCAATAGGGTAAAAAAGAGAGGGGGGGCACTAAATTTAGGCGCAAACTGTGTATTATAGCAGCTATAGGGGAAAAATCACTGTGTGTAGTGTGTATCCCTGCATTATATAGCGCTCTGGTGTGTGCTGGCATACTCTCTCTCTGTCTCCCCAAAGGACTTTGTGAGGTCCTGTCCTCAGTCAGAGCATTCCCTGTGTGTGTGCGGTGTGTCGGTACGGCTGTGTCGACATGTTTGATGAGGAGGCTTATGTGGAGGCGGAGCAGGTGCCGATAAATGTGATGTCACCCCCTGCGGGGTCGACACCTGAATGGATGGACATGTGGAAGGAATTACGCGACAGTGTCAAATCCTTACATAAAAGGTTTGACGACATAGCAGATGTGGGACAGCCGACTTCTCAGCCCGTGCCTGCCCAGGCATCTCAAAAGCCATCAGGGGCTCTAAAACGCCCACTACCTCAGATGGCAGACACAGATGTCGACACGGATACTGACTCCAGTGTCGACGACGATGAGACTAGTGTACATTCCAATAGAGCCACTCGTTATATGATTACGGCAATGAAAAATGTGTTGCACATTTCTGATATTACCCCAGGTACCACAAAAAAGGGTATTATGTTTGGGGAGAAAAAGCTACCAGTGGTTTTTCCCCCATCTGATGAATTAAATGAAGTGTGTGAAGAAGCGTGGGCTTCCCCCGATAAGAAACTGGTAATTTCTAAAAAGTTACTAATGGCGTACCCTTTCCCGCCAGAGGACAGGTCACGTTGGGAGACATCCCCTAGGGTGGATAAAGCGCTCACACGTCTGTCAAAAAAGGTGGCACTACCATCTCCGGACACGGCCGCCCTAAAGGAGCCTGCGGATAGAAAGCACTAGGCTATCCTGAAGTCTGTATATACACACTCAGGAATTATACTGAGACCGGCTATTGCTTCAGCATGGATGTGCAGTGCTGCAGCTGCGTGGTCAGATTCCCTGTCGGAAAACATTGATACCCTAGACAGGGACACTATATTGCTAACCGTAGAGCATATTAAAGACGCTGTCTTATACATGAGAGATGCACAGAGGGATATTTGCCGGCTGGCATCTAAAATAAACGCAATGTCCATTTCTGCCAGGAGAGGATTGTGGACTCGGCAGTGGACAGGAGATACAGATTCTAAAAGGCACATGGAAGTTTTGCCTTACAAGGGTGAGGAGTTGTTTGGGGATGGTCTCTCGGACCTCGTTTCCACAGCGACAGCTGGGAAGTCAGCATTTTTACCCCATGTTCCCTCACAGCCAAAGAAAGCACCGTATTATCAGGTACAGTCCTTTCGGCCCCAGAAAGGCAAGCGGGTTAGAGGCGCGTCCTTTCTGCCCAGAGGCAGAGGTAGAGGGAAAAAGCTGCAACATACAGCCAGTTCCCAGGAACAAAAGTCCTCCCCCACTTCCTCTAAGTCCACCGCATGACGCTGGGGCTCCACAGGCGGAGCCAGGTACGGTGGGGGCCCGTCTCAAGAACTTCAGCGACCAGTGGGCTCGCTCACGGGTGGATCCCTGGATTCTACAAGTAGTATCTCAGGGGTACAAGCTGGAATTCGAGACGTCTCTCCCTCGCCGTTTCCTCAAATCTGCCTTGCCGACAGCTCCCCCGGACAGGGAGGCAGTGCTGGAGGCGATTCACAAGCTGTATTCTCAGCAGGTGATAATCAAGGTACACCTCCTTCAACAAGGACGGGGTTACTATTCCACAATGTTTGTGGTACCGAAACCGGACGGTTCGGTGAGACCCATTTTAAATTTAAAATCCTTGAACACTTATATAAGAATGTTCAAGTTCAAGATGGAATCGCTCAGGGCGGTGATTGCAAGCCTGGACGAGGGGGATTACATGGTATCACTGGACATCAAGGATGCTTACCTGCATGTCCCCATTTACCCTCCTCACCAGGAGTACCTCAGATTTGTGGTACAGGACTGTCATTACCAATTCCAGACGTTGCCGTTTGGTCTGTCCACGGCACCGAGGGTATTTACCAAGGTAATGGCCGAAATGATGATACTCCTTCGGAAAAAGGGAGTTTTAATTATCCCATACTTGGACGATCTCCTTATAAAGGCGAGGTCCAGGGAACAGTTGTTGATCAGAGTAGCACTAGCTCGGGAAGTGCTACAACAGCACGGCTGGATCCTGAATATTCCAAAGTCGCAGCTGGTTCCTACAACGCGTCTACTGTTCCTGGGGATGGTTCTGGACACAGAACAGAAAAAAGTGTTTCTCCCGGAGGAGAAGGCCAAGGAGTTGTCATCTCTAGTCAGAGACCTCCTAAAACCAAAACAGGTGTCAGTGCACCACTGCACGCGAGTCCTGGGAAAGATGGTGGCTTCTTACGAAGCAATTCCATTCGGAAGGTTCCATGCAAGGATCTTTCAGTGGGATCTGTTGGACAAGTGGTACGGATCGCATCTTCAGATGCATCGGCTGATAACCCTGTCTTCAAGGGCCAGGGTGTCGCTGCTGTGGTGGCTGCAGAGTGCTCATCTTCTAGAGGGCCGCAGATTCGGCATACAGGACTGAATCCTGGTGACCACGGATGCCAGCCTTCGAGGTTGGGGGGCAGTCACACAGGGAAGAAACTTCCAGGGACAATGGTCGAGTCAGAAGACTTCCCTACACATAAATATTCTGGAACTAAGGGCCATTTACAGTGCCCTAAGTCAGGCAAGACCCCTGCTTCAACACCAGCCGATGCTGATCCAGTCAGACAACATCACGGCGGTCGCCCATGTAAACCGACAGGGCGGCACAAGAAGCAGGATGGCGATGGCAGAAGCCACAAGGATTCTCAGATGGGCGGAAAATCATGTGTTAGCACTGTCAGCAGTGTTCATTCCCGGAGTGGACAACTGGGAAGCAGACTTTCTCAGCAGACACGACCTCCACCCGGGAGAGTGCGGACTTCATCCAGAAGTCTTCCAAATGGTTGTACACCGGTGGGAAAGGCCACAGGTGGACATGATGGCATCCCGCCTCAACAAAAAGCTAAAAAGATATTGCGCCAGGTCAAGGGACCCTCAGGCGATAGCTGTGGACGCTTTAGTGACACCGTGGGTGTACCAGTCGTTTTATGTGTTCCCTCCTCTTCCTCTCATACCCAAGGTACTGAGGATAATAATAAGAAGGAGAAGAGTAAGAACTATAATCATTGTTCCGGATTGGCCAAGAAGAGCTTGGTACCCAGAACTTCAAGAAATGATATCAGAGGAACCATGGCCTCTGCCGCTCAGACAGGACCTGCTGCAGCAGGGACCCTGTCTGTTCCAAGACTTACCGCGACTGCGTTTGACGGCATGGCGGTTGAACGCCGGATCCTGAAGGAAAAGGGCATTCCGGAGGAAGTCATCCCTACGCTGATTAAAGCTAGGAAGGAGGTGACCGCAAACCATTATCACCGCATATGGCGAAAATATGTTGCGTGGTGTGAGGCCAGAAGGGCCCCAACGGAGGAATTTCAGCTGGGTCGATTTCTGCACTTCCTACAGTCAGGGGTAACTATGGGCCTCAAATTAGGTTCCATTAAGGTCCAGATTTCGGCTCTGTCGATTTTCTTCCAAAAAGAACTGGCTTCACTGCCTGAAGTTCAGACGTTTGTTAAAGGAGTGCTGCATATTCAGCCCCCTTTTGTGCCTCCAGTGGCACCTTGGGATCTCAACGTGGTGTTGGATTTCCTTAAGTCACATTGGTTTGAGCCACTTAAAACCGTGGAACTAAAATATCTCACGTGGAAAGTGGTCATGCTGTTGGCCTTGGCTTCGGCCAGGCGTGTGTCAGAATTGGCGGCTTTGTCATGTAAAAGCCCTTATCTGATTTTCCATATGGATAGGGTGGAATTGAGGACTCGTCCCCAATTACTTCCTAAGGTGGTATCAGCTTTTCATTTGAACCAACCTATTGTGGTGCCTGCGGCTACTAAGGACTTGGAGGATTCCAAGTTGCTGGACGTAGTCAGGGCCCTGAAAATATATGTTTCCAGGACGGCTGGAGTCAGGACAACTGACTCGCTATTTATCCTGTATGCGCCCAACAAGCTGGGTCTGTAGTACGATTCAACTTGCACATTCTGCAGCTGGACTGCCGCATCCTAAATCTGTAAAAGCCCATTCCACGAGGAAAGTGGGCTCTTCTTGGGCTGCTGCCCGAGGGGTCTCGGCGTTACAACTTTGCCGAGCTGCTACTTGGTCGGGTTCAAACACATTTGCTAAATTCTACAAGTTTGATACCCTGGCTGAGGAGGACCTTGAGTTTGCTCATTCGGTGCTGCAGAGTCATCCGCACTCTCCCGCCCGTTTGGGAGCTTTGGTATAATCCCCATGGTCCTTACGGAGTCCCCAGCATCCACTAGGACGTCAGAGAAAATAAGAATTTACTCACCGGTAATTCTATTTCTCGTAGTCCGTAGTGGATGCTGGGCGCCCATCCCAAGTGCGGATTGTCTGCAATACTTGTATATAGTTATTGCCTAACTAAAGGGTTATTGTTTGGAGCCATCTGTTTGAGAGGCTCAGTTGTTATTCATACTGTTCACTGGGTATAGTATCACAAGTTGTACGGTGTGATTGGTGTGGCTGGTATGAGTCTTACCTGGGATTCCAAATCCTTTCCTTATTGTGTCAGCTCTTCTGGGCACAGTTTTCCTAACTGAGGTCTGGAGGAGGGGCATAGAGGGAGGAGCCAGTGCACACCAGGTAGTCCTAAATCTTTCTTAGTTGTGCCCAGTCTCCTGCGGAGCCGCTATTCCCCATGGTCCTTACGGAGTCCCCAGCATCCACTACGTACTACGAGAAATAGAATTACCGGTGAGTAAATTCTTATTTTTTTGACATCCTCTCTTAACTAAAAAAAAAATTCCTAAAAATCTGAGATGGATGGTGAACACACCTGGTTGAACTGACATTGAATGACCCATATGTTATTGCATGCATCTTAAAAGCAGGCTACGCTATTACAATTCATAAAAGTTTTGAGAAATAACTCTGAAACAGATCTAGCCAACATACAGTTGGAGGAGATAGAGATTCAGTTCAGTCAAAGGTGCTATTCTCGAAAGTTTGTTAAGTCTTGCCTAGCTAATGCATGAATAAAACTTCAATCAGGACTTAATGCCAGAACACAAGACCGTAAATTACAACATCATATTATCTTAACCTCTAGTGGATGGTACACATACCACCACAATCAAGAAAATAGTTGACATATCATTAGATAATGATTTGACACTATATTAAGGAGAGAAAAAAAACACTTTACATAAGGGCCCAATTTTGAAAAATCAGTATGCTTTTGTCTGCATTTGGTCAACCATCACTCATCAGTACATCAAGATTTTGCCACTGGTTGTACAAATAAGCCAGTAGCTAAACAGTTTCTGAAGAAAGGGCACTTAGTGACAGCAATACATTGTTTGATAATAGGTTGTCAGCCTTTCCTAGAAAGAGAAAGTGAAGAACTACAGTAGCTTAAAAATCTTTTATGTGTACACTAGGGGGCTAAATTTACAAATCTCTTGCAATATTTTTATCCAGTAGGGGGTGTTTTGTTACACATCCAACTAATCAGCATCTTTATATGAAGAACATTTTCAGCTTTTTAATTATACTAGTAATATGTAACTTTTACATGCATTATTTTGATTTTGAGGGCAGTATTCAATTCTTTTCACCCACTTCCACACCCGTTCTGTTTCTACCCTCGGGGGCATGGTATCATCATTTCAGCTCACTACCCCCGGAGTAGCGAGGTACCCAACCCTTTACACAGCTAGACCTGATTACTATAAGTGCGATATGTGCATTAATGGGGATCATTTTAGAAAGGAGATTGGGCGTGATATATCAATTGAATACCGCCCTTATTTATATTTTTGTTTATCTTGCAGTTTGTTTTTTTGTGAGCTTTGTATTCTTTATAAATGTTCTATATACGATGATGTTGCTGAGGCCCTTATGCTGCATTATAAAAAAAATACCCCAGTGGTTCATTTTAGCAATCAAATTTTAAAAAAATCTCTAAGGTAACCTCTTACACAAGAGTGCTGTATAGTGCTGTTGATACGGAGATGGTCAATAAAGTATGTTTCTTTCTTTGTCAAGTTTAAGTTGCTTTCCTGCCCCAATTCTCGATTGTGTTTTAACAGTTTTTGCCACGTCTGACTGACATGAATAGGTTGTTTTACTTTCTACTCTAAAGATGCCGTTCTAGCCTTTCTGTGCGGTGTACACATGCATAGACAACGTTGACAATTATTGTGTGTGGTACAGTATAAGTACTCCGACAAATATAATTTATTTGTTATCTGTCTTTATCTTCACCATTGATGTAGGGTGATGTTGAATTTGAGAAAGGTCCAACATGGACTGAAATATAGCCTGGTAATGTCATTTGACAAACCATACTTTTAAAGCTACAGATGGGTCCATGTTTATCTTGACCTTTAATAGGATTAACTGAGACTGGGCAGTCGGATTTAAACCCCTGCTGTAATGACTTAATCCCCTGCTTTATTGTTCTCTGTATTGTATTGCAGCTGAGAACAATAGATGAAGAGTGTATGTTAATAAACCATGTTGTGCTCAGGTGCAGTAAACTAGCCAAGATAACCGTGTATCAATCTGGTATGGCAGCCAGCTGAGTGTGAGTAGGCCAAATGGTGCCTTATTGAAGCTAGTGAGTTACCTGAAAGGAACCAGACATGACTGAGAGTATTTAAACAAGAGACTTTGTTGCAGACTAGCTGCCCATATAGAGACGGGCTAAGCAGTGAGGCAGGGACGTGCAGTCAGGGGAGGCAGTGCCTCCCCTGTCATTAATGATTAAAATAATACAAAGAAGATATTTATGACAAATATTCTGTGTCATAAGTATCTCCTTGATATTTATTTAATAATATTTATTTAATAATGTCTAAATGGGGTTGGGAGGCACCGATCGTGGTGCCTCCCATTATGAATGGGATAGGGGCAGGATCGGGGGCGGGTGCGGGCATGGTCAAGCCACGGGCTGTAAAAGCCCATTCAAAATCTATTACAAAGCGGCACCTACTAAAAGTGCCGCTTTGCTACAGGGACGTGCTTTCAACCCATGAAAGCACGTCCCTGTAAGTGAGGCCACAGAGATTGGCCAGCGGATCCATCACTTGATCTGCTGTCATCACTGTGGGCGCGGCGGAACACGGCGGAGGTGCGGGCTGCAGAGGCGGCGTGACGTGGTGGAGGTGCGGGCGACATTGGCGGTGGGATGCGGCGGAGCGTGACCTGGCGGAGATAGCCATAGTGGCAGGCAGGGATCCCAGATCCCTGCCTGCCATTCTGCAGAGATGGTAGCGGAGTGGTACCAGCTTCAAAAATGGCGCCTCAGCGTCCTTTTTGAAATTCTAGATGGCCACCTCAAGCCAATCACGGCTCGCCGCGTCATCACCACGCCCCCTCTGGCTGACTTATATAAGTCAGCGCGAGGCAGTGGCAACAGTTCGACGGCGTAGAGGGAGCAGTAAAGAGCTCCAGAAGATAGAAGACGCAGGAAGTCCTGGCTGGGAGGCAGCTATGCAAAAGAGCTTAACAGCCGCCGCCCACCAGGTGAAGAAGCCGGAAGCCCTGGGGAGGCGTTGGCCATGCAAAAGAGCTTAATGGCCACCGCCTCCCAGGTGAAAACGGCAGAGGAAGACGCATGAAGCCCTGGGAAGGCTGCAGCCATGCAAAAGAGCTAAAAGGCTGCCGCCTCCTAGGTGAAGACGCCAGAAGCCATGGGAAGGCGGCGGTCTCCCAAGTGAAGACACTGGAAGCCCTAGGAAGGAGGTGGCCATGCAAAAGAGCTTAAAGGACGCCGCTCCCAGGTGAAGACCCTGAATAATAAAACTTTAAAAAAAACATGTGTTGTAATTTATTTTAATATTTTCTTTACAGGCGGACTACAGGTGCCAGCGGGCCCTTTATGTCCGGATATGCTGGCATTTGTGGTTCTCAAAGTGCCGGCATGCCAGGGCAGGCATGCTGGGACCTGTAGGCCACCTGTAAAGAACAATATTATCCTGCCATGAACCCCGCACCCACCGCCACCAGGGGCACGGGGCATAGCACTGGGCTATCAGCCCAGTGCTGGTTGTTGCTCGGGAGGTTGGACCCCAATTTTATTTTCTGGGGCCCCACTTTCTGAGGAATTCCAGCCCTGGGCTGACTGGCTTGGGGGGGGTCTTTAATGTTATGGAAGGGGGACCCCACACTGAGTGTCTCCCCTTCTATGGCATTACCCCTCCTGGCTGGTTCAGCCCAGTGCTGGTATTAGTGATATATGGGGGACTACATTTTTTGTTTTTAATTCTCTAAGGGGGCGGTTTGGTTAGCTGTCAGTGCCTCCCCAGCATCTGTCCTCACCGCACATCACTGCAGTGAGGTAGTGCCCTACACGGGGCCTTGTTTATTTTATGTTTATTTGTGATGGCAGTAAAGCATTATTTCATTTATTCACTGGAGCAGCTCTGTGTGGACCCTGATTAGGCACCTAGACTGCACTAATACACCCCTCTACCGTGCAAATTTTCCCACATCAGCACAATGGTTCTTGTTTGTCCGTCTTTTCCGCTTAATTTGTTATATAACCGGAGTCTGCGCAGAGTGCTGTTAGCCCCTGAGGAAAACTACTCCTCTGTTGTTGAAACAGCTGTCGGGCTGTAACTGATGTACTGATGCACATATATACCTGATGTGAGAATTAAAGAAAACCCTTTTTTCTTCCTAAACGTGAGTGCTGCTTTTTCTTTTTTTCATTTGGAAAAATTCTTCCTAAACGTGAGTGCTGCCTTTTCTTTTTTCATTTGGAAAAAGTGAGTGTGTGTGTGTGTGTGTGTGTGTGTGTGTGTGTGTGTGTGTGTACATATGTGTGTGTACATATGTGTGTGTGTATAAATATATATATATATATGTGTGTATTGTATATATATATAATAGTGTTCACTCTAGCCTTCTTTCGCGGGGCGCTGTGCCCTGCCCCTTTTCTGAGTGTCAGAATGCGCCCTGCCCGTTTTTGCCCGCCCTGCTGATTACTAAAGGACTGCCGGGCTGCACTGAAACTTCTCCCACCGCGCTGCCACTCCTCTCACAGCGCTGTCAGCGATGTCACTCCTCCCTGCCACGCTGTCACTGCTCCCGTCGTGCTGCCACGCCTCCCTGCCGCTGCCTCAGGCTTGTCGCGCTAATGCTCTCGGGTCTCGGCAATACTGTAGGCTGCTGGTGAGATGAGGAGGGCTGGGGTTGCCTCTCCCGCCGAGGCAAACCCAGCCCTCCTCTGTGTACATGACCCTATAAAAGAGGACGCCAGGTAGGATCAGTGTGGCGGCCTTTTTCATCCAGCTCCACGGTGTGTGAGGGGGGGGACCAGCACGCTCACTCCCGCAGCATCAGCCCCCAGTAAGTTGAATTGACACACAAACATCATCTAAGACTAGTGCTGCCAGACTAAGCTATTTATCCTACTGTATATAGGTCGCCTGGTGCCCCTTTAATTTTAATCTGGCAGCACTCAACTAATCTTATAGTTTAATGAACTATATAAACCTTATTGAGACACTTCAGAAATAAACTGGCAACACATGAATGTTATATAAACCAACCTGGGACACCTTTGCTTCAATCTGACAGCACATTTAAAATACGATGTGCTGCCAGTTTATTTCTGAAGTGTCTCAATCAGGTTTATATAGCAACACGTGCTGTCAGTTTAATTCTTAAAGTGTCTCAATAGGGTTTATATAGCAATATGTGCTGCCAGTTTTTTCTGAAGTGTCTCAATAGGGTTTATATAGCAACACGTGTTGCCAGTTTAATTCTGAAGTGTATCAATAGGGTTTATATAACAACACGTGCTGCCAGTTTAATTCCGAAGTGTCTCAATAGGGTTTATATAGCAACATGTGCTGCCAGTTTAATTCTGAAGTGTCTCAATAGGATTTATATAGTTTAATAAACTATATAAACCCTATTGAGACACTTCAGAAATAAACTGGCAGCACATGAATGTTATATAAACCATTCTGGGACACCTTTGCTTCAATCTGACGGCACATTTAAACTTAAAATGTGCTGTCAGATTGAAGCGAATGTGTCCCAGGATGGTTTATAAAATACAATGTGCTGCCAGTTTAAGACACCTGCATACATATTACAGTATGTACATCATTTTGCCCTTCTAAATTAAAATGTCCCCTCCCCAAGGTCAGCACCCTGCCCTAAAAAAATCCTGGAGTGAACACTATATATATATATATATATATATATATATATATATATATATATATATAGTGTGTGTGTGTGTGTATATATATTTATATTATAGTGAAAAGGATCACTTACGCTGGATACAGTACAAGTAGTTTCCTTAGTTTCTTGATTTCTTCAGCAGGTAGGCAGCAGCACGACAGTGCCAGGCAGCAGCATACAGTTCATAGCTTAGTAACACACAGGCATCAAACAAGTTGGTATAACAATCATCTGGGTTACTGGTTGCCTATCAGAAGCATTAACCTACTGCACAAACACATTTGGTAATAAATAGCCCAGCTGTGTCTTACAACAGATTAAGCCAAAACGTGGAGTGGATTTCATCAGATCTGCTGCTCCAACCCTGTGAAAGCCTAACATTCCACATTAATCTCATGTGGAATCATGATGTCCATGCCACACTCCTTTCCCCTTAGCTTCTTCGGCAAGTTCTCTGTCTCACTAACATCTATTTGTGCCATCCATCAGGGAACACAATCCTTTATCACCTTTCAGAATTCACCTTCCTCCCCTCTTCCTCCTTCCCTTGCTTCACCATAGGTTTGCTTGGAGGACCGAGACCCACAAACTTTCTGGAAAGGACATCAGCATTGAAGTGCTGTTTCCCCTGATGATGCTGCACCTCAGATTTGGCTGGATTCAAAGCCAAATACCAGCAGGTCACACAGGCATTCACTTCTGTGTGTGCATCCACTGTAAGTGTGCATGATCGGTAATTAGCCAGAATTCTCGCCCTAACAGGTAATACTTCAGCAATTCCACCACCCACAAGAAAAGAAACAAATAATTCCAGCGCGTCACTAACACCTAACTCATACAATTTGGGTCGTATGTGCTGAAATAAGCAGCTCTCAACTGGACAGTACTGACCTGTCCACACACAAAACAGCACAAAGGATGATAATATATTATCAGAGAGCGCTTGTAGCTAAATATATCAAATTTATTACATATATAACACAATAAAATAAACACATGTGCACATAAAAATAAATAATTAATTCAAAAATTCCCCCTGCTGCAGCGGATTGAGTTTGACCGGATGCTTATATTATGTCCAAATTAAAGTGCTTATTGTGACCTTATTCTCAGTAAAGAGTCCCGAACAATATGCAGTCCTTTTTAGGAATAATTGATGATGCTTGCTGTTTAAATCCAGCTGTAAGTGTTTTTCACATACTCATAGAGATCTCCTTATGTGTCAGATAGGAGCCGGCTTTCCACTCCCGTTACTTAATGCCGCTGAGCGGCCAGGTGCTTTGGATACTTATACTTTAGTATCTATTTCAACTGACTTTTTTCATCCACTCTCACTGCGCTAGATAGGGCCACATTTGCAAGATTGTCCACTTTACTCACAGCCAGGAGTGGATCCGTTTAGTATCCGTGGACGGCCCCCGTTGTCAGTCACAGCCACAGTCGAGAGAGGCACCTTCCTTGGTTGCGGGGTGCACCGGAGGATCTCTAGAGACGGTTAACATCCACACACGGACAGTAGCACCAAAGGATATTGCTCAACCGAAAACCGCTGGTAGTAGGAAGGACATCAGTATGGAATAAGCCCCAGTCCTTACGCGTTTCTCCGCAATTGTCAGTGTGCGGTTTCGTCACTTTATCGCCAGCTACTCCTGCTCCACAGTTGAGTACTTGCGTTCTCTGGGCAGCAATTTCTGGCTTTGTAGAGTATAGGTTTCTCTCCCTCATCTAGCTCTTGCTGCACCTAATCCAGTCCCAGAGGCATTGGTCTACAACAGAAACTGCTTCCTTAAATCAGGAGCTTGCCGGCTTGGTGCACAAGGCTTGCCTTAAATATTCCTAAGCAGTTTCTGCTGGCCTAGGCCAGATTATTTTGTCTGAGGACGGTCTCTTAAGGTACTCTGTTAGTGGAGCCTCACTAGTGACAGTCACATATGAATCTATGGTAATAGCTCATCAGACCAAGTAATGTTCTAAATTACATTTAGGTTTAGGACGTGTGAAGACTCTTTCCACCTTACTGGGCTGAGGTTTAAATTGCCCTTTGCCCATAATATCCCCAAATATTTAGCCTCCACCATTCTGATGGCACACTTTTTCGGGTTAGCGGTGAATCCATTTGCTCGTAGGGACTGTAACACAGCCTCTATCTTTGGAAGGTGTGACTCCCAGACTGCACTAAAAATGACGGTATCATCCAAATATGGTACCGCATAATCAATGTTTGCAATAAGTTTTACATATGTTTTAATGTCCGGGCAATTGGGCTATAATTGGACATAATAAATGGGTTTTTTTACCAGGTTTTGGCAATACTATTATTCGGGCTTCTAGCATCATCCACACTCCGAAGCATGGTTGAAAACCGATGTAAGAGGAATCAGGGAATCTTTTAAACATTTATAAAATCTATTGGCATACCCATCATGGCCTGGGGCTTAATCTAATGGCAATGTGTCAATAACTAAACCTATTTCCTTCTAAGACCACGGTCTCTCAAGGTTCTGGAAGGTTTCAGAATTTATTGAGGGGAGATTAATTTCTTTTAGGAAGGGTTCGATGACCTCAGGTGTAGGTTGAGGTGTTGAAGGGTCATCCTTAGATTGTAAAGAGCCGAATAATAGCTAACGCTTTTGCCAGCTATGTAGTATGGGTCTGATACTTTAATGGAGTTTAGATTAATTGCGTTCACATCCTCTCTAGCTAATTTCCCTCTTAATTTCCTAGCCAACATCCTACTAGCCCTGTCTCCTTGCACATAAAATTTCTGGTTTCATTTGAATAGGTTTCTGTGTACTTCTCTAAGGGACAATTTATTCAGTTCTTGGGTTTTAAGAAGATCACGTTAAATTTTCTTATTAAAAGGGGAGGATTTAAATTGATGGTCTTAGTCTGTAAGGTGTACTTCTAAATTACAATACTGTAGGTGTGCTTCTAAGAGGGTGTGCCTTCTAAGAGGAACACTGTATATAAATCAAAAAGATCAAGGTGGTTTGTAATATAGCTAATAATCTTTTAAACATTACTTTCTATGAGAAATAAGAAATTTAAAGGTCTTCGAGGGAATAAAACATGGTAATTGAGTTAATGAGTCAAAGCAATATCAAAAGGCCTACTTCTAAGCACGCAATATAATTGTAGTAGAACAGTCCTCCATTTTAAGGCTCTGGGGAGCTTTAATTGAAATGTCCTCTAAGTTCCATGAAACAAGCAATTGTTATCTCGCTTCCGGTGATGTAACCACTGTAGTGGTGCCATTCCGTCTGATGAGATGCTTTGTAGGGAAGCCAACCCTGTACGGGATATCCGCTTTCTGTAGTGCCTTGCCACTGGGCGTACAGTTTGCTTTCTGTCGTGGGCACAAGAACCAGTACCTTGTCTCCTGGTTTAAAAAACCGGTTGACTGCGGTAATGTCATAACTACATTTATTATGCTGCTGAGCCCTAGCCATATGTTCGTTCAGAAGTGTGACAATTTACCTCAAACGGCCATACAGTTGGGACACAAACAAAATGATTTTAGGTCCTTGACAGATCTGTTGCTCCCACCCTTCCTTTAACAGATCTAAAATCCCTCTGGGCTGTCTCCCATAGAGCAGTACGAAGGGACTAAACCCTATAGAAGATTGGGGCACCACTTGGGCTGCAAACATTCAATAAGGTATGGTTAGGTCCCAATCTTTCTTTTTCTGAGAAACCGCCCTTTTTATCATCTGCTTAAGGGCCTGGTTAAAGCATTCGACGAGGCAGTTCCGTCTGTAGGTGGTAAACCGAGGTGGTAATTATGTCCACCTTTTAACAGGCGACATAGGCCTCTCATCAATTTGGATACAAAAGTGGTACCTTGGTCCATCAGTTCCTCCTTTGGTATTCCCAAATGGGTATATAGCATCAACAACTCCCAGGCAATAGTGCTACGTTTTATATTACGTAATGGTATGGCTTCCGGGTACCTAGTGGCATAATCTACTATCACTAATATGTATTGATGCCCCCAAGCATATTTTTCCACCGGGCCTACCAGATCCAGATTAAAGCACTGAAAAGGGAAGGGAACCAAAGGTGACATAAACTGCTGGGGTGCTGTCTTCTGACACACTAGGCATTGACAGTATTTCTTTACAGCTGCATGAATGCCTGCCCATAAGAACCTTAACTGTATGCACTGGAGAGTTTTCTCCTCCCCACAGATGCGTGTGTGCTGCCCTTAATACCAACTGCTTGTGTTTCTGGGGTACAAACAATTAGTCTACCCTGCAAATTAGCTACATGATACAACAAATCACTTTTCAATACTTAATATGGTACACCTTCTGGTGGCAAAATACCAACTATTTTACCATTAGCACAACCACATTTTCATTTGCCTTAATCAAGTTTCCATCATCTTGTTGGTCTTGTCCTGTAAAGACACTTGCTCACCAATGGGAAACCAGTGTGCCTCGGTCTCATTTTCTTCTTGCCGTTCACTGGCAGAGAAGGATTTTGCAGTCACCAAGCTTATGGTATTCCGTAGATCACGACTCCTGGGACATCTCAGCCGCTGTCCATTTGTTGACGTCATGCCATGTAACCACTTAGCAATGGAACATCACTGCCCAAGATCAGCGGATAAGGTGGTCTGGGGGTATCTGCAGCTACCACTTTTAATAGTTGTCCTTTTACTACTAAATGTAGCTGCACTCGTGGACATTCCTCTACTACCCTACACAGCACCTTACAGGAGGTAAAACCTGTCCAGCCCCCAGAAGAATCAGGTTAGCAGAGATGATGGTCGGTTCACTGCCAGTTTCAACTAATGCCCAGATCTCCCGACCTTTCACTTGTACCATCTTCCAAAACAGGGTGGTTTCTGGCTGAGAAATACTTCCAGCAGCCATGCTGACCACAGGTTGAGTTGTTCTTCCCGTACTGAAATTCATTGGCTCCCAGTGCTTTGGGCAGTCCCGGTGTATATGACTGGGCTTGCTGCAATCAAAACATACCTCCTCCATATCACCTAATTTTTCCTCTTTGTGGACATACTGTTGTGCTAGTTTTAACCAAAAGCAAATTAAGACAACATCATATGTGCACTTTATCTCTCACTGGCCACTTCACAAATAACACACTAGGTAAGACTGCTGCTTTTAAATCATTTACCCAGGAGAAAACAACTTTTAAAGCTTCTGACAGACTGCCAACTTACTTACAGTAAGCCAGTTTCCTGGGTTACTTTGCAATATAAATTGTCCAGCAATAGTGGTTTCTGTTTGGGTGCCAAATGTGAAAAGGATCATGTACGCTGGATACAGTACAAGTAGTTTATTTTTTCAGCAGGTAGACAGCAGAATTACATTAGCAGACAGCAGCATACAATTCACAGTTTAGTAACACACAGACTTCAAACAATTTGGTATAACAATCCACATGGTGCCCAACGTAACCCCACACCCCCAGTCCTATCGTCTGGGTGACTGGTTCACTATAAGAAACATTGAACTACCCCACAAACACATATTTAAAGGTAGCAACAGGCTCCGCCAAAACCTGGACTGGATGCCATCAGACCTGCTGCTGCTGCTCCAACCCTGTGAAAGCCTGCCATTCCACATTAGCCTCATGCAGAATCATGCTGTCCCTACCAATATATACTGTGTGTTATTTGAATGCATCAATATTAAAAATAACTTTCATACCCAACTTTCATCTGCAGATATTAATACACCCCCTTCACAGATAGTTACTTGTTCTTGAAGTCTTTAAGTTGAAGGTGTCTCTCCAGTCTTGATTGTTGCAAATCAGCAGGAGGGATGGGAAAAGCAATGGGCAGTGACTCAGACAGTAGAATGATGGGAATTGACAGGAGCAGGGAAAGGGAGGTTCTGAGGCTGGTAGCTCAGCATCATGAGTGTAATGCAGCCACTCGACCAGTGCCTGTAATATGCATTAAGAAGTTAGACAGCGTGATCAGTGAGACCTATCACACTTAAAAGTGTCAACTGTGTAGGGAACTCCACTGCTAGATCTGTCAGAATGTATGCAGTGGTCGGTGCATCTACAACATACAATAAGTCATTGACCGCTCAGTCTGTGTAAAAGACATACTGGTGGTGGGTGTCACAGACAGTCCACTGAAGGATCCACCAGGCCCTAGGTGGCTGCCTACAGTGCCTTGTGGGTGAACCAGCACTGGCTTCAGGTAGCCTTAAATAAATGTAATACTTTTTTTTTATTAAAAGGAACAAAATAATTATTTACATTTCTGTTATGTTTTACAGAGTATATAAAAAGTGGTTATCTACAGATGACAGCCATAGGTATTAAGAACAACAAAGAACATGCTCCTCTTGTGGGTAAAGTCGACTTTCTGTGGGACACGCTATCATTTAGTGGCAGTATACAGGTAAATCTCATTTCTAACAACATTGCTCAAATCACCTGCTATAAAATTATATATTTTTTTTGTCTAAATACTATTTATTTTAAAAGGTATTAATACAAAATCATTAAAATATTGTATTGCTTTTTGTTTTTTTAAGGAACACAGTTTTAGTAAAGAACCAATAGTAAGCATTATTATTTTTGTTTATGTTCTAATGTTTAATTTTACAGAACTGCTTTATGATGGATGTTACCCTTTTGGATGAAACAGATACACCATATTGGTGTTTCAGTTCTGCAGTTGAGCTGTGTCCAAACAAATTCCCTGAAACGCTCTATGACTTCATGGGGCAGAGCTTTAATCTGAACTACAAAGACTCAGTGGGAAGGGTTTATGCTGAACTTATTTGGATGAAAGAAACAGAGGAATATTATTTAATAAACTTAAAACTCTATTTAAATACAGAGAAAGTGAACAGCTATTTTGGCACAAACTACACAGTAAGTAAGAATGTCCTTGTCTATTTTGATGGTCGATTCTTTTGAAATATTTAAATGTATCAGATCATTTTACATAAAAAAATCTATGTAATAAGCAATTTTCAATGTTTATGTAAACACTAAAATAACCAGACATGACAAAATATTGTAGCACTCAGGCAACAGTTGGTCGAACATTGGAGCCAAATGTATATTTTGCAGAAAGAAAGGAAGATATGTAGCAGTTTCTGAAAAAGAAGGTGGAATGCAAAGAATATTTTTTTTCTTTTTAATATCCCCCATTTTCTTTCTAATTACTGAATCTTTGAGATGAGCCAGAACTTGCATCTTAAGCATTTAGGGCTCATAAATAGAATTTTAAAAGTAAGAGATATGTCATTTTTGTTTTCAATTTCGAAATCCTATAATTATGATGATGCACACATTGTGATACATTTTGAACATTTAAACTTATCACATTCTGCACGTTAGCAAGGTTTAACTTTTGATATAGTGAAACCAAAACTAGTATCATTAGTGGCCAGTTGCCATTGTTTATTGGATTTGTTATTTTAAAACTTCAACAACTATATTTTCAAATTTGATAGACACATGCCATTTTAATCTATAGATCACAAGTAGATTGGCTAAAAGCAACTTTTATATAAGCATATTTTCTTCTGCCAATAGGCAACATATACTTAAATAATTTTCAGATCATCTGTCAGTTGGGGGATATAATGTTAATTTAAAAAGATGTCCCAAACATATATACAACACACTAGATCACAAAATAAATAATGGTACAATCGGAACATTTGTCAACAGAACAGTTGTCATTCATAAACAATAATGGATTAAAAAAACTGATAAAACATATAAAGAATTCTGTTCCAAAGAGGGATGTATACTTGTTTGCCAAAAATCGACCTTTCTTTTGATGTAAATGAGAATTTAGTTTGAATTTGTCCACATCAATCGATGACCTCTCACCCAGCTTATCAAAGTTTTAAAAGTTCTGAAGGTTAAATTGAAAGATTGAAATTTCTTCATGACCCAACTAAAATGCTCCGTGATTACAGAAATTGACAGGAAGCAGTTAGTTTCCCGGCGGTCAGGATACAGAGGCTCGGAATCCCCATTCGGGGGGTGGTCAACGCCATAAACTAGCTAATAAATTAGCGTGGCAAGTGCAGCAAACCTGCGAGGGTACACGCTGTGCTCGCTGTCGGGATTCTGGCGTCTGTCTTATGTGGGAATCCCGACTTTTCGGAATCCCACACTGAATCCAAATTAACATTGAAACAAGCAATGGGCACATTTACTAAAGTTACTTTTATTGCATGCCGGTAGAAACAAAAAATCAATAATAATTATAATTTATATAGCGCTCTTTCTCCAATAGGACTCAAGGTGCTTAACAGATAGAATGAACATAATACAGTAAAGAAAGGCTTTTCATAAAATACAGAGAGAGTGGAGAAACAATACTAAAGGGACATTCCTTGAGTAAACAGGAAAGTCTTGAGTCTGTTTTTTCAAGGATTCTAGAGTGGGAGCCTCTCGAACTGTGCGGGGACGTGAGTGCAATAAAGTCAAAACCACATGGCTAAAAGCTGAACCCCCAGATGAATTACGGAAATTCTAGGTACTGCTAAAAGTCCTTCATCTACAGAACGCAGTGATTGAGTGGGGCAGTCCCTTAACGGCATAAACAAACACCAATGGGATGGAATCACTGCTTACAGTACTTTTACACATGAGCTTGTGTATCTTCCATGTAGCAGCGTGGGCAAGTGGTGAAGTCTTCTGCCTCCCATGCTGAGAGTCCCGGGTTCGATTCCTAGAGTGAGGGTATTTTTTTTTTTTGACATTCACTTTATTAATTTTTTCTTTTTTTAATCTATTGTAATATAATGTACCTCCACATTCAAGAGAAGTGTGCACACAGGTTTTACATAAATCAGGGTAAGTAAATCTTCAGGAGCGACTCATTCTGCTATCTAAAATACACAGAGGCAATGAGGACCCGTAGACATACCAATTAATATAAATGAGTGTATTTTGATGCAACTAACTGTTCAAGCAACACGGTACTGTAGATCATTGGTATTAGAGAATCTGTTGTACTTTTACACATCTATCAAAGCGACTGCAGGTCTCTATCTGATTTTCATATACAGTACAGTATTATGTTGTACATTTATTGTAATCTGACCTCCCTCCCTGTCTACTGTATGAACTGTGCAGGCTCCCAGGGGGGGGGGGGGGAGTGGGATACGGGGTAGGGGGAGGTGGTGGCTAAATACCTTGTTCTGCTTTATGAGCGTCCAAGTCCCTTAACGGCATAAACAAACACTAATGGGAAGGAATCGCTGCTTATAGTACTTTTACACATGAGCTTGTGTATCTTCCATGAAGTGGTGTGGGGGTAAGGAGTGAAGTCTTCCACCTCCCATGCTTAGAGTCTCGGGTTCGATTCCCAAAGTGCAATGTTTTTTTTCTTCTGACACTCACTTTATTATTATTATTTTTTTAATTTATTGTAATATACCTTCACATTAAATAGAAGTGTACACACTTCTAGCCATTACAGCAGATTACGTTACAAGCTGTTCGTGCTGTTTAGTACTCAAATAGAAAATACTGTACAGAGATGCTAAGCACGGTGATTTGGCATCCAGGAACTTAGGGAGGAGCTTTTATCTCTCCCCATTATACTTATAAAGATAACAGTTGCCGCTGCAGCCTTTACAGCAGAGTACTGTTCATTACAAGCTGTTTGTGCTATTTAGTACTCAAATACAAAATACTGTACAGACATGCTAAGCACAGTGATTTGGTATCCAGGAACTTAAGGAGGAGCTTTTCTCTCTCCCCATTATACTTGGAAAGATAACACTTGCCGCTGTACATTACAAGCTGTTCATGCTGTTTAGTACTCAGATACAAAATACTGTACAGCAGGCATTTCCAAACTGTGGCTCTCCAGCTGTTGTGAAACTACACATCCCAGCATGCCCTGACACAGCTTTAACATTCTCTGACAGCAAAACCGTGTCAAGGCATGCTGGGATATACAGTTTCACAACAACTGGAAGGCCATAGTTTGGACATGCCTGCTGTACAGACAAGCTAAGCACAGTGATTTGGTATCCAGGAACTTAGGGAGGAGCTTTTATGTCTCCCCATTATACTTAGAAAGATAACACTTGCCGCTGTTCGTGCTATTTAGTACTCAAATAGAAAATACTGTAAAGAGATGCTAAGCACGGTGATTTGGCATCCAGGAACTTAAGGAGGAGCTTTTATCTCTCCCCATTATACTTATAAAGATAACACTTGCCACTGTAACCATTACAGCAGAGTATGTTACAAGCTGTTCGTGCTATTTAGTATTCAAATATAAAATACTGTACAGAGATGCTAAGCACAGTGATTTGGCATCCAGGAACTTAGAGAGGAGCTTTTATCTCTCCCCGTTATACTTAAAAAGCTAACAATTGCCACTGTAGCCTTTACAGCAAGGTACTGTTCATTACAAGCTGTTCGTGCTATTTAGTACTCAAATACAAAATACTGTACAGACATGCTAAGCACAGTGATTTGGTATCCAGGAACTTAGGGAGGAGCTTTTATCTCTCCCCATTATACTTGGAAAGATAACACTTGCCGCTGTACGTTATAAGCTGTTCGTGCTATTTAGCACTCAGATACAAAATATTGTACAGAGATGCTAAGCACGGTGATTTGGCATCCAGGAACTTAGGGAGGAGCTTTTATCTCTCCTCATTATACTTAATACTATGGGATTTGGACGCTTACATATTCCTAACATCAATAGACCATACTGTCCCTGTAACATGTTCGTTTGCATCTGTATATGCTGTATTATTTGCATCTGTACTGTATATACTGTTATATACGGTATGACATACTGTAGCATATTGTAGCGTAATGAGATGCACCAGTAAAGTTGTTCTTACGCTGTAGTTTAGTATTGTATTTTAATAGAGACCACGCGCATACGCAGTGGTGATTTTAAAAAGCGACATCTGGTGGATGATCGCAGGTATTACTCTTGATGGATAAAAATCAAATATACATCTGTATTGCCTCAGAAATTGTGCTTTCAAACTTATAGTTAAATATCTGTAACTAGCACTTTAATTCCCATAATAGTCAGTTTTCCTACAAGTGAGGTTTTCTGTCAACCTTTGTCCTAGCTTATGATGAAGAGCATACGTGTCTAAATAAAGACCCTTGTATTTAGATAACCAGAACTTAATGACATTTTATGAGGTTTTATGCCAGTGGAAATCTGATGGACTTTTGTCTTGGACAAACAACATGCCATGATGAACAAGAATAACCTCTTTGTTGACAAAGCCTATTGAGAGGCTCTATTGATGTCAATGGGCGATCCAAGACTCACGGAACGAGTCTGCCATCCTCAGGAGAAGATCAGCCATTACATCTAGCCCAGCTGACCATATTTGAGACTTCCTATTGTTGCCCATCAACCAATCAATGATCCCCTTGTTATCTGAATTCACGCCCCATTGATTAATCAGTTATGAATTATTGTATAATTATGCACTATATATGTAAGCCTGAAATCCCTTGAAGGGACGGGCATCATTGATGAAGTCTGTCTTGGGTCACGTTTCTCTGCGCAGAAAAAAATATAGGCATGACCTCTTTGATAATAAATTCTATATGCTGAATATCATCACATTGAAGACTGCCCAATTCTTTTAAAATAATTAGGCATTAACACTCTCAAAGGTAACGCCAAATGCTCTGTGCGCCTCCCTACGACTAGACATGCCTCCTTGCGCCCAGGCACGCTACATATACCCAAGGCTCTATCTGTACTTGAGGTACAATACAACACAAAAAGACTTTGGCAAATGTCCATGCGGGTATGATGAGAGATGTACTTTAAAACTGAGAAAAACGCCTTTGGCGAATTACTTTCCCCATATATAATGGAGCTAGGTCCTTTATAATTCCTTTATAAACACTGGACCATTTTGAATGTCATTCCATTGATTTTCCTCCTGCATTTGCAAAGTCCCAGTTTAAGCGCATTGAATACCGCACTCTAATTGCTGCACAGTTGCATTTTCTGCACTCGAATACACCTGTGGCATATGCTGTGTGAGTCTCTTTGCCCGTGCTGCTGTGCTCTCAGGCTAATGATGAAAAATCTACTCACTGTTTGTAGTCTTACTGCAACCTCCGTCTACCTCCTTGGGGTTGAGATATCTGCCATCAGACCCCCGCCATGACCGGATACCATCACTGTCTGTAGCGTAAGCGGGATCGATGATGCTGCATTTGTACAAGGCCCCCCAAATGCCTTTTTTTTCTTACAAGTTCACAAAGGGACTCTGTGACATACCTATTTGTATGCAGTCCTCCATAATCCTCCACCATTCTTTGGAGGTTGACCATATCTAAAAGAGTTATGGTAGAGGTTTCACTAATTTTGGGCAATTCTTTTAGACCCAACCAGATGTCAAAATGTTGTGTTGCATCACCATTGGGTCTCTTGGGAAAGTCAAGGTTTTTTCCTGGCCACATAAATTGCTGGAGAAACTGGAGGAGGAAACATTGTGTTTTACTACTTGAGCTGCCAACTTGCTCACCAGGACCTCTTTGCATCTCTTAATATCTGCCTCAGTTGGAAGGAAATGCATGAAGTATGACTTAAACCTAGCATCAAGCATGGTTGGCAAAATGTAGTGATCCGGTTTCAAGAAATTGACAACCCTTTGATCCTGGTGAAGCAAATAAAGGACTTGATCTACATGTCTGACATACTTTGCAGAATTGCTTTGTTTAATCTCCTCTTTCAGTTTTTCGAGCAGCTTTAATTAGGGGAATAACCTCACTTAGTGTCTGAACTCACTTCACAGGTGACTTCTTCGGATGGTTTCTGCACCTTGCACAACATATTAAGTATTCTCCACTGCGCTGGAGTAAGGTACATTCCCCTCTCTCAATATCATGGCTTGCTGTGTAGCTTTGCATGGCTTTTTGCTGCACCTACATTGGCTGATGCAAGTAAAGGCTGGAATTTCAACTTGTTAATACCTGTTGCTTCAGTTGGTGGCAGGGCAAATTGAACTGTTCTTACAGGTGCTGCAGACTTCTGCTTGCAGCTGCTGAATGCCGAAAATGTTTTGAAATTGTGAGCAAAACATGGGATATGTCGGAATTTATCCAGCTATAATGCTCTCACAATATTTGTGGCATTATCAAAAATCACAACTCCTGAGGAGAGACCAAATGGGGTTAGCCATTTTGCTATGATAGCGCTTAGTTTTTATAAGAGGTTGTCAGTGGTGTGCTCTTAGTGAAGCTGGTGATACAGTGAGCAGGCTGCCTCTGAATGAGCTGGCATTGTTTGTTAGATACTGCTGCTGTTTCTGCAGTCACAGTCATGTAATCTTTAGTTTGTCCAGTTTCACTTTCCACATATCTGTGGTAAAATGGACAATAGGTACAATGGCATTTTGTAGGCCAATAAGTAAGATTGATGTACAGCTGAGAAATTGTTGTTCAGTAAAATGGATCCAAGATGGAATTTGGTAGCAGTGACACAGAACCTCATATTTACTGTGTAAAACCCGCTGCATTAATGGTGGATATTGGGCGCAGATCTCCTAGCATAGCTGTCATAGCGTCAGTGATCCACTGTGTGACTGGATGACAGCTGCCATACTTTCTTTCTCTAACAAAGGATTGTTTAACAGTCAAATGTTGTTTGACACTACTAGATCTTAGTCTCCTTCTGGGATTAAGATCCACCCACAGCAGCTGCAGCAGGCCTAGAACTCAAGGATTCTTCTGAGGAATCCTGATATGGGAGGAGTCACCTAAGCCTTATTCTGGATGCAGGAAAACCTCTGATCATTAGTCAGGATATTGATAATAAATGTGTTGGTGGTGGAGATTGCAGGTGCTGGGATCTAGCTGAGAGAAGGGTAGTATTTCATTCTTGACTTCTTGGGGGGTTTTTTAGAATAAGTTTCTGACTTTCCCCAAAACATTCCATGAATTTACTGCAAATGATTTACCAAAGGAGGTTGCTTGATGGCTAAAGTCACTACCTCTACTTACAAACACTACAGTTGGCTAAAGAAGTATTTTCAGGTTTTGGGTAAAAATAATTCCACACATAAGAGGTGGATTTTTTTGTTTTATGCCCAGGCATAACAATGTCCTTATCACAGGCAAGAACTGCTTCCACTGGTGCCTTACACACACTATCCTCAGCATCAAAATCCTGATTAAGGGTGACATCAGCTACTGTGGCACTTCAACAGTGGCATCCTGAATATGTCACCAGCGGGATGTAGTTATGTGACCGACGGTCACATAATCTCCCTTTACATCCCGCCCCCTCACAATCTCGACGGTCAGCATGCCGACCAACAGGTACTATTCCCACTCATGTGTGTCCACGACACCCATAGAGTAAGAATAGAACCCGAGGCGACCATAGGTCACCAATGATCCCGCAGCATGGCAAGTGCAGCGTGCCCGCAAGGGGCTTGCTGCACTCGCCACCCCCCGTCGGGATTCCACTGTCGGGATCCCGGCGTCAGTATGCTGACCAGCAGTCTCCTATACCACACCCGTCACCAGCTATACTTCTGCTGCTCATCCCCACACTTTCAGGGGGGTGCACAAATGGTGGAAGGAGGCTTCTCTGAGTACAGTATCAGAAAGGTCAAGCTCACACTTAGCACTCATGGGCTCACTTAGAATTTGTGAAGTTTCTGAACATACAGTTTGTTCTAGTGCCTTAGTGGGGGGTTTTCAGCATAGATTTTCTGGTTTTCATTTTTTTTTACACCTCTTCTACACTCTGAGTGAGAAGGGCTTGCATCATAATGAAAGTAAGAAGATGTCTCACTGACAGTTGCAGAATTACTACTCATAAAAAAAGGGGCCAAGTAAAATACTTGGTTGTTTGATTTCAGATGCCCTGACTTAAACCCTCTATGCCCTTTAGCATTGGCTTAGATGGCGTTGAAGGACTAGTATCGTCATGACTTCTGGCACCAGCTGCAACGCTAGGATATGTTTGCTGCTCCTGCTCTTCTCTCGACAAGTTGTACAAAAACTACAATATAATAGTGTTTTTGATTTACTTTTTATTTCCGAAAATCACCACTCACTGTGGAGTCATGTGAGCTCAGTGTGGTTACGGCCTGCGTAGTCATAGTAATTATATGTTATGTGAACATAGTGGGGTATGGCACCTACACCAAACACTAGTTGTACAAAAAAAAATATATATATTTTTTTTTTTTGCAATTTACAACTAGTGTAACACTCCAGACTGCTAGTGCTAATAATACGTGAGTGCAGTAGGTTACAGCCTGCTGAGTCGCAGTACTTACATTTTATATAATAGAGTTGATGGAGTGAAGCCTGAGGAGTAACAGTACTTGTATATTATGTGAATGCAGTAGGGTACAGTACACACAAGAATTTGTATAAAAAAATCTATTCTCTTACATCCTAGAGTATGCTGGGGACTCCGTAAGGACCATGTGGTATAGACCGGCTCCGCAGGAGACATGGGCACTCTAAAGACTTTAGGATAGAATGGGTGTACACTTGCTCCTCCCTCTATGCCCCTCCTCCAGACCTCAGTTAGATCCTGTGCCCAGAGGCGACTGGATGCACTGCAGGGGAGCTCTCCTGAGTTTCTCGGAAAAAGACTTTTGTTAGTTTTTTATTTTCAGGGAACACTGCTGGCAACAGGCTCTCTGCTTCGTGGGACTGAGGGGAGAGAAGCAGACCTACTTAAATGATAGGCTCTGCTTCTTAGGCTACTGGACACCATTAGCTCCAGAGGGAGTCGGAACACAGGTCTCACCCTCGCCGTACGTTCCTGGAACCGCGCCGCTGTCCTCACAGAGCCGGAAGATAGAAGCCGGGTGAGTATGAGAAGAAAGAAGACTTCAAAGGCGGCAGAAGACTTCATGATCTTCACTGAGGTAACCGCTGCGCGCCATCGCTCCCACACAGATCACACACAACAGGCACTGTACGGGTGCAGGGCGCAGGGGGGCCACCCTGGGCAGCATTATTAACCTCAAGGGACACTGGCATATACAATAGATACTGCAGAGGCAGTATATTAATAAACCCCCGCCAGTATAAATAATTTGAGCGGCGGGGCTTGATCCTTCCAGCACTAACCAGCACCATTTTCTCCACAGCACACTGCAGAAGCTGGCTCCCCGGACTCTCCCCTGCTGAACACGGTTACAGAGGGCATAAAAGAGGGGGGGGGGCACATGTAATTGGCGCAGTGTAGTGTATTTATATATATATATATATATATATATATATATATTACCATAAAAGCGCTGTACTACTGGGATTTTATTCCAGTCCGGTGGCGCTGGGTGTGTGCTGGCATACTCTGTCTCTCCAAAGGGCCTTATTGGGGGAACTGTCTCCATATAGATATATCCCTGAGTGTGTGGGGGTGTCGGTACGTGTGTGTCGGCATGTCTGAAGCGGAAGGCTCATCTAAGGAGGAGGTGGAGCAGATGATTGTGGTGTCTCCGTCGGCAACGCCGACACCTGATTGGTTGGACATGTGGAATGTTTTAAATGCAAATGGGACTTTATTACATAATAGATTGGACAAAGCAGAGTCCAGGGAAAAAGCAGGAAGTCAATCCATGGCTTTAACTGTGTCACAGGGCCCTTCAGGGTCTCAAAAACGTCCCCTATCTCAAATAGCAGACACTGCTACCGACACGGATTCTGACTCCAGTGTCGACTACGATGAAGCAAGGTTACACCCAAGGGTGGCCAAAAGTATTCATTATATGATTATTGCAATAAAAGATGTTTTGCATATCACAGATGACCCCTCTGTCCCTGACACGAGGGTACACATGTTTAAGGAAAAGAAACCTGAGGTAACATTTCCCCCATCTCATGAGCTTAACGCATTATTTGAAATAGCTTGGGAAACTCCAGACAAAAAACTGCAGATTCCCAAAAGAATTCTTATGGCGTATCCTTTCCCTGCACAGGACAGGGTATGGTGGGAATCCTCGCTCAGGGTGGACAAGGCTTTAACGCGCTTATCCAAAAAGATGGCACTACAGTCGCCAATACGCATATGGGTGCTTTGCTCAGACCGGCAATAGCATCAGCTTGGGTTTGTAGCGCGGTAGCAGCTTGGACAGATACCTTGTCAGCTGATATTGATACCCTAGAGAGGGATACCATTTTGTTGACCTTAGGTCACATCACAGACGCAGTTTTATATATGAGAGATGCTCAGAGAGACATCGGGCTACTAGGTTCAAGGGCCAACGCCATGGCGATCTCGGCTAGGCGAGCACTGTGGACCCGCCAATGGACGGGTGATGCCGACTCAAAGAGGCATATGGAAGTTTTACCTTACAAGGGTGAGGTTTTTATTTGGGGAAGGTATCGCGGACCTGGTTTCCACAGCTACCGCGGGTAAATCTACTTTTTTGCCTTATGTTCCCCCACAGCAAAAGAAAACACCACAGTATCAGATGCAGTCTTTTCGGTCGCATAAGTCCAGAAGAGGTCGGGGCTCTTCCTTCCTCGCCAGAGGTAAGGGTAGAGGGAAAAGAATGCATGCTACGGCCAGTTCCCAGGAACAGAAGTCCTCCCCGGCTTCTACTAAATCCACCGCATGACGCTGGGGCTCCACTGAGGGAGTCCGCACCGGTGGGGGGCATGTCTTTGACTCTTCAGCCACGTCTGGGGTCAGTCGGACGTGGATCCTTGAGCGATGGAAATAGTATCCCAAGGCTACAAGCTGGAATTCGAAAACGTGCCTCCTCGCCGATTCTTCAAATCGGCTTTACCAGCTTCTCCCCCAGAGAGGGAGATAGTTTTAGCTGCAATTCAAAAGCTGTGTCAACAGCAAGTGATTATCAAGGTTCCCCTAATACATCAGGGAAAAGGGTACTATTCAACCCTATTTGTGGTCCCGAAACCGGATGGCTCGGTCAGACCCATTCTAAATTTAAAAATCCCTGAACCTGTGCTTAAAAAGGTTCAAGTTCAAGATGGAATCGCTCAGGGCAGTTATCTCCAGCCTGGAAGGGGGGAATTTTATAGTGTCACGTACCCATATATCCTCATCAGGCATACCTGAGATTCGCTGTACAGGACTGTCATTACCAGTTTCAGATGTTCACCAAAGTAATGGCGGAAATGATGGTGCTCCTGCGCAGGCAAGGAGTTACAATTATCCCGTACTTGGAAGATCTCCTGATAAAAGCGAGATCAAAGGAACAGTTGCAGAAAAGCGTGTCGCTCTCCCTGAGAGTACTACAGCAGCATGGCTGGATTCTAAATCTACCAAAGTCACAGTTGGTTCCAACGACTCGGCTGTCTTTCTTAGGCATGATTCTGGACACAGAACAAAAGAGGGTTTTTCTCCCAATGGAAAAAGCCCAGGAACTCCAGAACATGGTCAGAGACCTGTTAAAGCGAAAAGAGTGTCAGTCCATCAATGCACTCGAGTACTGGGGAAAATGGTGGCGACCTACGAGGCCATCCCCTTCGGCAGGTTTCATGCGAGGACTTTTCAATGGGTCCTTCTGGACAAGTGGTCCAGGTCCCACCTTCAAATTCATCAGAAAATAAGCCTGTCCCAAGGGCCAGGGTGTCTTTCCTGTGGTGGCTGCAGAGTGCTCACCTAGAGGGTCGCAGGTTTGGCATTCAGGACTGGGTTCTGGTGACCACGGACGTGAGCCTCCGAGGATGGGGAGCAGTCACACAAGGAAGGAATTTTCAGGGACTGTGGTCAAGCCAGGAGGCTTGTCTACACATCAACATACTGGAATTGAGGGCCATATACAACAACCTACGTCAAGCGGAGAATATTCTTCGAGACCTACCGGTTCTGATTCAATCAGACAACGTCACAGCCGTGGCTCATGTAAACCGCCAAGGCGGGACAAGGAGCAGAGTGGCAATGGCGGAAGCCACCAGGATTTTGCGCTGGGCAGAAAATCACATAAGCGCTCTGTCAGCAGTATTCATTCCGGGAGTGGACAACTGGGAAGCAGACTTCCTCAGCAGACACGATCTCCATCCAGGAGGTGGGGACTTCATCAAGCAGTTTTAGCAGAAATAACAAGTCTTTGGGGACTTCCTCAAATAGACATGATGGCGTCACGCCTCAACAAGAAGCTTCAGAGGTATTGTGCCAGGTCAAGGGACCCTCAGGCAGTAGCGGTGGACGCCCTGGTGACACCATGGGTGTTTCAGTCGGTCTATGTGTTCCCTCATCTTCCTCTCATCTCAAAAATATTGAGAATCATAAGACGAAAAAGAGTGCAGACAATACTCATTGTTCCAGGTTGGCCTCGAAGGGCCTGGTATTCAGATCTTCAGGAACTGCTCACAGAAGATCCATGGCCTCTTCCTCTCAGGGAGGACCTGTTGCAGCAGGGGCCCTGCGTGTTCCAAGACTTACCGCGGTTACGTTTGACGGCATGGCGGTTGAACACCGAATCCTAGCTGGGAAGGGTATTCCGGAAGAAGTCATCCCTACTGTGATAAAGGCTAGGAAGGAGGTGACGGCGATACATTATCACCGTATCTGGAGGAAGTATGTTTCTTGGTGTGAAGCCAAGAATGCTCCTACAGAAGATTTCCATTTTGGCCATTTTCTCCACTTTCTACAGACAGGAGTGGATATGGACCTAAAGTTAGGCTCCATTAAGGTACAGATTTTTGCCCTATCAACATTCTTCCAGAAAGAATTGGCTTCTTTCCCTGAAGTCCTGACTTTTGTAAAGGGAGTGCCACACATCCAGCCCCTTTTTGTGCCCCCAGTGGCACCATGGGACCTTAACGTGGTGTTACAGTTCCTAAAATCTCACTGGTTTGAGCCTCTTCAAACGGTTGAATTAAAGTTTATCACTTGGAAGGTGGTCATTTGTTGGCCTTGACATCTGCAAGGCAGGTGTCCAAATTGGCGGCCTTTTCTCATAAGAGCCCCTATCTCATTTTCCATGTGGCTAGAGCAGAGTTGAGGACTCGTCCTCAATTTTTACCTAAGGTGGTGTCATCGTTTCATATGAACCAACCTATTGTGGTGCCTGTGGCTACGGGAGACTTGGAGGATTCCAAATCCCTTGATGTAGTCAGGGCCTTAAAAATTTACGTAGCCAGGATGGCTCGGATTAGGAAAACAGAAGCTCTGTTTGTCCTGTATGCGGCCAACAAGGTTGGCGCTCCTTCTTCTAAGCAGAATATGGCTCGCTGGATCTGTAACACGATTCAGCAAGCTCATTCTACGGCTGGATTGCCGGTACCAAATTCGGTAAAGGCCCATTCCACTAGGAAGGTGGGCTCTTCTTTGGCGGCTGCCCGAGGCGTCTCGGCTAAACAGCTTTGCCGAGCGGCTACTTGGTCGGGTTCAAACACTTTTGCAAAATTCTACAAGTTTGATACCCTGGCTGATGAGGACTTCATGTTTGCTCAATCGGTGCTGCAGAGTCATCCGCACTCTCCCGACCGGTTTGGAGCTTTGGTATAATCCCCATGGTCCTAACGGAGTCCCCAGCATCCTTTAGGACGTAAGAGAAAATAAGATTTTAAACCTACCGGTAAATCTTTTTCTCCTAGTCCTTAGAGCAGGCATTCCCAACCGCGGTCCTCAAGGCACACCAACAGTGCAGGTTTTAGTGATATCCAGGCTTGAACACAGGTGACTTAATTAGTACCTCAATTATTTTGATTTAACCATCTGTGCTGAAGCCTGGATATAACTAAAACCTGCACTGTTGGTGTGCCTTGAGGACCGTGGTTGGGAATGCCTGCCTTAGAGGATGCTGGGCGCCCGTCCTAGTGCGGACAAAATTCTGCAAGACTTGTATATAGTTGTTGCTTACATAAGGGTTATGTTACAGTTAAGATCAGTCATTGGCTGATACTGTTTTGTTCATACTGTTAACTGGTTACGTATATTCCAGGTTATACGGTGTGGATGGTGTGGGCTGGTATGAATCTTGCCCTTAGATTAACAAAAATCCTTTCCTCGTACTGTCCGTCTCCTCTGGGCACAGTTTCTCTAACTGAGGTCTGGAGGAGGGGCATAGAGGGAGGAGCCAGTGCACACCCATTCTATCCTAAAGTCTTTAGAGTGCCCATGTCTCCTGCGGACCCCGTCTATACCCCATGGTCCTTACGGAGTCCCCAGCATCCTCTACGGACTAGGAGAAAAAGATTTACCGGTAGGTTTAAAATCTTATTTTTTTTTACTTTTTTTTATTTATATTTTTATACTTTTTTTAATCTGTAAAACGGGTACTGGAAATAAGGACTCATATGGCAGATCTTCCGGAAAAAAAGTGTAATTTACTAGCATCAGACACTAAGTATAGCATACACAGGCTTAGCCCTGGTCACAAAGGTACATAGAGTAACTAAAAATAAGCAAACAAACATAAACAAAGTCCTATCATGCCTTGTGCTCAGCAGTCAGTCTGCTGCAGTGGCTTGCCACACTTTCCATGCTCTCTTGGCATGGCCAGTGTCCACAGTCCCTGGCACTACAAACTGTACCCTACTCGCTGGCCTCTAGCATGCATCGGCGTCCTGTGTAGTGGGTGAATTGGACTTTTAAACACCTCCTGCATCAGACTTCCAGCTGTCTCTGGGAAAGCTGGAAAACCTGGACTTCTTCTGCTTTTACCCTTGCGGTTGTGCAATCCAGAAAGCCCAGATTAATAAATCTTAACTGCAGATCTGGTTTTCTTCTCACTTGGAGGGAGCTGATCCCACCAGAATGTGGGCAATTGTGGTGAGATTTCACTTTTCTTAAACCTTGTTTTTTAAACCTTTATCGCGAATGTCACAATGCTTATACGATTTATGTGTACTCAGTGGGGTATGACCCGCCAGTGTAGCACCCACGTGACACACTTAAAAGATGTAATTAAGTTTCTGAACTATAAAAAATAATAAAAAATGACTTGCTAACTGCATGTACTGTAATCTAGCTCAGCCATTGTTAACAACACTAAGGTTCCTGAACGGACTGGAGTAGATGGACACTGGACAGATAGGTCAGCTCAGCAGCACTGGAGTGGATTGAGACTGGATAGAAAGGTCAGCTTAGCAGCACTGGAGTGGATGGACCCTGGACAGAAAGGTCATCTCAGCAGCATTGGAGTGGATGGACACTGGCAGATACGTCAGCTCAGCAGCACTGGTGTGGAGTCAGCACAGAGCAATGGTCCTGTGTGAAATGGTGCTTAATCACTGCCACAGGGTGTTCTATGGAATCCAAAAGCCGCAAAAATCTAACGCCGGGATGATGTAGTTTTGCCTCATTGTGGAATCTGAGCAAGCCATTAAAACTCGAAGATGGTGCTTGGATTCCCTTGAATCCCAAAAGTTCGGGTGGGCTTTGTTATCAGAGAATGGGTTATTTTATAGATTTGTCCAGTGTGCGATACTTTGGCGGCGTAGGCATATGAAATAGAGAGTTGGAACCCTCTGTCTGGGGTTACAATGATAGTAGGACTGTTTGGAAAGAATCTTAAGTATATCTAAAAGGTCACAGATGTCACAATATAAGACGTTGTGAAAATAGAACAAAGTATAACATATTGTATCATATCCTGATCGTTAATGAAAACAGTTATTAAAGGTCCAAAGTGCAGGGCCATCAAGAGCAGCAACAGGCTTGGGTTCAGTGGGGGTGTGACCAAATCAGAAGGTACTGTATGCCCCCCTCCCCCCCAAAAAAAAATGTTAAAGTACTATGCGTGGTGATGTACGCTGGGAAGAGGGGCAGATTTGTCCTCCTCAGACTGATGACAAATCTGTGGAGATGGGGATGGGTGATCAGTGCTATTGCATCCAGGGCAAGCTCCAGGCGTCCCGAGGGGGGAAAATTGTAAGCACCCCCCCCCATGCACGCCCCGAAGGCACGCGCGCTCCTGGAAAAGTGGGCATGACCTTGCAATTTTATATAATGAAACTATAAATATATTTTCACACCCTGTACACACACAATTAGCAGCCTTACACATGACGCCCACAGTAGTGTTCTTTACATATAATGTCTCCAGTATAGTGTCAGATACTCATAATGACCCCAGTAGTGCAGTGCCAAATACACATACACCCCCATTATATGCCCCCAGCAGTGCCAGATGCACATTATATGCCCCACAGTGCCAGATACACATTATATGCCCCCAGCAGTGCCAGATACACATATGCCACCAGTAGTGCAGTGCCAGATACGCATTATATGCCCCCAGCAGTGCCAGATACACATATGCCCCCAGCAGTGCCAGATACACATATGCCCCAGCAGTGCTAGATACACATATGCCCCCAATAGTGCCAGCTACACAGGACCAATAGTGCAGTGTCAGATACACATATGCCCCCAATACTGCCAGATACACCTATGCCCCAATAGTGTCAGATACACATATGCCCCCAGCAGTGCTAGATACACATATGCTTCCAGCAGTGCCAGATACACATATGCCCCCAGCAGTGCCAGATACACATATGCTCCCAGCAGTGCCAGATACACATATGACCCCAGCAGTGCCAGATACACATATGCTCCCAGCAGTGCCAGATATACATATTCCCCCACAGTTCCAAATACACATATGCAGTGCCAGATACACACATGCCTCCAGTAGCAGCAGATACACATGCCCCCACAGTGGCAGATACACATATGCCCCCACAGTGCCAGATACACACATACCCCCAATAGTACCAGATATACATAGGCCTCCAGTAGTTCTACTCACCACCGCTGCTGCCTGCTGGACTCTGCTGCTCTCGCTGCTGGGCTCCGCTGTTGCTGCTGTGCTGTGTCTGAGGGTCCAGGTGAGTCTGGAGCTCATGAGGGAGATAAGGGAAGTCCATATCACCCAGTCCAGGAAACCACTTCTAGTCCAGGCGACTGCAGTTCAGGGCCTGTAGGTCCCAGGCTGGAAGGAGGGGTAATGGAAGGCAGGGGCCAGGAAGATGTGGGGGCTGACAGCCTGGGGCTAGCAACAGCAGTGCCCACAGTACCTCGGAAGTTTAGCCCATGTTCCCCATCCAGGCATTCACTCACACAACTTCTCCAGCTGCATATGGGCTGTTGTCGGCTGCTCGCCCCTCTGGCTCTGTGGGACTCAGCACAGCACAGGGAGATAGGAAGTCCCCTGATTGGGGCCCGCTTCTTTAGCTCCCTCCAATCACCGAAGCAGCAGGTATCACGGAGGGGGGGGGGACATCAGGAGCGTGGAGTCCGGCAGTGGGAGGTGGAGGAGCATGACTGTAGGAAACAGCCGGGCGCCCTTAGAAGCCCAGCGCCCTGAGTGGCCGCTCCTATCGAACATGCCTGGAGCCTGCCCTGATCGCATCCCATAACACATGCAGGAAGAGAGAGGCAGCTGCTACTGCTGTGTATATGCTGGGCTGGGTCGAGAGACTACTGCCACTGAGCAGCAGCTGTCTTTTCTCTTTACCTGCCTAATGTGTTACTGACCAGGGTCCCCGCCAAACCCGTCCAGCCAGCCCAGGTACGGGTAGGTAGTACACCCACACTGGTGTGCTTGCCAAACTGTGTTTTGTGTCACTTTTAAAATCCTCAGTGTAAGGACCACAGACACAAGATATATATCCTTGTGCACGTAATAACAACAGTCACAATGCCAGCAATGGCATCCCAAAGTTCAAAGCCTGATGGATTGTGGGAAGTATTTTAACCTAACCCTAAACCACCCTTCCGCAACTTAACAACTAAACCACTCATCCCGCAGTTTAACCCTAACTAACCTCTCACAGCCTTACCCCTAACCCTCCATCTAGTTCCTAACCCCATACTTACTGTTGGGATCCAATGGGATTCTGAATGTTTGAATGCCATTGTTGGCATTTTGTGTGCTGGGATATTAATAAGCTCATTCATTATTAATAACAGCATTTGATGGTATATAACTTTCAAATGTGGCCTTACATGCTGTGAAATATTGGAAAATAAAAAGGAAAAAAGAAAGACTCCGTGCTGGGGCACTCTTTATGAAAAAATGAGACAATAAAATTTAACCTTTATTTAGGATCAAGTAAAATATGGTGTGACAATCAAGGGCCCTCATTCAGAGTTGTTCGCTCGCAAGCCGCTTTTCGCAGCAGTGCACACGCTAAACCGCCGCCCTCTGGGAGTGAATCTTAGCTTAGCAGAATTGCGAACGAAAGATTCGCAATATTGCGAAAAGATTTTTCTGTGCAGTTTCTGAGTAGCTCGAGACTTACTCTTCCAGTGCCATCAGTTCAGTGCTTGTCGTTACTGGTTTGACGTCACAAACACACCCAGCGTTCGCCCAGACACTCCCCCGTTTCTCCAGCCACTCCCGCTTTTTTCCCAGAAACGGCAGCGTTTCTTCACACACACCCATAAAACGGCCAGTTTCCGCCCAGAAACACCCACTTCCTGTCAATCACACTCCGATCACCAGAACGCAGAAAAAAACCTCATAATGCCGTGAGTAAAATACCAAACTTCTTAGCAAATTTACTTGGCGCAGCCGCAGTGCGAACACAGCGCATGCGCAGTTAGCGGAAAATCGCTGCGATGCGAAAAAATTTAACGAGCGAACAACTCGGAATGAGGGCCAAGATACGGTATTCTTAAAAAAAAAATATAAATATAAATACCAAGGTAATATGAGATTAATAAGCAGTAAATACTGCCAAGGTGAAAAATTATTGTATGTAATTGCAGGAGTAGCTTAACATATGTCCACTAACAGCGAGTGGGTAGCTAAAGTCTCCTATGATAATATCCCGTAGGTTAAACTAAGCACCAGTAGATTCAAAGGTTTGTTTCCTAATGTGGTGTTGATCCACCTTCTGTAGAGATGTCTGACAGTGGTGTCACCATAGGCATTTTAATGCAGCGGATTCGTCCTAGTATGAGGACTTCTTCAAGGGGATCCTTATACTAGGATGAAACGCGTTGGAACAGGGACTTGATGCTCACCCCTTGGACTTCCTACTTGCGGAGAGATAAGCTGTTACGTTTGTTACCTGCATTTATGGATAGCGAATCTGCCTATATATCCTTTTAAATCTTAGATTTTCCATATGCGGACAGATAAGATGGCTACATTCCTTAATTTTGTACGGTTATTACCTACACTTACGAACAGACAAGCTGCTATATATTTATATGTGTTTTTAATGTTATTTTTCTAATTGTATTTATTTGTGACCTGCATCTGTGGCAGGACTGTGTCTATTAAATTGTTACTGTTTTTAATCTATGTTGCTTTTTTATCAACAATTGGAACCAGCATAGTTCCTAATTCTTAAGCTTCTGTGATAATTCCAAAACAATACACACTATGGGGGTGATTCCGAGTTGTTCGCTCGCTAGCTGCTTTTAGCAGCATTGCACACGCTAAGCCGCCGCCCTCTGGGAGTGTATCTTAGCCTAGTAGAATTGCGAACGAATGATTCGCTAATTTTATCGTAATGATTACCCCGCAGTTTCTGAGTAGCTCCAGACTTACACTGCCATTGCGACCAGCTCAGTCCTTTTTGTTCCTGGTTTGACGTCACAACCACACCCAGCATTCGCCCAGCCACTCCCGCGTTTTTCCCTGAAACGCCTGCGTTTTTCCGCACACTCCCAGAAAACGTCCAGTTTCCGCCCATAAACACCCACTTCCTGTCAATCACACTACGATCAGCAGAACGATGAAAAAACTTTGTTACGCCGTGAGTAAAATACCAAACTTTTGTGCTAATTTACTTGGTGCAGGCGCACTGCGAACATTGCGCATGCGCAGTTTGCGACTAATCGCTCCGTAGCGAAAAAAAATAACGAGCGGACAACTCGGAATGACCCCCTATGTTGCCTTTATCTCTCTTTTACATGTCCTGCTCCTAAGAGTCATCAGCCTGAAAGTTTTTTTAAGCTAAGTTGTTATATATTGTTTTATCTATCAATACACCTGAACCTACAGGTTTTTTTCACCGACACTAGTAGGCGCTACTTTTACTCCATTTTCTTAATCTTTATCCCTGTACTGTTTAAGAGCTGCCACTCACCCATGTATGAGGTGTGTCGTGCCTAGCAAAAAGGATTACTAGAAATCAATCCTTTGCAAACTCATACCAGGGTATCTTATTATGTATACATAGGCGCTATCCTTAATTTTTTATAAATATATATATAGTCAGAAGTTTGAGTCCGGCACTCACAATAACAATGAAATCAGCGTGTCGGGTGCCCCATTAACACCTATTGCTAGGTGTAATATATGTGAACAGCAAAATTGGCACTCCGGACTTTCAGCAAAATAAGACACACATACAGCAAGGTATGTAAAGTCAACGTTTCGGGGACCTTCCTCCCCTTTATCAAGACATAAAATAAGACAGTAATACAACATTTAAATAGACTCACCCCCACGTGGAGAAGCAGCCTCCGCTCCATCCAGCCGGAGTCCGGTGACGTCATCGGCGCGACCCTGCGCCGGCGCTCCGTTCTCACTGGATAGGTGCGGTCAGCTGATACATAGTGACTGTAACCTAGAAACACGTATACACAAACCAAAGTGCAATTTGAAACTTCCATTATTGCCCTTGCTGACAGTAGTGAACAGACTGCAGTAGCAGCATAAGTCAAATGATCAACACTTTGCTTGCTGTATCTGCAGAATAGTATTGACAAAAAAAAAAGGGAAAAGAATTACCAATCAGCTTACTAGAGAGAACAATAAAATACCTGGGGTGATATTACATAGTACTATAAGATACTACCCTGTGATCTTAAGACACTGTAAGGTACAACAGATAATGCGAACCTGTAATTTCAAACAAGATATGCAAATATAACCATATCAGTAATTATTGACAGTCCATGGTATGCTCAAGACAGTCTGTGTGGCAAAAAGAAAAATAAAGCTAGCGTATTTAAAGAAAGCAATTATAGCTCAACATTTCATTTAGGCCCCATGGCTGGACAGTCTGCAACGTATGAATCCATCTTGCTTCCCTACATAAAAGGGCTTTGCCTCTATCTCCTCCTCGGATGCTGGGCGGAATCCAATCAATTATCTTGTAACGTATACTTGCAAGGCTATGGAGTGCCTATCCAAGCAGCGATGGAGTGGATAAATCAACAAGATGATTCCATTAAATTCACGTCGGAATGCAGTTTCCAGAATGTTCATTATCTAGATGTGAATGTGTCTATTGATGAGAATTGCAATATTCACACCTCCATGTACTATAAACCGACTGACAGGAACACCATCCTGGAAGCGAGTAGTCATCACCCCTATATGACAAAATGGGGTCTACCCTACTCACAGTTTTTGAGGATAAGTAGAATTTGCAGTGATCCGATAGATGCCAAATACCACATGGACCAGATGTTCCGAAAATTTCTTCAGAGAGGGTACAAACCTAAACTTTTAAGACAAGCCATGAAAAAAGCATCTTCACTTACTCAAGTACAAGCCTTGTCACCAGTGGACAAAAAACATAAAACAGACAACATCATTTGGACCCAGGATTTTCATACGGCAAGTCATAACATCACTCACTTTGCCAGACGAATCTGGCCCATTATTTCAAAGGACAAAGAATTACCAATGATGAAATCTACCTCCATCCTCACCTCTTTTAAGAGGGGCAGAAATATTAAAGACAGGGTGGTTCATAATGACATTTCCCAGTTCGCATTGGAGAAACCAAAGCATTTCCTGTCCAGAAAACCAGGGAATTTCCGTTGCTTAGGTTGTACCACTTGCAGCTGTCTAGAACAGGGAAATAAGTTTCAACACCCTAGATCGGGTAAAACCTTTACTCTCAAATATCCAGTAACATGTACGACTACGCATATTGTTTATTATATTAAATGCCCCTGCGGGCTCTTATATGTGGGCAAAAGCATCTGCCAATTTAAGGAACGGATTGCCTTACATCGTTCCAGCATTCGAGCCGCACTAGAGGGCAAGGGCTCAGATCAGCCTGTAGCAAGACATTTCAAAGAATATCAACATAGCCTTGCAAGTATACGTTACAAGATAATTGATTGGATTCCGCCCAGCATCCGAGGAGGAGATAGAGGCAATGCCCTTTTATGTAGGGAAGCAAGATGGATTCATACGTTGCAGACTGTCCAGCCATGGGGCCTAAATGAAATGTTGAGCTATAATTGCTTTCTTTAAATACGCTAGCTTTATTTTTCTTTTTGCCACACAGACTGTCTTGAGCATACCATGGACTGTCAATAATTACTGATATGGTTATATTTGCATATCTTGTTTGAAATTACAGGTTCGCATTATCTGTTGTACCTTACAGTGTCTTAAGATCACAGGGTAGTATCTTATAGTACTATGTAATATCACCCCAGGTATTTTATTGTTCTCTCTAGTAAGCTGATTGGTAACTCTTTTCCCTTTTTTTTTTTGTCAATACTATTCTGCAGATACAGCAAGCAAAGTGTTGATCATTTGACTTATGCTGCTACTGCAGTCTGTTCACTACTGTCAGCAAGGGCAATAATGGAAGTTTCAAATTGCACTTTGGTTTGTGTATACGTGTTTCTAGGTTACAGTCACTATGTATCAGCTGACCGCACCTATCCAGTGAGAACGGAGCGCCGGCGCAGGGTCGCGCCGATGACGTCACCGGACTCCGGCTGGACGGAGCGGAGGCTGCTTCTCCACGTGGGGGTGAGTCTATTTAAATGTTGTATTACTGTCTTATTTTATGTCTTGATAAAGGGGAGGAAGGTCCCCGAAATGTTGACTTTACATACCTTGCTGTATGTGTGTCTTATTTTGCTGAAAGTCCGGAGTGCCAATTTTGCTGTTCATATATATATATATATATATATATATATATATATATATACCTTATTTAGTCTATACTTTTGTATAATTATGTTGCATTCTCAATATTGTTAATCACATTTTTTTTGTGTTTTAGGATTATGCTGATTAAACAAGAGATACATTTGGATCTTCCATGAATTTTTCCATATTGAAGTGCTTTAAGATGAAGACAAGGAGTTTTACAGATATATTGCTACGTATCTATAGTGTATGAGATTCCTGGTTAAATATATTAGCCTGCGAACTTCAGACATTGGCTCTTTTCCAGCGAGTCTGCTTAATGTTTTAAACTAGCAACCAGTTGGGTATTGACTTTTAAAAGATTGCTCCTTAAGAAAATTCGGAAAAGACTCACTGGGAACCCATCAATGCCTGCAGTTTGCAGGCTATTATATGTACCCCTCCAAGTTACTGTAGTTATGTTTTCCAATATCCATAAACAAAAATAAGCTAAATGATAAGCCGTTCCCTTGTCTGTCACATAAGACCCTATCTCATGTACACTTACACATTCTGTGATGCTAAGAAGATGCTTCTTGAAAACTCTTTTCGAGCAACATGTATATTTTTATGCTGAGTTAAAATTGGGTTTGGTTCCTTCTGTAGTTAAGTAAAGGTGTCTTCTACTAGACAGAGTAGGAGACTCCTTTTGATTTTGAAAACTATTGTAGGTGAGTGTGTTTTTTAATGATACTTCATCAAAAAAAATATTTTTCTCTGAAATGGAAAGGAGATGGGATGGTTAAAGATTTGTTTAAGATCATTATACATCCTTTATATATAATTTTTTTACTGTATGTAGCTACTGTATGTGTAGCTACTATAGTCATACTTTTTTTTTGGGGGGGGGCTACTTTTGTTTAAAATGTGTATAATAGCTAAAGTATACAAGTTTTCAATTTGTGTTTTGGATTAGTATTGTTACATTTTACTGTATTTCCTTAATATACAGTAGTTATCTGTATGTTAAATTGTCAAAAGAATAAAAATGCATGAAACATTCATAAACTCACTTCTACCAAAGCAAACCAAATTGTTTACTGAATACACAGCTGATTCCCCAACCTGTGTCCCTGGCACAGTGCATCTCTAAACCACAGCTCACAGCCTGCCAGTTAACACTAGAAAACCAGAAAGCAGAGTTCCCTTTGCCGCCGCATCTCTAATTATTCTCTATTTAATTTTGCTTCTTTTTTTGTTATGTGTTTCTCACTGGGGGAATTAGCCTTACAATACTTCTGGTCTCATCATTGGAGATTAACAGGGAATATGAACAATTCTTTTTTGAAGCACTCCTAGGCCTATAGAAGTCTCATGTAGCTTGCTTCATGTCAGCAGAATATAAATGTCAGGTCCGGGTGTTTTTGTGAATCCGTTAACCCGGGACCAACCACAGGTGTAGGTGCTGAGGTATGAAGAAAGCAGGGAGGACGAAGAAAGTTCCGTTTCATATATTTATTAAAAATAACAATTCAGTAAAGAGTTAAATGACAAGTTGTTAATCATCATATTATACTGAAGTATTGCAGGAATGGCAGAAATAATATGCAGAATGAATCTCAAAGACAAATAAAAGAAATGTTCATGGAACTGTATATGAAACAAGCTGATGAATAAATGTTGAATTGTCCAAATATAAACAAGCTTTGATGCTGAACGGCAGAATGTGTTTAACTGGGTAATGCAGACATGAAGAAATAACTGTAAGGATTTGCAATGAAGTTTTGAGAGTTAACTGAGAGGCTGTGAAGAATTATCCTTGTTATGGTAACATAGAAAATAAAAGTACTTAATTGGGTTACTTGCGGGTTCCGGAGATCACTGTGAAAACTGTAGCAGATGACAAGGTGATGAACGGGTGAAATGCAGAGTAGAACAAACGAACAGCTGAGGGTAGTGGAATCCTCCAAACTTTGTATGGTTGAAGACAGGCAGACAAGGTAACCTCATGCAGGACTCTGGGAATCCAACTATTTCCAGTAGGTGTGCAATTAACTGATAGCACAGCGGAGAGCCGGTGGATCTTTAGCAGTGAAGGCTGCAGACGAACCTCTGGGAACGGAGGCGATATCTGGACCACGGGAATCACACAGGAATGCACGGAGAGAGCTCAGAGCTAGAGCACAGCGTTGATACAACAAAGCACTGGCCCAGAGTAACATAATCCCAGCCTACTTAAAGGCAGCACAAGCACGGGATTGGCTTACACCTGCCCACAGGTGTTTTCACAAGTGCTCTGTATTACCTATTTGGTCTCCAACATGGCCACCTCCTATACAGCAGACACACCGCAGTGCCTTAGGCCATTTGGTCCCCGCACTCACAGTTCTCAGACTCTGCATTACCTGTGCCACTGATCACGCCGCGTCCCCACACGGGCGCACAGCACCGCGAGCAACCGCACTGGCAACGGATGAACCCCAGAACCCGCAAAGGTGAGAGACCGGTTCGTGACAGTACCCCCTCTTCTACGGGTGGTCTCCGAACACCTTTGAACCTTGTCAGGATTTTTGGAGAAGTATTTCTGTACCAGTCTTGGAGCATGAACATCTTCAGAGAAAACCCAGGATCTCTCCTCCGGACCGTAACCCTTCCAGTCGACCAAAAACTGTAAACGTCCATATCGGGAACGTGAGTCCACAATCTCTTTAACTTCAAATTCCTCATTCTGCAAAGAGTGAACTTTAGGAGATTTGAACTGGGTAGTACGGAACTTATTGAGAATCAAAGGCTTTAGTAAAGATGTATGAAAGGCGTTAGGAATTCTCAAAGACGGTGGCAACTTGACTTTTTATGACAGAGGGTTGAGTACCTTTACAATGGGAAATGGACCAATAAACTTGGGAGCAAATTTCTTAGAAGGAACTTTGAACCTGAGATTGCGCGTAGAAATCCAAACTTGGTCTCCGACTTTGTAATTCGGTACAGCTTTACGTTTTCTATCTGCAAAAGATTTATAACGAGCGGAAGTTTTGACCAAGGACTTACGTACACAACTCCAGATTCTAGAAAGACGTTGAAGCTCTTGATCTGCCGCTGGAACCTCTAGGGCTGGCAATGGATGGAACTCTGGCACACGAGGATGAAAGCCGAAGTTAATATAAAAGGGCGTAGATTCTGAAGATGAATGGAAGAGATTATTATGAGCAAATTCTGCCAATGGAAGGTAGTCAACCCAGTCATCCTGTGAGGACGATATATATAGCCGGAGAAATGTTTCAAGGTCTTGGTTGACTCTCTCAGTTTGTCCATCTGTCTGAGGATGATATGTAGAAGAAAAATTCAACTTGACATTTAAAGATGAACAAAGCGACCTCCAAAACTTGGCCACAAACTGTGTTCCCCGATCAGAGATAATCTCTCGAGGAAGGCCATGCAACTTGAAGATTTCAGAGATGAACAATCTGGCTAGTAAAGGGGCTGATGGTAACCCAGTTAATGGAATGAAATGTGCCATTTTCGAAAATCGATCCACTATCACCCAAATGGTATTTCGCCCTTTTGATGGAGGTAGATCGGTCACGAAATCCATTGAGATATGAGTCCATGGTTGTTTGGGTATGGATAATGGATGTAATAAACCTGGTGGAGAACTTCTTTGACTCTTATGTTGGGCACATTTAGGACATGCTGCTATAAACTCTTGGACATCGGCTTTGAGACGTGGCCACCAATAAGACTGTTGAATAAATTTGAGAGTCTTTAGAACCCCAGGATGACCCATGAAGGAAGAGGAGTGAGCCCAGGTAAGCAGCCGTTTTCGAAGACTTGTGGCGACAAAGGTCTTGCCAGGCGGAGGAACTGAAGAGGTTCGAGTCATTAAAAAGGACGTAGGATTCACAATGGCTTGATTCGTGGTAGCATCATTTAATTCAGAAGAAGCAAAGGACCGGGAAAGGGCATCTGCCTTTTTGTTCTGAGACCCTGGACGATAGGTGAGCTTGCAATCAAATCGTGTAAAGAAAAGCGCCCATCGAGCTTGTCGTGGATTCAAACACTGAGCTGACTGCAGATACAGAAGATTCTTATAATCAGTATAAACTGTAATGCGATGTTGTGCTCCTTCTAGAAGGTATCTCCACTCCTCAAATGCCAACTTGATGGCAAGTAATTCTTGCTCACCGATTGCATAATTACGTTCTGCCGGGAGGAACTTACGGGAGAAATATCCGCAGGGATGGACCTTTTTATCTTCAAAGACTTGTGATAACACAGCTCCTACTGCTTCTGTAGATGCATCCACCTCTAGTAGAAAGGGACGATTCAAATCAGGCTGTCGAAGAATGGGAGCTGACCCAAAGGCTTGCTTTAAATCAGAGAAGGCTTTGATTGCTTCAGAAGACCAGTTCGTAGGATTTGCTCCCTTGCGGGTTAGGGCTGTGATGGGAGCAGCTAACGAAGAATAATTCTTAATGAATCTCCTATAGAAATTAGCAAAGCCAAGAAATCGCTGAATCCCCTTGAGAGTTGTAGGAGTGGACCAATCTCGGATAGCTTGTACCTTACCGGGATCCATACATAGCTCTGATGCAGAAATGATGTAACCAAGGAACGGTATGGAAGATACTTCAAAAGTGCACTTCTCTAGCTTACAATAAAGTTGATTTTTCCTCAGACGTGTCAGTACCTCTTTAACTTGGTGACGGTAAGCCTTTAGATCCTTAGAGAATATTAGGATATCATCCAAGTACACTACTAGACACTTGTAGAGAAGATCACGAAAAAGTTCATTCACATAGCTTTGAAAAACCGCAGGTGCATTACAAAGACCAAAAGGCATTACAAGGTATTCGTAATGTCCATCCCAGGTATTAAAAGCAGTCTTCCACTCGTCCCCTGCCCGGATGCGGATTAAATTGTAGGCCCCTCGGAGATCCAATTTTGTAAACACAGTAGCTCCCTTTACCCGGTCAAATAATTCTGGAATTAAGGGTAATGGGTACTTGTTTTTCACAGTGATCTCATTGAGTCCACGGTAATCTATGCATGGTCGTAACCCACCGTCCTTCTTCTTAACGAAGAAGAATCCGGCTCCTGCAGGTGAAGAAGATGGTCTGATAAATCCTTTGGTTAGATTTTCCTGTATATAATCAGACATAGCTTGCGTCTCTGGGATGGATAGCGGATAAATTCGTCCCCTAGGAGGTGTTTTACCCGGAACCAGGACGATTGGGCAATCCCATTCGCGATGAGGAGGTAGAGAGTCTGCTGCTTGTTTACTGAAAACATCCGCAAAAGATTGATACACCGGAGGTAGGTCGGGAAGGCTAATTGACCGGAGAGGTACAATTGAGGCTAAACAGTCCTTGGTACAAGATTTACCCCACGAAAGGACTTCCATGGTTTGCCAATTAAGTTGAGGATTATGCTTGTGCAGCCAAGGTAAACCAAGTATCACATCTTGAGAGGCTTTGGGAATCACGTAGAAGGAGACGTATTCGGAATGGAGCACACCAACTTTCATCTTGAGACATACGGTTCGATGAGTAATTATACCATCTGGAATTCGACTTCCATCCACTGCTGTAACAGCAACTGCTGCTTCCAGAGGCATGGTTTGAACTTTAAACCGTAAGACAAAGGCTGAGGAGATGAAGTTCTCAGCTGCCCCGGAATCTAGGAGAGCTGAAACTTTCACTGTAGCACTTGGAACTTCTAATTGAATAGACAAGGTCGGCTCTTTCCCAGAACGTGATTCTAAAGTAACTCCTAGCTTAACCTCTCTTGAATAAGCTAGGAGCGAGAGTTTCCCGGTCGGAGTTTGCAGAATTTAACTAAGTGTTCGGAGGACCCACAGTACATGCAGAGGTTACCCTGTCGACGACGAAGTCGTTCCTCCTCTGTGAGGCGAGAGCGCCCAATCTGCATAGGTTCTTCTGTCGTTACTGGAGACTGTGATGAAGAATCTTGTCGAGGCCTAGGACGATAATGTGGACTGGATCGCTCTGCCCTGGATTTCTCTAAACATCGCTCCCTGTAGCGTAGGTCAAGTTTGTTACAGAGGGAAATCCATTCATCCAGTTTAGTTGGCACATCCCGGATAGTTAAATCATCCTTGATTTTCTCTGAAAGTCCATTCCAAAACGCGGCGATCAGGGCCTCCTCATTCCAGTTTAACTCTGAAGACAACGTGCGAAACTGAATAATATATTGACTGACAGGACGTAAACCTTGACGTAGACGGAGAATCTCCAAAGATGCTGAGGTGGTCCTGCCTGGTTCGTCAAAGATTCTCCGGAAGGATGATACGAACTCCTTGTAATTAGAGAGGATAGAATCACCTCTTTCCCATAATGGTGATGCCCACTCCAGAGCCTGACCGGAAAGGAGGGCAATAATATATGCAACCTTAGAACGAGCTGATGGGAAACTGGCGGACAACAGTTAGAACTGGATCTCGCATTGATTCAGGAATCCTCTGCAAAGTTTTGGAGTTCCGTCAAACTTACTCGGAGAAGGTAACTGCAAGCGGGACGTAGGCAGCGTCACAGGAGAAGCTGTAGTGGTAACTGGGACAACCGGAGTTGGAATCAGGACTTGAGACGTTTTAATAGCCGTATGAAGAGTCTCTAAACGGTCTGCCATAGTTTGCATAAACTGTACTATTTGTGTCTGTATAGACTCCTGGTTTTCCAGACGGGAAAGGATATCTGACGTAGCACCGCCTCCTGCGAATTGGTCACTTGACGGATTCATGTGGCCAGTGCTTACTGTCAGGTCTGGGTGTTTTTGTGAATCCGTTAACCCGGGACCAACCACAGGTGTAGGTGCTGAGGTATGAAGAAAGCAGGGAGGACGAAGAAAGTTCCGTTTCATATATTTATTAAAAATAACAATTCAGTAAAGAGTTAAATGACAAGTTGTTAATCATCATATGATACTGAAGTATTGCAGGAATGGCAGAAATAATATGCAGAATGAATCTCAAAGACAAATAAAAGAAATGTTCATGGAACTGTATATGAAACAAGCTGATGAATAAATGTTGAATTGTCCAAATATAAACAAGCTTTGATGCTGAACGGCAGAATGTGTTTAACTGGGTAATGCAGACATGAAGAAATAACTGTAAGGGTTTGCAATGAAGTTTTGAGAGTTAACTGAGAGGCTGTGAAGAATTATCCTTGTTATGGTAACATAGAAAATAAAAGTACTTAATTGGGTTACTTGCGGGTTCCGGAGATCACTGTGAAAACTGTAGCAGATGACAAGGTGATGAACGGGTTAAATGCAGAGTAGAACAAACGAACAGCTGAGGGTAGTGGAATCCTCCAAACTTTGTATGGTTGAAGACAGGCAGACAAGGTAACCTCATGCAGGACTCTGGGAATCCAACTATTTCCAGTAGGTGTGCAATTAACTGAAAGCACAGCGGAGAGCCGGTGGATCTTTAGCAGTGAAGGCTGCAGACGAACCTCTGGGAACGGAGGCGATATCTGGACCACGGGAATCACACAGGAATGCACGGAGAGAGCTCAGAGCTAGAGCACAGCGTTGATACAACAAAGCACTGGCCCAGAGTAACATAATCCCAGCCTACTTAAAGGCAGCACAAGCACGGGATTGGCTTACACCTGCCCACAGGTGTTTTCACAAGTGCTCTGTATTACCTATTTGGTCTCCAACATGGCCACCTCCTATACAGCAGACACACCGCAGTGCCTTAGGCCATTTGGTCCCCGCACTCACAGTTCCCAGACTCTGCATTACCTGTGCCACTGATCACGCCGCGTCCCCACACGGGCGCACAGCACCGCGAGCAACCGCACTGGCAACGGATGAACCCCAGAACCCGCAAAGGTGAGAGACCGGTTCGTGACAATAAGGTTCTTTTGTTTCAATTGGCACTCGCCTGTGTTTCATGGCATTTTTAAGATTTTCGGAGCTGGCTGCATTATCTAAAACCCTGGCAGTATCCATTGTCTGTTAAAGCATTTGTATTGGCCGGAGTCTGGTGTTGTGCAAATTACAGGTATGGTATGTTGCTCTAAGACTGTTCAACTTGATCTAACTGGGCAAGGGCCATTGGGTTTCTAAATTGGCTTCAGGGATACTTGGATCTGCCTGGAGTCTTCACTGTAACTAAGGCCTCTAGTCTGGCTGTTGATGGAGCATGGTACACTATTATCTAAATATTATTCAGCTGAGTGTTTAAGCACCATAGGGCAGATGTATTAAGCCTGGAGAAGTGATAAAGTGGAAGGTTATACCGCACCAGCCACTCAGCTCCTAACTGGCAAGTTACAGACTGGGGGGCAGATTTCTTAAGCCTGGTGAAGTGATAAAATGACCGAAGATAAAGTTCCAGCCAGTCACCTCCTAACTGTCAATTTTCAAACCCAGCCTGTTACCTGGTAGTTAGGAGCTGATTGGCTAGGACTTTATCACCTTTCAAATTATCACTTCACCAGGCCTAATAAATCTACCCCTCAATTTAAAAAATGACAGTTAGGAGCTAACTGGCTGGTGCATTATCACCACTTTATCACTACTCCATGCTTAATACATCTGCCCCTATGTGTCTTTAACCAGGCGCTCACCACATGATTTCAGAACACACTCATTCTAGATCAGATGGGCACTTCTGCATAGTTTTAGCATGTTTTTTTATGCCCCTCAAATTGTGATGCTTGTTCAATAGAAACCAGCTTGTTAATATTACTACATACAGTTTTTTTATTACTGCAGGTATTGCTAAAGTTATCTTTTGTCTTCTCTGTCTCCTCATCTTGAGGAATTTTCATTTGTTGCTTGACTATATGAACTAAGTAGAACTTAAAAAATAGAAAAAAATTCAGTAGGTTGTTTTTTTTTTAGGTTTACCCCTTACTGAGTTAACTTGTGTTTTCCTACATTTACCTACCTTTTGTTCATATTTTTATTACCAATCCAATGCTACAATCATCCCTAAACATATTTTTTGTTGGCATTATTTAAAAAAAAGTATCTATTTTTGCCCCAAGCCCAGTTTAGTTAGTTTATTTGGGTGTACTCACCATCATAGAAACTTGATTGGAAGTGTGAACCACCCTGCCGGAGGCAGCAGTGCCGCTACCCTACTGGGATGGTTAGTTATGTTTAAAGGTAGAGTTGGATACTCTTATTTGTGTTAAAGGCACCCATGTGTGGTCCCATCCACAATGAATGTGCTTTTTCTTTCTTTGATTGATGGTCTGCACTGGTTGCTGCCTGTTATTTCAATGCTACTAAACAGTGTTTCTTACTGATGTTATTTTTAATAATAGCTTCCCTTTTTAATGCCACTTTATGAGGATAATTCAAAACTTATCGCAGGTCCCCGCGAGAACCCGCCAGCAGCTATTCAAATGTTGCTGCCGATGGGCGCGAGAAGTTCATTTCAGCTTGCTACCCCCAGGGGTGGCATGCTGAAATGCGTGTAAACAGACCCGTTTGTGTGCCTAAACAGATCTTTTCACGCCCATTGGTTTAGTCATGTTTAGGTGCTTTGCGGGCCTAAACCTGACTAATTGGCGCGATCAGCGCAATAAGTGGGGACAATTGTATATCGCACCACAATCTCCCGTCACTTTAGATGGGAGATTGGGAGCGAATAAACAATTGAGTTCACCCCTATGTCTCGGTGTGGATGATTCAAATGTTTTATTGCGTCCCATATTTTCATATCGCCCATCACTTTAGAGTGGGCAATTCTCAAATGTTTGTTAGCCATGCAAAATGTTTGAAAAGCTGCTCTTAATGGGCACCTGCTGCCCAGTCGGAGCAATGGAATTGCTCCGTCACACATAGGGAATCCAAACAACATTTTAATCACCCCCAGTGTGTTTATTTTTTGAGGTAAGTTATGTGCTCACACACGACACATTACGTGTCAGCCTTAACTAGGTTTAACCTTATTATAACATTTTGTTAATGTAAATTTAATAATTCTATTGTGAAATATGCAAAGGAATTTCACTGGTGCTGTTCATAATAGCTGACTTGCCATGATAAAAATAGCATTATAGAATATTAAGTTCCCCCAATATTTCTTGTCAAGTTTTAACAGTTGAAACCACCTAAAAAACGGAACAATATTGTAGATTTGGATTTTAGCACCTTACATCTCGTAGATCTGAATGATGAATATAATACTTGCTTTACGGATCAGTGATCTAACATCCAATTTGTTTTTCCGCACTACAAATATGATTGAATATCCCTTCCTATCTGGAAGACAGCTAGAATTACTGTGTTAGAATGACAGGCGTGACTGATTTGTTTTTATGTTACATGTCCTCTATAGTGGTTGGTTTCTCTATATGTGGTTTACAGTCATTTAAGGAACAGCTATAGTGATTTTTGTATTTTTTTTTAGACTTACAATAATGGGAGTTGACAAAGTTATTTCTATTACCTAAAATATTTAATATATCACACTGCTTTGTTCATAAGAGTTAACTTACATAAGAAAATGTAAGGTTCCTTTGTTTTCAAGATTTCTGAGACTAGATATATTTTCTGAAAACAGTAAAACATAATTAGTAAATTCCCCAGCCATTTGATATACTTCCATCTTTGTTTTATTGGATGTAGTTCCTTCACCAATAACAACACCTTTTTTTTTTCTTTGTTACAAATCTGTATTATTGAGTTTTACGTTAATAGAGCCATTACCAAACATTACTGCTAATATGCAAATGCAGGATAAGACATCATTATATTACTATACCGTTGGAGGAGCATGAATCAGGTAAAATGCAGTTACATAGAATGTTAACTAATGTTTCAATGTATATGGAGGGTAGAGTTGGATACCCTTATTTATGTTAAAGACACCCATGAGAGGTCCCCATTCACACTGCATGTGAAACATTTTTGTCAGAGAAACACTGAAATATTTTATAACCGGGTCAGGGGAACAGGTACCATCTCCTGGGGAAGATGGCAGGTGCAACTGGCCTCAACCAGTTTTATTGTGCAGAAAATAAAAATAAACATCAAAATAAAAACCTTGCCTTCCGGAGCCAACTGTACACAGGATAATACTAACTCACAAAAAACAAATACAAAAAGCTTTTACCAGGCACAGCTCACTGGATTTCAAGAGCGGGTTTCTCTCACAGAGACTCCATAGTCTCTCCTTTTCCCCAAGCACTGTGAAAGAACGATGATCAAGCTGACAGCCTTTTTAACCTTACCCATACAGCTGAAAGACCTAAAACCCCAAAGACCTGAACTGGGCCTGAATAAATAAAAAAGCACCCTCCCTCTATTCTCACATCCAACCCCAGGACCCTAATCCGGTTCTTACCAAAAACTAAAAGCTCTCAGCAGAACCAACACAATATTCCTTGAGTTTTAAAAGACATAGCTAGGAAACCCAGGGCAAATATACCTGCCTTCAACCACTATTACGGTGATCTTGTCACAATTGGTTAAAATTTTAAAATCTCTCCATATGAATTTTTCTTGAATTGAGTTCCGCTGCCATTTGCTTCATAATTTACGGTCTTTCCATTGTGTTTTGGAGGGCACCTGCATTAATGCAATTACATTATATTGGTGTTCTTCTTGCCGCAGATCTATTCATACACAGTAATAGATTTTATATATATATATATATATATATTTATATGTGTGTGTGTATATGTATATATATATATATATATATATATATCTGGTAATCCTCCTTGGGTCCTGTAATAGGACCTCTTTTGAAGAAAAATAGGCGGCACTCCATGGACTTAATGGGTTCAAGCTGTATTCAAAAAGGTATTTTCATGGTGCAAGAAAACAACGTTTCAAGGCTCTATGGCCTTTTCATCAGGTTATGCATCACAGGTGAAGTGAAAAACAAAAGACTGTTTTTTGTTTTTGTTTTTCACTTCACCTGTTACTTCTGCAGCTGGAAAGATTAATGTATCTAAAGCAGAGACCAAAGCATTACAGAATTTATCATTTTATGAGGTCATCGTCATTCACCCCGCAGATAAGGGTGGGGCGATTGTAATTCAAGATTTAGAAGTGTATAGAGCTGAGATTATATCACAACTGGTGGATCCTGATTTATATAGAAAATTAAGCAGGGACCCTACTGTTAATTACCAAAGGGAGCCTACAGTAATCAAGTTTTTAAATTAGCAATGGAGAATGAATTGATCTCCAAAAAATTTGTGAAACCCTTATGGTTCCACATCCAGTAGTCCCTGTGTTATACACACTCCCTAAATTACATAAAAATATCATCAGTCCCCCGAGTCGTCCCATCATATCAACCCGTAATTCATTATTACAGCCTGTTTCCCAACTCCTTGATTGTATTGTTCAACCACTATTGTCTAAGATCCTTTCTTAAGGATACCACTACATTTTTGAATAAATTAGTGGAATTGAAAGAGGTTCCTTCCAATACCCTCATGTGTTGTCTTGATATATTTAGCTTGTATACATCTAATCCTCACAGTGGGGGTATGCTAGCGATGAAGGAGTTTTTGAAAAAACATTTATCTACTTTGAGATTGAAGAATAGAGTGGAGTAAGAATATTGGCGCACCTTTTTAGACTATTGTAGCCCTCTTATAAGTAAAATGGTCTATCCCAAAATAGAATAATATGAAAAAAGGAAGTGTTCACTTATATATTTGGTGGCGCAGTTGTCTATTAATCACCAGGTGTGTTTGGAGGTAGATAAATTCAAATACTTATCCTTATTGGTATGTTCTGTGGCCTCTGGATTGGTCTTTGTCACTCAATCTTGTTTCTCCAGAGTGGAAGCATATAGGAAATTAAATAATAAACTGTTTCAGTGGATTCATCCACAATCACGTCAGGGAAGAAAATGCATGTGGTATTTATTTAATCTAAAACTAGTAAGCACTTATCAGCTTACCTAAATTTACACACAAAAATGTGTGCTGTAATCACATAAAGGTTTCTTTTTCACCAGACATATGCTTCATGATGTATACAGTAGATCTGTTAGCATACCTTTGCTTACACTAGACAGTGTTAGTGTGTGCCCATAAAGGTGTCTTTTTATCTATAAAAGTAGTTCAACATTGGGGCGTACCCATACGCTGCACGTTGTTGAACCATTCACATCAAAGTTTCTTTTCCTCGCTGATTGATAACCAGTTTGTAGTGATGATAAATAGTGATTTTATTAACAATAAAAATGTTTGGTTTTGCTGAATTTTGACATATCGAAAACACATTAAAAACACATAAAAAAAATATATATAAAAATATATATATATGGTAACTATCTCCTGAAATGAGGCACACAGCCCAAGGTGAGGATTATTGACTCAGGATTAGATCTAAGATCTAAGAAGTTTAATATCTGATACGCCCCCTATCTGGGGGTCATATAGTAAATGGATTTTTAGAACAGGGAGATGGAAGAAGAGCTTGCTCTGTCCACTCCACACATTGTCCCGGTATTGCAGTACCTCCAGGACCAAAATTATGATAGCAGGGAGTTAACTTCCACAGGACATCTGATCGAGCATAGTCCTTGCAGCAGACGTTTTCTAAGGGCCTTCTCGCCTTTTATTTGATCTCATGGGGGGCGACAACAAGGACAACGTTGTCTACTACGTGGCTAGGACATTCTGCTCTTTACCTGTTTTCTTCATGCAGTAAATACAATATACACTACTTGCGTGCAGGTCTGATAGGTTGCCCCTGCATTTGGGCTTGCTCACCTACATGACATGTGTAAGACCGGTATTATTTCTACTGTATGACAATACTCTGTATATGGAGATATGTCTGTCTATATGTATCTATCTCTCTATGCACACATGTATAAGGTATATCTGTGGTTCAGAGGTTCTTATTTTATGGAGCTCTCTCTTTATGGTTGTTTTTGTGTACTTTCTCTGTTGGTTGGGTTACTGTCTCTCCTCGGGCACAGTTTCTTAACTGGACTGGGGTTGGGTATAGAGGGGGAGGAGCCAGTCATACACATTAAAAATTTTAAAGTGCCGGCTCATTTGATCACCCCATCTATACCCCATAGTACTGAACTCCAGTGTCCCCTATGGACTCAGAGAAAGGGATTTACTGGTAAGTACCAAAATCCTGTTTTTGAAATAACAGTACATCACATTCTTTACGGCTTCAAGCCATCACCCTGAGGCCTTGAAAAAATGTTTACCCTCGATCTCAGATGATGCGGTGTGCCCGCATCACTAGTGATCCCATGAAAGTGTCTGAGCAATTGGATGCTTTGATTGAAAAATTTGTTGTCAGGGGATATGACCTGAAGACTTTAAGAAAACAAAAACAGGAAGTTTTGTTGTTGCCCAGTAGGAAACTCTTGTGTCCATCTATGATACGGAATGAGAAAATTATCCCGTGGGCTTCTGATTTTGCTACTGCTAGTCCCATAGTGAGATGAGCCACACAGGCGCTATGGCTCATTGTTAAATCAGATCCTGATCTTCCGTGTTTCAAAGAGTTAAGACCAGTCACAGTTTTCGAAAGAGGTTGCAATCTGCGTGACAGACTAGTACATACTGACATTATCGTCTGGGGTCATTCTCTCCCTAGTAATGTGTACATTAAACCTCCGGGCTGCTATAAGTGCAGTCAATGTACTACATGTCACATGATTGCATGCAAATCTTTCAAACATCCCCATGTAAACAAAACATGATATTAGCTACGTCCTCTCTTGTAGTTCATCTTTTGCTGTATACACTGTGATATGCCCTTGTGGCTTTTATTATGTGGGCCAAACCATACGCAAATTTAGTGAGAGGATGACAGCCCATACATCGGCTATACATTTGATTTTGTCAGGTCGTAAAATTAATCAACCCGTAGTCATTTGTTGCCATCTTTGAAACATTTTATGATTGACCATGTCCCCCAGTCTATACGTGTGGGTGACAGAGCAAAAGCTTTATTCCTAAAAGAATCAAAATGAGTAACGAGACTTGGGACAATTTTCCCAATGGTCTCAATGAAAAAATAAATTGGAACATGCTATAAGGTCCTTTGTGAACATTTAACATATTATAGTATATGATACACATAGGAAGACTGTGAGGACCGGCACTCCCCCTCCTGGACTTAGTGCTTGGGTGCCATCTCAGATAAGAATGGATAGTAGACAACAAAGCAGGCGGCACTCCAAGTCTGTTGAAAATTCAAGTGTATTTCACACACAAAACATGATCCGACGTTTCGGGGTCCAAGCGCCCCTTTGTCAAGGTGAACAATGTTCACCCCGAAACGTCGGATCATGTTTTGTGTGTGAAATACACTTGAATTTTCAACAGACTTGGAGTGCCGCCTGCTTTGTTGTCTACTATATGATATATATATATATATATACTGTATGTGTGTGTATAAATATGTGTGTATTCCCTATATGCATTAATATTGCACTGTTTATATACCCAATTTCATTCCTCTATGTATTGTTAATTGTGTATATATATATATATATATACAGTGTATATATATGTATGTATGTATTGTATTTTTAACATGTTTTGTATTATGCATATGCTCCTGTTGCCCTATAGACAAAATAGTCCTCCATAGCTTGGTATACACTGAGCGCTCTTGTGGAACGCGGAAGTCGAGCCTTATGGAACGCATGTGCTGCGGTTCCCATGGTTACCGGGTCCGCGAAACCGGAAGTGCGGCTTCGTGACCAGCGGTGAGGTGTGCTTCTGATTGTCTGCATGGCGACAGGTGAGCACCTTGTGTGGGGTATTTATGGAGGTTGTTGTATTCTTATTGTTGGTGTGGTCCTGAGGAAGGGGCTGGACCCCGAAAACGTTACACTAACATACCAAGTCTAATATAGATGATTTGCTGCATGTTAGTCTCAAGAGTGCCTTTGTCCATTGGATTCGTATAATATTAGGATTTGTGCATCAGGCGCCGGTTTTCATTGAAGGAGTGTCGATTGTTATTGAAAATAAAAATATATATGTATTGTGTGTGTATCATCCTTAAAGTGGATTTTCTATACTATTCAGTGGCAGAAGTACTGGAGACAATGGAGTTGAAATACCTGCCTATGGTGGCCTCGTACAGCTGTCGGGTGGGAGGAAGCAGGAAGGGGGGATCACCTGCTGAGAATGAAGTACATAGAGCAATTGGTGCCAACCTACAGGGGGTGTGGTGTGGGCAGAGCAGCGCTCACAGCTCCCACTACATCCACGCCCACAGCCAGCTAACATTAGTGGGAACAGATCAGAATAGAGAGCGTGTGCTGCCTGTGCAAGTGTTCAGCACAGTGTATGTGTTTGTGGGGGGAGTGCAGCTTTGTTATTCGGGAGAGCTGTATGTGTGTGAATCAGTGTGTAAGAGGGGTGCTAAGTAAGTGTGGGGGGGTGTAGCTGTGTGTGGGAGTGGTCTGTGTGAGCAAGGGACCTCTGTGGGGGAATCTGAGTGAGTGGGGAGAGCTATATTAAGGGGAGAGCTTTGTAATGTGGGGGATCTAGTTGAGGGGGAGAGCTGTATGTGTACGTATTTATATACAGTTGCGCTCATAAGTTTACATACCCTGGCAGAATTTGTGATTTTCTGGCCATTTGTCAGAGAATATGAATGATAACTCACAAACTTTTCTTTCACTCATGGTTAGTGGTTGGGTGATGCCATTTATTGTCAAACAACTGTGTTTACTCTTTTAAATTATAATGACAACAGAAACAACCCAAATGACTCTGATCAAAAGTTTACATACCCTGGAGATTTTGGCCTGATAACATGCACACAAGTTGACACAAACGGGTTTGAATGGCTACTAAAGGTAAACATCCTCACCTGTGATCTGTTTGCTTGTAATCAGTGTGTGTGTATAAAAGGTCAGTGAGTTTCTGGACTCCTGAAAGACCCTTGCATCTTTCATCCAGTGCTGCACTGACGTGTCTGGATTCTAAGTCACGGGGAAAGCAAAAGAATTGTCAATGGATCTGCGGGAAAAGGTAATTGAACTGTATAAAACAGGAAAGGGATATAAAAAGATATCCAAGCAATTGAGAATGCCAATCAGCAGTGTTCAAACTCTAATTAAGAAGTGGAAAATGAGGGATTCTGTGGAAACCAAATCACGGTCAGGTAGACCAACAAAAATTTCAGCCACAACTGCCAGGAAAATTGTTCGGGATGCAAAGAAAAATCCACAAATAACTTCAGCTGAAATACAGGACTCTCTGAAAAAAAGTGGTGTGGTTGTTTCAAGATGCACAATAAGGAGGCATTTGAAGAAAAATGGGCTGCATGGTCGAGTCGCCAGAAGAAAGCCATTACTACGCAAATGCCACAAAGCATCCCGCTTACAATACTCCAAACAGCACAGAGACAAGCCTCAAAACTTCTGGAACAAAGTCATTTGGAGTGATGAGACCAAAATTGAACTTTTTGGGCACAACCATAAACGTTACATTTATTATTATTATTATTATTATTATTATAGTATTAGCAGTTTATTATATAGTGCAGCATATTCCGTTGCGCTTTACAATTTGAACAACAGTTATAGAACAAAACTGGGCAAAGACAGACAGACATAGAGGTAGGAAGGCCCTGCTCGCAGCTTACAATCTATAGGGAAATAGGCATTAATACGCAAGGATAGATGCTACCTGTTACATAATAGTTCCCCAGATTGCTAGGTTCTTAGTGGGTTGTATGATATGATCACCCAGCAATGTTGGGAGACAAAATGTGAGGTTATGTGGACTCTACAGAGGGGATGTAACTGGATAGGGAAGCATTGAAGGTTATGTGTGCGGGTCTGGAATTTGGTAGGCTTGTCTGAAGAGATGAGTTTTCAGGGAACGTTTAAAGGTTTGGAGAGTAGAGGAGAGTCTTATTGTGTGTGGGAGGGCATTCCACAGAGTGGGTGAAGCCCGGGTAAAGTCCTGTAATTTGTGAGTGGGAACAGGTAATACCTGTACATGTGGATGGGAGACGCAGATCTTGTGCAGAGCGGAGAGGTCTGGTAAGGAGATATTTTGAGATGAGTGAGGAGCTGTGTGATGATGCAGTTTGGTTAATAGCCTTGTATGTAAGTAAAAGTATTTTATATTTGACACGGTAGAATACCGGTAACCAATGGAGGGACTGACAGAGCGGATCAGCAGATGAAGAACGTCTGGCGAGGAAGATTAGCCTCGCAGCTACATTTAAAATGGTTTTAAGTGGTGAGAGCCTATGTTTGGGAAGACCAGTAAGGAGACTGTTACAATAATCAATGCGGGAGATGATGAGTGCATGTATTAGAGTTTTTGCAGTGTCTTGTGTAAGATAAGGGCGTATTTTGGATATGTAGTTTGGAGAGGAGTCAACAAGGCCTATGATGAAAGGTACACCATTCCTACTGTGAAACACGGAGGTGGATCGCTGATGTTTTGGCGATGTGTGAGCTACAAAGGCACTGGAAACTTGGTCAGAATTGATGGCAGATGAATGCAGCATGTTATCAGAAAATACTGGAGAAAAATTTGCACTCGTCAGCCCGGAAGCTGCGCATGGGACGAACTTGGACGTCCCAACATGACAATGTTCCAAAACACAAGGCCAAGTCGACCTGTCATTGGCTACAGCAGAATAAAGTGAAGGTTCTGGAGTGGCCATCTCAGTCTCCTGACCTCAATATCATTGAGCCACTCTGGGGAAACGTGCAGTTCATGCAAGACAGCCCAAGAATTTACAGGAACTGGAGGCTTTTTGCCAAGAAGAATGGGCAGCTTTACCATCTGAGAAAATAAAGAGCCTCATCCACAACTACCACAAAAGACTTCAAGCTGTCATTGATGTTAAAGGGGGCAATAAACGGTATTAAGAACTGGGGTATGTAAACTTTTGATCAGGGTCATTTGGGTAGTTTCTGTTGTCATTATGATTTAAAAAGAGTAAACACAGTTGTTTAACAATAAATGGCTTCACCCAATCACTTAACCATGAGTGAAAGAAAAGTTTGTGAGTTATCATTCATATTCTCTGACAAATGGCCAGAAAATCACAAATTCTGCTAGGGTATGTAAACTTATGAGCACAACTGTATACATTAATATGGGTCCATGAGGAGGTATATTTTCTAGGTTCATGTGGGGTCTTTATCCGGCTCTATATAGTCTACACAATTTGTGCCCCACTTATGGCTATAACAACAGCCCCAGAGGGCACCACCAAGGCTGTCTCCCATATGACACCACTCCCGACACCAGACTTTTTCTTGCCTCAGGGCGGCGAGGATGAAATTATGCCACTGATACTATTGGACAGTTTAGTCTTTTATGGAGCAATACCTTGTTGATATATTTAGGTATTGAGTGAAGATTTACAATGACAATATAAGAAATGATATATATATTTTTATACTCAAGTGCCAAAAGTCAAAGTATAGATGCCTAGTATCGTGCAGTACCCACTTTTGCCCAGCGAAGTGCAGTATCTCGATGTGGCATCAATTCCATGTGTGAACAGAAGACTTCTGGAGAGATGTTAACCCTTGCCATCTGGATAGCTTCCCACAGCTCCCTGATATTTGTAGGTTCAGGATCTTGGGTGTGAATGGACCTCTCCACCAAGTCCCATAAAATGCTTGATTGGGTTCATGTTAGACACATGTGGTTGCCACACCATTTGTCACAACTTTTCAGAATGCTCTTCGGGCCAACTTCTGGACAACTTGGGATTGATGACAAAGTGCTTTATACTGCTATAATATTCCACCGTTATGGGGGTATAGAAGTTCATGAAGGGCTGCAAATGGTCATGAAGACAACATCATAAACAACAAACATGAAAAATGTAAATTGCTGAGTGCGTAGCAAGCAGCTGGTTTTAGTAAAAATCCAAAAGAAAGCTACCTCTCACCTTCACCAAAATATATATGCAAAGAAAAAAAAAGGAAATCCCTTAAACAGCACTAAAAGAACATATCACTAATCCTTTTGGATGAATGGGTTCCCTTGTTCCCAAAATTATCCTCAGCGGCTCAAATTAGTAGGCTCAGGAGGAATCAAAAAAGGAAAAAGGTGTACATAGTAATGTACAGGTTTTTTTTAATTTGACATACATGAAAGACAAAATCACACTTTAAAAGCAATGTCACATTGACATTAAGCATAAGTCTCACAAAGGGAATCCATGAGTGGCTACAAGCAACAATTACCAGCTAAGGTGTAGAACTATGCAAGCATATGTGGAATATAAATACCCTTCAGTTCAGGTCCTGGGCCCCTCACTGTAGTGGGTTCACGATCTGTGCCATATTCTCTTCAGGAGTTATCTGCCAACACGTCCCTCATTAATCCACGCATTTTGACCCTCTTGTTGGTGTCTTTCTCAAGATTGAAATGGTGTGATTGCCTCTCTCCATATAGACAAAGTTTAAATACCCCCGTTGTCCTATCGTTGCTTTCCAGATGCAGCTGATCCCTATACAGAGAAAAATTACAAGTTCCATGATCCTTTGCTGTGTCTGGCCGCCAGTGAGTATTCCCGAGGTGTTGGATTTATAGTGACGTGCTCTCGTCACGTCACTTCCAGTATGTTACTATGGTGTCAAACATTAACTTCCGGAATTGTGGGACTTGAGTATAAAAACAGTGAATGGAAGCATATGTTTAAGATGCTTATGCGCTAATTCAAATCCATTTACTGTATATTGTTTTCATATTTTAACAAGCCGAATGTACACCTCTGGTAGTTGGGTACCTCAGTATACATAAATATTTGTGGTTAAAATACAAAATGTAATAATATAACCAAATGCCAATACACCAGAAAAGTGCAGAAATAAAATGAGAAGGTGATAGGATGCATTAAATATATCCTATAAAAACCATTTTATTATAAAATCAAGATTCACCCTGCCAGACTTTAAAGTACCATAATCAATGATGCCATTCATCTCTGTCCTGGCGAGTTGACTAGGCAGGTCTCTCCGGCACCAGTGGCATCTCACCCACTGGAGCCCCAGAAGTCTACTAATCCCTGAAATGCAACTGTTGTCTGAAATGATACGAAAGGGCGTGAGCCCTATATGCACCTGTAGGGCGCTTGAAGTCTATCCGACATAAAATAACCCACAAGTGCATTCGATAATGTATATGACACTTTTAGTGTTGGATGTAGTAAAATCCCTTATAGGCAGGTTTTACCATTTATCATTATATCAGTAATTTTATTATAATAATAATAATAATTTTATTTATATAGCGCTCTTTCTCCAATAGGACCCAAGGCGCTTAACAGATACATAGCATAATATAGTACAGAAAATAATGAAGTACATTTTCATAAAATACAGAAGCATGAAGATACTAAAAGGGACATTATGGAAATGCTTGAGTAAACAGAAAAGTCTTGAGTCTACTTTTGAAGGATTCTATAGTTGGGGCCTCTCGCACTGTGCGGGGAAGTGAGTTCCATAGAGTCGGAGCCGCATGACTAAAAGCTCGACCCCCAGATGGAATTACGGTAGATTCTAGGTACTGCTAAAAGTCCTTCATCTACAGATCGCAGTAATCGAGTGGGGCAGTATGGGGTCAGAAGCTGTTTCAGGTACCTTGGGCCTTGGTCATGTAATGCTTTGAAACTCAGTAAGCCAATCTTGAAGATGATTCACCATCGTACAGGCAGCCAGTGAAGGGAGTACAGGATGGGTGTTATGTGGCTAGAACGGGGCTGGTTGGTTAATAGCCTGGCAGCTGTGTTTTGCACCAGCTGTAAGCGCTGCAATTCTTTTGCTGGTAGACCAAGGTAGAGGGCATTACAGTAGTCTAAACGAGATGATACAAATGCATGTATGACTTTTGGCATATCATCTGAGGGAATTAAGTGCTTGATTCTGGCTATGTTCCTCAGGTGAAAGAATGAGGATTTGATTGTGGCTGATATCTGATGTTTAAGTGTCAAGCCACCATCCAGGACAACGCCAAGATTCCGCACACGATCACTGGTCTGTAATTCTGAATCCCCGAGTGTAAGTCCAGTTGGTTGGCTATGCTGCAGTCTTGTCCTTTGATGTTGCGGTCGTATCACAAGGACCTCTGTTTTATCCGGGTTCAGTCGCAGCCAACTGGCGCTCATCCACTCCTGTAGCTCAGCTAGACAGCCATTTAGGGTTGCTATTGGGTTATCAGTGCCCGGAGCAAAGGACAAGTACAGTTGTGTATCATCTGCATAGCAGTGGTAGACCAGGCCATGGCGCCTGATTATTTCGCCCATGGGGAGCATGTATACTGCAAAAAGCATGGGGGATAGTATAGAACCTTGTGGGACACCACATGGCAATGGCACTGGTGGTGATGAGTATAATCCAGATGATACTCTCTGTGACCTGCCTGTGAGAAATGATTTGAACCAGCTTAGAACTGTGCCATCCAGACCACAGAAATGTATCAGTCGCTCAATCAGAAGCCCATGGTCCACGGTATCAAATGCTGCCGAGAGATCCAGAAGGATTAATATTGAACAGTCACCTCTGTCTTTTGCCATCAGAAGATCAATTAACACACACACCAGGACTGTTTCAGTGCTATGTCTTCTCCTGAATCCTGATTGAAATGGATCATAAATATCATGGGTTGCCAGGCGGGTTTCCAGTTGATTTGCAATGACTTTATCAATAACCTTTCCTAGGAAAGGAAGGTTTGATACCGGTCTGTAGTTGGTCATGCAGTCGGGATCTAAATTAGGTTTTTTAAGAAGTGGTCTAACAGTTGCTTCCTTTAGGGGTCCAGGAAAAATGCCTGTCTGCAAAGAGCATTGAACAATTTTTGTAAAGACAGGACCAATTATATCCATACAACCTATTAGAAGCTTGGTTGAGGCTGGGTCCAGATAACAGGTGGTGGGACGCAAAATCCGAGCAATTTCAGCAGTGTACTTTACATCCACTGGATCAAAGCTGGTCCATGAAGGCAGGTAGCTTATATTGGCAGGCTTTGTAGTTTGGCACTCCTTTGATGGCACTGTGGAGATTCCAGCCTGGATGGTGGATATTTTATCTGCAAAGAAGTTTACAAACTCGTTGCATCTTGCCTGGGAGAGGGTCTCATCAGTCTGCAGGCATGCTGGCTTGCAAAGCATCTCCACTGTGCGGAAAAGTTGAGCTGGCCTATTGTTTGCTGCTGTGATCTCATTTGACAGGAACTGTGCTTTCTTACAAGTGATTGTCGATTGATATTCTTCGTTATGCTTTATTAGTTTTATTTTGTCATCCACTAGGTTAATCTTCCTCCATCGTCTTTCCAGTCTACGCCCCCTTTTCTTGAGCTCACTAACACTGTTGTCAAACCATGGAGCTTGACGTTGTGGTTTGCGAGGTCTTATACGCACAGGGGCGATAATATCAATTGCAGCCATAACATCCCTATTATAATAACGGACTAGGGAACAGGGATCTTCACAGGCACCCAGTATAGCAGAGAGATCCAGATTTGCTGCAAGAGCCTGGGGAGTCATACCCCTCCTTGGACGATACCTGGTCAACTCCACGGGCAGAGATCTTAATTGAGGGGTTGCAACTGAGAACCAGAGGGAGTAGTGGTCTGACCAGATGACTGGGTTTATTTTTAGGTCAGTGACTTCTAATCCAATCTGAAAGACAAGGTCCAGAGTGTGACCACTTTTATGTGTGGCAGAGGGAATGACCTGTGTGAAGCCCAGACCATTCATTGTGCACAGGAGGTCTTGGCCAAGGCGAGAGAGCTCATCATCCACCCATGCATTGAAATCCCCGAGGATGAGCCATCTTTGATGTTCCAGAACCAGGCCAGCGACAGTGTCTGCAATTTCTTGCAGAAATATCTTTCCATCTCCAGGTGGCCGGTAAATGAGAAGTACTCTGAAACCCCTTTACTTCTTTACAACCCACACAAGAAGCACAATATAAGAAACCCATTGTTTTTATGGTGGTAAGTGATCTGGTTGGTGGCAAAGCACTTCTTACCAGAGTATTGCTATTGGTAGGAGCCTTCCTATACAGTATATGTACATAGGTTTGGATGGAAGTGTTTGCCCTATAATGGTGCCTTTTTTCAAAATCCCCTTAAATTTTTTTTTCTTTTATTCCAGAATTTTATGTTGACTACTAAAAATTGTGACAAATGACCATTCATAGACGTATTTTGTTTAATTGCAAAAAGAAAAAATAGACAAGATTTATCCAGCGCTACTGTTTAGATGATATCCTCATAAGGATTATCCTGGAATATCCCTCTGGTCAATGGGATTGGATCCAGTTGAACCCATAAGTAATGAAAAAACACACATTTCCAGGACTCCTTGAAAAAGACCCCAGTATTGGGGTAGAAACGCGTCGAAGGTTTTGCCTAATGGACGCCGAGGGTGACTGTAATTAATGGACCCAGGGAACTCCATACAGCGCAAGTAAAACCTGTGTGTGCCCGGGACTCACCTTTTAACATGCTGTTGATGAACTGAGGCATCAGTTCACATTTCCCTGGCAATTTCATACATTGCAGCCACTAAGGCGATCCCTTATTTAAAAGTGTGGAGCAACTATTAAGATTCCATTTGTAATATTGTGTTATTATTTGCACTGTAATTGATACATGTTGATTAAAATTGTACTTCACTATACAATTTTTTCATTACTTCTGGGTTCAACTGGATCCAATCCCATTGACCAGAGGGATATTCCATGATAATCCTTATGAGGATGTCATCTAGACAGTAGTGCTGGATAAGTCTTTCCTATTTTTTCTTTTTGCAATTTGTGGTGGAGGTGTTGAGGAATCCTCTGTATTGGTATAGATTGGTCTAGCTGCACATCACTTAGCGCACTATTATTGGTCCCACCCCCTTTTTTTCTCAGTATTTTGATTAATTGTTTTACTTTCCAACAAGATCTCCATTGGAATTTCTTTTGCCTCTATTATTGTTTTGTCTATTTTGGATGGGGCATATCCTGATTTCAGGAATTTTCCCCTCATCTCAATAGCTTGCTCATCAAAAACTTCTAGTTTAGTGCAATTCCTTTTTAATTGTGTTAGCTGTCCGCTAGGAATGGAACTCAGCCAGTCCTGGTGGTGACAGCTTTCCATTCCTATACAATAACTATAATATATTGGTTTATTATAAATTTTCATTTTAATAGCATCATGTCACAACTGAGGGCTGGTGTTGGTCTGAGACAGCCTCAGTTGTAGGGGCTGGTGTAAAGGTGAATCTAGGTGGCTGAATAGGACTCTTAGACATAGAGGACTTCTACCACCAATGCCCAAAGATGTGACCACGACAACAAAGATAAAATGAATGTTTATTAAACACAGTTCTGGTGGTACACCGGCAGTTGCACAGTATGATATGAGAAATGATTAAAAACAGTACATAATTCCACAAGAAATATCAGTTGTAATATTCCCTTAGGTGTGGTATCCGCACAAGGCTAGCTTGGGAGATTAGGAGATGGACAGTCCTTACCAACACCTAGGTGCTGTAGAATAGATGAAAGCTGGAACTGGCCAGCAGATGTAATACAGAGGCTGAGCGTACTGCAGAATGAATGATACTTGTAAACTGCCGGTTTTGCCGGATGAAACGGATATTGAGGAACTGTGAATGAAATGCAGATCCGGATGAAACAGATAATGAGGAACTGTGAATGAAGTGCAGATGATCCAGTGTAAGTAGCAGAGTTTGAATGACACTGGTGATGCTAGAGATCGATGAATTGAGAAAAACAGATGACTTGAATACTGTAGATATCAGGAACACCGATGACGATAGGTAGCTGAACACCACTGGAAGCCCAATGCTGGAAGCTGGTGTTTTTGGAGCACTGCCAATAGCAGAAAACAATGAGGATACTATGGAGTCAGGCAGGCACCGCAGTGTGGTGATAGGTGCAGGTCTCTGTAGAACTGGGGACTTCAGGAGCTGGAATACCTGAAACACAGAATCACAGAGAGCAGAGACAGGATACACTGGTAAAACCAAAGCACTGACAACTTCCTGGTCTAGGATCAGTCCCTTTATACCCTCAGCAGTGCAGGGATTTGATCAGCAATCAGGCAGAGCTCAGCGGTACTGTAGACTGGTGGAAACAGAACCAACATGGCTGCGCCCATACTTGTTCTTGGAGGGAAACCTGGCTTGTAATTCCATGTGAAGCTTTCACAGTAATGGCGGCAGCGGCCGCAGGACACAGTGATGTCAAAACTGCACAGCAACCTCCCAGCGGCGAAAGCTACAGCAGGTGAGAGGCGCCGCACAGACCTGTAGTGCTTTACTGTAGTAATCGCGGCAAAGGCCGCAGCTGACAGGAGTCGCCACACAGATCTGTCCATGCGCTGAGCGTGCATCAATGGCGGTGGGGGCCGCAACTAACAGGAGATGCTATGCAGAGCCGTCCAAGTGCTGAGAGTACGGTAATGGCGGCAGAGGCCGCGATGAGCTAGAAACGCCATTCCATTTAAGAGTTCCTTGTGACAGCACCTGCAGACTGGTAGAGAGGAAATATGAAGTAAGGACATTTAGCAACATGATTGAGACCCGGCCCTGGAACGCTGAGCCAACCTCAGAAGACACCTGAAAGGTTAAAAATGATGTCCAGTAGTCCGGATCGTGACACATCATCCTCGAAGTAAACACAAACGTCCAGAAAGTTAATCTTGGAATTGCTACTATTAAAAGAGAATTCTATATTTAAAAGATTATAATTAAGATAATTTAAAAAAGTCTTCAAGGAGGTCTTGTCCTCCCTTCCAAATAAAAATGACCTCATCTATGTATCGGGAACAGGACAACAGGATCTCTCCAAAGGGATTGGGACCCCATATGGCATCATTCTCCCATTGTCCTATAAATATGTTGGCATAACTCTGAGTGAACCTGGTACCCATTGCGGTCCCGATCGTCTATAAATGAAATACATCTTTAAAAACAAAATTGTTAAAATACACTGTACCCCTTCTATGATAAAATCTTGGAGACCCCAATCCAAATCCCTGTCTTTGAGGACTTTCGTGATAGCCTTGATCCGCTAACTGTGATCTATAATGGTATAAAGGGACCGAACGTTCGCAGTTACTATGATTTATTATTATTTATTATTACTAGTACCAGTTATTTATATACAGTAGTACACACATATTCCACAGTGCTTTACAGAGAATATTTGGCCATTCACATCTGTCCTTGCCCCAGTGGAGTTTACAATCTATTTTCCCTATCGCATGTACACACAGACATATTCACGCTATGGTTAATTTTGTTTGGAGCCAATTAATATACCAGTATATTTTTGGATTGTGGGTGGAAACCCACACAAGTACGGGGAGAATAGACAAACTCCACACAGGCTATGATGGGAATCGAACCTATGACCTCAGAGACAGTAATGCTAACCATTACACTATCCATAGGTCATCCTCCCATTTGAATGTGGTAAGTATATTTAAAAAGTGTTTAGTGTCAAATGGGAACGGTTTTGTGAAACTAATGGTTGTATATAATAGTCTATTATTTCAGAAAGATTTGCCGTCACTGATTCAATTCCTGAGACAATTGGTCTCCCCGCTGGTCTTAGTGGATCCTTGTGTATCTTTGGAAGCACATGGATGACAGGATGACAGGCTCAGGATAAATCAGAAACTCACATTCTATTTTCTCTAGCACTTTTTTTTTGTATTTATCCAACAAGGCTCGGAGTTATTCCAGGATCCCACTGGTGGGGTCAGGCCGTAATTTGTGATAGGTACCCCTATCCTTAACCTGCCATAACATTTCTTTCTCATACATGGTTTTGATCATCACAACAACCCCCCCCCCACACACACACACACACACACACACACACACACACACACACACCACCTTAGTTGGTGGGTTTCACCACTATGTCAGTATTTAAGATTTTTTTTTATTCTTATCTTTCCTTAAAGAACAAGTTTGACTTGAAGTTTTTATTCTCCATTTTCTTAATATCTGCACAAACCTGCATGCAGAATGTGCCAAAAGACTCCCTCTCATAAACATGGGATTGAAGACTGATTTGGGCTTGAAGGGGTACTCTTCAATTCTGGAGACAAAGGCGTGACAGAGGACTCTTTATTAAGAAAAAAATGATTGAAGATTTCCTATTCTACTTAGTCAGGTCTACCAATGTAGAGAATGTATTCAGTGTAATAGATGGGGCATATTTTAAGCCACTTTCCAATTCTGCTATTTCCTCTTTCTTGAGTATGTGGCTACTTAAATTTTATATTTTAACTTTACCGTTGGATTTTTCTGCACCACTGTTTATAATTTAGTGAATTCCTTCATTGGGATTCAGGTTCTTCCCTTCTTCAGGTCCTTCCCTTTTTTCCACTTTGTTTTTTTTCCTTTTTATTGTCATTATTTTAGTTTTTACTGTCTTTCCTATCACCCTACCACAACTACCACAGTTGTTATCTGTACAGAGCCCATATCTTCGCTTCTCATTTCTCCTAAATGGTGCCCTCCTCAGCACCAATCTCTCTGTTAGCATTTTGTTTGTTCCTCCTTTCTTTATTCTCATATTAAGTCTTATTCTGATAATATTGCTTATGCCATTAATCTTTATGGGCGGAGCCCTCTCTTGATAATTAGCCCTTTTTATAAGAGTCCATTTACCCATTTGTGGTTGGATTTGTCTGCTTTCCTTTCGACTGTTGATATTGAGTTTTAGTCCTTCCACTCTCTCTAAATTCCCTCACCGTTATTTGTTTTGGTTAGTATGTTCGTCAAATAAAATATTCTTATCCCCATTAAACCTTTTTACTTTCTGTTAAAAAAATACTTTTTCGTTCTTTTTTCAGACTATTTTCTATTTTCTCCTTATAATCTTGTGTGTCTATGAAAGGGATAACCATTTTTTTTAACATGAGAATTTCTTCCTCTAATTTACTTAATTCCCTCTTTCTATCCTCTGTGAGGAGTTTGATAAGGGAAAATAAACTGGTTTTTAGTATCCTATCCCATTCTATTTGAGAAGTCTCGCTGGCTGAGGAGAAAGAGGCATTTTTCTGGATAATTAGCCCCCTAGGGATAATCTGGTGAGTCTGGTATCTTTCCAGTGTCACCATTTCCCACCAAATACGATTATCTTTCAACATCACACTTTCTAAGTTTTTCATGACACTTTCTAAACTGTCGTAAATTAATAGGGCAGGTTCACAATTGTCTCTGAATAAGTTTTCACAGATGTTTCCTATTTTCACGGCATTTAAACATATTTGCAGCACTAACTTGACTTTAACAAAGGAAAGCATCAAAACAAAACATAAAGAATGTGAAGTGCTAAGTGCGCAACATGCTGCTTGTTTTAGTTAAAATCCAAAAGAAGGTGACATAAAATCACACTTAAAAAGAAATGTCACATTGACATTAAGTATAAATCACACAAGGGGAATCCGTGAGTGGCTACAAACAACAATTACTGAGTAATGGGGGTCATTCCGAGTTGTTCGCTCGTTATTTTTTTCTCGCAACGGAGCGATTAGTCGCTAATGCGCATGCGCAATGTCCGCAGTGCGACTGCGCCAAGTAAATTTGCTATGCAGTTAGGAATTTTACTCACGGCATTACGAGGTTTTTTCTTCGTTCTGGTGATCGTAATGTGATTGACAGGAAGTGGGTGTTTCTGGGCGGAAACTGGCCGTTTTATGGGAGTGTGTGAAAAAACGCTACCGTTTCTGGGAAAAACGCGAGAGTGGCTGGAGAAACGGAGGAGTGTCTGGGCGAACGCTGGGTGTGTTTGTGATGTCAAACCAGGAACGACAAGCACTGAACTGATCGCAGATGCCGAGTAAGTGTGGAGCTACTCAGAAACTGCTAAGAAGTGTCAATTCGCAATTCTGCTAATCTTTCGTTCGCAATTTTGATAAGCTAAGATTCACTCCCAGTAGGCGGCGGCTTAGCGTGTGCAAAGCTGCTAAAAGCAGCTTGCGAGCGAACAACTCGGAATGACCCCCAATGTGTAGAACTGTGCAAGCAGTTCTAAAAGTGCGTAGGTGGAATATAAATTCCCTTCAGTTCAGGTCTTGGGTCCCTCACTGTCACAATCTGTGCTGGATTCTTTTCAGGAGCAATCTACCAACACGTCCCCCATTAATCCACGCATTTCGACCCTCTGGCTGGTGTCTTTCTCAAGATTCAAATGGTGCGAATGCCTCTCTCCACATAGACAAGTTTAAATACCCCAATTTTCCTATCGTTGTGATCCAGACGCAGCTGATCCCAATACAGAGACCAACTACAATTCCCATGATCCTTTGCTGTGCCCGGCTGCCAATGACAATTCCCGAGGGGTTAGTTTTGATAGTGAAATGCTCTCATCATGTCACTTCTAGTCCGTTACTATGGTGTCGAACAGCAACTTCGGGAATTGTGGGACTTGTGTATAGATCAATGAATGGAAGCAGATGTTTTATGCGCTGATTAAAATCCATTTATATTGTTTTCCTATTTTAATAAGTCTCTTGTACACCTCGGGTAGTCTGTATCAGGGTTACTTCAATATAAATAAAACAATATTTGTGGGTAAAATACAAAATGTAATAATCAATAAAACCAAATGCCAATACACCAGAAAAGTGCAGAAATAAAGTGCAGAGGTGATAGGATGCCTTAAATATATACTATAAAAAATAAGATTTTACTCACCGGTAAATCTATTTCTCGTAGTCCGTAGTGGATGCTGGGGACTCCGTACGGACCATGGGGAATAGACGGGCTCCGCAGGAGACATGGACACTTTAAGAAATAATTTAGATTCTGGTGTGCTCTGGCTCCTCCCTCTATGTCCCTCCTCCAGACCTCAGTTAGAGAAACTGTGCCCGGAAGAGCTGACAGTACAAGGAAAGGATTTTGGGAATCCAGGGTAAGACTCAAACCAGCCACACCAATCACACCGTATAACTTGTGATAACTTTACCCAGTTAACAGTATGAATAATAACAGAGCATCAGATAAACCCTGATGCAACTATAACATAACCCTTATTTAAGCAATATTTATATACAAGCATTGCAGAAGAAGTCCGCATTTGGGACGGGCGCCCAGCATCCACTACGGACTACGAGAAATAGATTTACCGGTAAGTAAAATCTTATTTTCTCTAACGTCCTAGTGGATGCTGGGGACTCCGTAAGGACCATGGGGATTATACCAAAGCTCCCAAATGGGCGGGAGAGTGCGGATGACTCTGCAGCACCGAATGAGCAAACACAAGGTCCTCCTCAGCCAGGGTATCAAACTTGTAGAACTTTGCAAAGGTGTTTGAACCTGACCAAGTAGCCGCTCGGCAAAGCTGTAATGCCGAGACCCCTCGTGCAGCCGCCCAAGAAGAGCCCACCTTCCTTGTGGAATGGGCCTTAACTGATTTAAGCAGCGGCAACCCAGCCGCAGAATGAGCCTGCTGAATCGTGTGAAAGGATGAAACCACTTTTGGCAGAAATTGTGGGCGGGTCCGCAATTCTGCTCTATCCATATGGAAAACCAGATAGGGGCTTTCATGTGACAAAGCCGCTAATTCTGACCCACGCCTAGCCGAAGCCAAGGCTAATAGCATGACCACCTTCCACGTGAGATATTTTAACTCCACCGTTTTAAGTGGTTCAAACCAGTGTGATTTCAGGAAACTTAACACCACGTTAAGATCCCAAGGTGCCACTGGAGGCACAAAAGGAGGCTGAATATGCAGCACTCCCTTTACAAAAGTCTGAACTTCTGGTAGAGAAGCCAACTCTTTTTGAAAGAAAATGGATAGGGCCGAAATCTGGACCTTAATGGAGCCCAATTTCAGGCCCAAATTCACTCCCGACTGTAGGAAGTGGAGGAAACGGCCCAGCTGGAATTCCTCTGTAGGAGCATTCCTGGCCTCACACCAAGAAACATATTTCTGCCATATACAGTGATAATGTTTAGCTGTCACGTCCTTCCTAGCCTTTATCAGCGTAGGAATGACTTTGTCCGGAATGCCCTTTTCTGCTAGGATCCGGCGTTCAACCGCCATGCCGTCAAACGCAGCCGCGGTAAGTCTTGGAACAGATAGGGCCCCTGTTGCAACAGGTCCTGTCTTAGAGGCAGAGGCCACGGGTCCTCTGTAAGCATTTCTTGCAGATCTGGATACCAGGTACTTCGTGGCCAATCTGGAACAATGAGGATTGTTCTCACTCCTCTTTTTCTTATTAGCCTCAACACCTTGGTATGAGAGGAAGAGGAGGAAATACATAGACCGACTGGAACACCCACGGTGTCACCAGGGCGTCTACCGCTATTGCTTGAGGGTCTCTTGACCTGGCGCAATACCTCTGAGGCGGGATGCCATCATGTCCACCTGTGGCAGTTCCCACCGATATGTGATCTGTGTGAAGACTTCCTGATGAAGTCCCCACTCTCCCAGGTGGAGGTCGTGTATGCTGAGGAAGTCTGCTTCCCAGTTGTCCACTCCCGGGATGAACACTGCTGACAGAGCGCTTACGCGATTCTCCGCCCAGCGAAGAATTCTGGTGGCTTCTGCCATCGCCACTCTGCTCCTTGTGCCGCCTTGGCGGTTCACATGAGCCACTGCGGTGATGTTTTCTGACTGAATCAGAACCGGTTGGTCGCGAAGCAAGTGCTCCTGAATTCCGAATTTGCGTCCCTCTAGAAGGTGAGAACTCTGCAGCCGCCACAGGAGTGACACCCTGGCCCTGGGGGACAGGGTGATTAACCAATGCATCTGAAGATGTGATCCGGACCACTTGTCCAGTAAGTCCCATTGGAAGGTCCTCGCATGGAACCTGCCGAAGTGAATGGCCTCGTATGATGCCACCATCCTTCCCAGGACTCGAGTGCAGTGATGCACTGACACCTGTTTTGGTTTCAATAGATTCCTGACCAGTGTCATGAGCTCCTGAGCTCACTCTATCGGGAGATGAACCCTTTTCTGGTCTGTGTCTAGGATTATGCCTAGGAGAGGCAGATGAGCTGTAGGAACCAACTGCGACTTTGGAATATATAGAATCCAGCCGTGTTGCCGTTACACTTCCAGAGAAAGTGATACGCTGTTCAGCAACTGCTCTCTTGATCTCGCTTTTATCAGGAGATCGTCCAAGTACAGGATAATAGTGACACCTTGCTTCCGCAGGAGCACCATCATCTCCGCCATTACCTTGGTGAATATTCTCGGGGCCGTGGAGAGACCAAACGGCAACGTCTGAAATTGGTAATGACAATCCCGTACCGCAATTCTGAGGTACGCCTGATGAGGCGGATAAATGGGGACATGAAGGTATGCATCCTTTATGTTCAGAGACACCATAAAATCTCCCCCTTTCAGGCTTGCGATGACCGCACTTAGCGATTCCATCTTGAACTTGAACCTTTTCAGGTATATGTTCAGGGATTTTAAATTCAATATGGGTCTGACCGAACCGTCCGGTTTCGGGACTACAATATGGTCAAATAATATCCCCCTCCTTGTTGAAGGAGGGGAACCTTGACCACCACCTGTTGAAGATACAATTTGTGAATTGCAGTTAACACTATTTCCCTCTCATGGGGGGAAGCCGGCAGGGCCGTCGGTGAGGGGGCATCTCCTCAAAGTCCAGCTTGTATCCCTGAGACACAATATCTATTGCCCAGGGATCCAACAGGGAGTGAACCCACTTGTGGCTGAACTTACGAAGGTGTGCCCCCACCGGGCCTAGCTCCGCCTTGTGGAGCCACAGCGACATGCGGTGGATTTTGTAGAGGCCGGGGAGGACTTCTGTTCCTGGGAACTAGCTGTGTTGTGCAGCTTCTTTCCTCTGCCCCTGCCTCTGGCAAGAAAGGACGCACCTCGGACTTTCTTGTTTCTTTGTGTTCGAAAGGCTGCATTTGATATTGTCGTGCTTTCCTAGGCTGTGCAGGAATATAAGGCAAAATATCAGAATTACCAGCTATAGCTGTGGAGACCAGGTCCGAGAACCCTTATCCACACAATCTTCAGCCTTCCATATGCCTCTTAAGTCGGCATCATCTGTCCATTGCATATTCTACAGGACACGTCAAGCAGAAATCGACATAGCTTTGACTCTAGAACCCAGTAGACTAATGTCTCTTTGGGCATGTTTTATATATATATCTCTCTGAAGACAGCATCTTTAATATATATATCCCTATATATACATATATATATATATATATATAGAGAGAGAGAGAGAGAGAGAGAGAGAGTGGAAATTGGTGGCACTCAAGCAGGCTTAATCAATGTGAAGATAAAATTTCCTTTATTCGCCTACATGTTTTGGTGGAAAATCACCCCGTCCTCAGGGCTCAGACAACAATAAAAGCATGTACATATAACACTTAAATACATCACAGACAAACGACATTACTGCAGAGATTGTACTCACCTGTCCTCACAGCGCTGCCGCCCGCCCGCACATGCTGCACACTTCCGTGTCGCTGAGCGATGACGTCACGGTGCGCCGCGGGGCAGGGAGATCGTCATGGAGATCAACAGTAAACAATTACAAGCGTCCAGAGAGCCTGTACAAAAAACATAATACAGTGAAAGACAACACATTTAAAATACATGTAAATCATCGCTTAGGGAGGGATCTTAACAAAACCTAACTTAAATAAAGTTAATAACTCAATAGTGATTATGTCATCTTCGGCTAGTGATTCGGATATGACCTCGGCACCATCAACATCTACTGAGAGAGTGGTCCCTTTAGGACAGACCCAGAAGGGGGTCCAAGGACGCCCCAATCGCAACCCTACAAGCGGTCGCGGCAGAGGACGAGGAGGTCCAAACAAAACCAAAGGATCGTACGAGCTAAGACCGCCACGTCACTAAAGGAGCTTGTCTTCAACCTTTCATCAACCCCTCTCTCCGATCAAGAATATGGCCTTTTGGCTAAAGGACTTTCCTTTGTCCCCACAACGACCCCAGATCCATTGGAATGGAAGGCGGATATCTATCGGCTAAACAGGACGTTGAAGCGTAAGGAATACTTTAATAGCAGAGCCTCACGACAGACACCTCGGGAGGTGGCCCCTTTAGAAATACCGACACAGCTTTTAAAAATAGCCCCCAAATCTCAATTTGACCCCCCAAGTCAGAATTCGTCCATTAGGACATTTATTCGTATGGTAGAGCAAGAAGGTGTGCAGGCTATGAATGAGCCAATATACCCAAATCTCACCTTTGAAGAACGCACTACATTAAAAAATCTGTCTATTAGAAATGACATCATAATCCGTAAGGCGGATAAGGGTGGGTCTATAGTTGTTCAAGACATTGGGGATTATATTGCTGAATGTGAGCGTCAATTAAGGGATTCGTCTGTTTATTCCCGTCTCAACAAAGATCCGACTAAGGATCATGGCCCTCATTCCGAGTCGTTCGCTCGGTATTTTTCATCGCATCGCAGTGAAATTCCGCTTAGTGCGCATGCGCAATATTCGCACTGCGACTGCGCCAAGTATCTTTGCTATGAAGATAGTATTTTTACTCACGGCTTTTTCATCGCTCCGGCGATCGTAATGTGATTGACAGGAAATGGGTGTTACTGGGCGGAAACAGGCCGTTTTATGGGAGTGTGGCTGAAAACGCTACCGTTTCCGGAAAAAACGCAGGAGTGGCCGGAGAAACGGGGGAGTGGTTGGGCGAACGCTGGGTGTGTTTGTGACGTCAAACCAGGAACGACAAGCACTGAACTGATCGCACAGGCAGAGTAAGTCTGGAGCTACTCAGAAACTGCTAAGTAGTTTGTGAGCGCAATATTGCGAATACATCGGTCGCAATTTTAAGATGCTAAGATACACTCCCAGTAGGCGGCGGCTTAGCGTGTGTAACTCTGCTAAATTCGCCTTGCGACCGATCAACTCGGAATGAGGGCCCAAGCCTGCTTGAGTGCCACCAATTTCCACTCTCTATGTTTGTCACCTGTTGACCTGGAGGGCACCGCAGCAAAGGAATCCGTTTACCCTATTAGGAGTGCCGGTATGACTTTGGAATTATATATATATATATATATATATACATACTAGGGTCTCAGTCTCTGCTGATAAGGTACCTGTCCACGCTGCTACAGCGCTATAAACCCATGCCGACACAATCGCCGGTCTGAGTAGTGTACCAGAATGTGCACGCTATCTGCAGGATCCCTGAGGATAGCTGTTACGTCAGGGCTACCTTTTGGGCAAACGTGACACCCTAGGGGAAGATTCCCATCGTATCCTGGCCCTAGTAGGGAAAGGATACTCCCTGAGAATTCTTTGTGGGAAACTGCAGTCTCTTGTCTGGAGATTCCCGCTCTTTTTCATCATGAGAGGAGGGAAATTTACCTCAGTTTTCTTCCCCTTAAACATGTGTACCCTTGTGTCAGGGACAGATGAGTCATCAGTGATATGCAAATCATCTTTTATTACAATAATCATATATTGAATACTTTTTTGCCATTTTGACTGTAACTTTGCATTATCGTAGTCGACACTGGAGTCAGACTCCGTGTCGATATCAGTGTCTATTATTTTGGATAGTGATCATTGAGAGACTCTGAAGGTCTCTGCGCCATAGGGACAGACATGGGTAGATTCCCTGTCTGTTCTCTAATCTTTTGTGCAATAAATTCACCTTAGCACTTAATTACACATATCCAAACAGGTGTCGGCGTTGTCGACGGAGACACCCTCACACACACATTTGCTCCATCTCCTCCTTAGGGGAGCCTTTTACCTCAGACATGTCGACACACCACACACTGAGGAAATGCTCATCTGAAGACAGTTCCCACACAAGGCCCTTTGGAGAGACAGAGAGAGAGTATGCCAGCACACACCCCAGCGCTATATAACCCAGGAATCACATAGTAACTTAGTGTTAACCCAGTAGCCGCTGTAATAATAATTTTTGCGCCTAATTATGTGCCCCCCCCTCTCTTTTTTACCCTCTTCTACCGTGTATCTGCCTGGGGAGCTTCCTCTCAGAGGAGCTGTGGAGAAAAAAATGGTGCTGGTGAGTGCTGAGGAAGAAGCCCCGCCCCCTCAGCGGCGGGCTTCTGTCCCGCGTTTATGTACAATATTATGGCGGGGGCTCATACATATATACAGTGCCCAACTGTATATATGTCCAACTTTTGCCAAGAGGTCCTAATTGCTGCCCAGGGCGCCCCCCCCTGCGCCCTGCACCCTTACAATGACCGGAGTATGTGGGTGTAGTGTGGGAGCAATGGTGCACAGCTGCAGTGCTGTGCGCTACCTCAGTGAAGACTGGAGTCTTCTGCCGCCGATTTCGAAGTCTTCTTGCTTTCACCCGACTTCTGTCTTCCGGCTCTGCGAGGGGGACGGTGGCGCAGCTCCGGTATCGGACGACAAAGGGTGAGATCCTGTGTGCGATCCCTCTGGAGCTAATGGTGTCCAGTAGCCTAAGAAGCAGGACCTATCTGCAGAGAGTAGGGCTGCTTCTCTCCCCTCAGTCCCACGATGCAGGGAGTCTGTTGCCAGCAGAGCTCCCTGAAAATAAAAAAAAACCTAACAAAATACTTTCTTATAGCAAGCTCAGGAGAGCTCACTAAACAGCACCCAGCTCGTCCGGGCACAGATTCAAACTGAGGTCTGGAGGAGGGACATAGAGGGAGGAGCCAGAGCACACCAGAATCTAAATTCTTTCTTAAAGTTCCCATGTCTCCTGCGGAGCCCGTCTATTCCCTATGGTCCTTACGGAGTCCCCAGCATCCACTAGGACGTTAGAGAAACTATTTTATTTCAAAATCAAGATTCATCCAGCCAGTTGCCAGTTAATGATGTGTGATGGGTTCAGATGGACCAAAAACCCAACCCATGTCACATGAACACACCCCTCACTGTTTTGGAACCACCTCCAGCCTGCACAGTGCCTTGTTGAAATCTGGGGTCCATGGCATCATAGGGTCTGCACCACGCGGAAACCCTACCATGAGCGTAAATCAACTGGAACCATGACTCATTGGACCATGCGACATGTTACCAGTATTTCAGGGTCCATTTAGAAATGTTACAATTTAAGGTGATGCACTTTCTGATGTCACATTGTTAACAGGAGCACTCTGGTGGGTCTTCTGTTCCCATATCCTATGGAAGCTAAAGAATGCTGTACTTATCTGCTGGATATGTGGCTGTACCGCCTGCATTGAATGTAGATGTGATTTGAGCCAGTGTTGCTTGTCTGTTGCTCTGGATAGTTGTGGCCACACACCGCTGTTTATGATCATTAAGCCCCCATGGTCAGCCACTGCACTGTCTACTTTGGTGAAAATGCCTTCCATGAGGTATTCCCAGTACACATGTTACATCATAGAACTAGGAATGTCTGCCCATTTCCAAGATGTCACAAAGAGGTGATGCCACTGACCTTTACCTTTACATACTGCTATTCCATTACTTTTCGCACTTACATCCAGTCAGCAGCCTGTTACCATGGTAGTTGGCTGAGATAGTTGGTGGCCTTGCAAGTGCAGGAACTTGCAGGAAAAAGTGTATATATACATATAAATTAGCACATTTACGACCAGTTTCTCTGACATGCGGGGGGGACCTAGTCCGCACCACATGTCAAGCCCTAACCCCCCTCCTGCACAGGCGCGAAAGCATCGCACAGTGGCGATACTTTTGCACCCAGTGAGTAGCTCCCTACCTGCTGTGCTGGCAGGCGGCTACCCACAATGTTTGGGTGGCAGCGGCTGCGTGTGAGGTCACGCAGCTGCCACGGCCCACCCCAGCAATGGTCCGGACCCGCCTTTGTTGTCCAGACTGTGCCCACCCAACAGCGTTCTAATACCATTGGCATAATTCCTTCCACCCTGTGACCGCTTTGGCCTGTCAATCAGGCAGAGGCTATCACACCAGTGAGATGCTTTCGCACTGCTCAAAGGGCTTCAGGATGCGATCATTGCCATTGAGTCAGGCCTGAATTAGGCCCTATGTTTGGTAAGGTGGATATAGAAACATAGATGTTGAGGTTGAAAAAAGACAATATGTCCATCAAGTTCAACCTATACTGTTTTATTAGTAAAAGTTGTATCCCTGGATTTCTTTCTCTTCTAAAAATGTATCTAAACCGGTCTTGAATGTCTCTACTCAGCTATTGTAACCTTCTCTGTCATAGAGTTCCAAATCTTTACCGCCCTCACAGTGAAGAACCCCTTCCTATTCAGGGTATTGAAAGTCCTCTCCTCTAACCGTAGGTCGTTGCCACATGTTTTTTGTACAAATCTATTAAAAAAGAAAAATTGTCTGATAATTCCCTATATTGCCCCTTAATATATTTGTACATATTAATATCTCCTCTTAGTCTCATCTTTTGGAATGTAAAAATATCTAACCTATTTAGCCTTTCATTATAGTCCAACGACTCTATGCCCTTAATTAATTTAGTTGCTCTTTTCTGAAGTTTTCAATTTACAATATGTCTTTTTTATAGTGAGGTGCCCAGAACTGTGGCCATACTAAAGATTTATATAATGGGAGGATTTTACTTTCCTTCCATGGGGTAAATTTACTAAAATGGGACTTCTATTTAAGATGGGATGTTGCCCATAGCAACCAATCAGATTACAGGTACTTTCATCTAGAAGGTGCTAGATAAATGAGAAGTAGAATCTGATTGGTTGCTATGGGCAACATCCCATCTTAAATAGAACTCCCATCTTAGTAAATTTACCCCCATGACTCAATCCCTCCGTTTAATTCAAGCCAAATCCTTATTAGCCTTTGCTACAGCACATTCACACTGGGCACTGCTACCGAGTATATTGTCAATTAACACACCCAAATCTTTCTACATTACTGTCCCCTACCATTTCCCCATTTAATTTGTAAATTGCATGTTTGTTCTTAGTCACAAAATGCATGACTTTACATTTTTCTATATTAAACCTCATACTCCACTTTGCTGCCCAAGCTTCCAGTTTTATTAAGTTGTTCTGAAGACAGTCAACATCTCTATTTGATTTCATTATTCTACACAGTTTAATGTCATCTGCGAAAATGGACACTTTGCTCTCAAGACCGTCTCCCAGGTCATTAATTAATATGATAAACAGAAGTGGCCCTAATACAGAACCTTAAGGTACACAACTTAATACTTTTGCCCAGTTAGAATACTTACCATTGCTTCCAAGACCAAGCACTCTCTTAGTTTATGTACCAACCTCATGTGTGGGACAGTGTCAAAGGCTTTAGCAAAGTCTAAAAATCCCACATCCATTGTCCCTGGTCTAAGTTCACACTTACTCATAGAAGCTGATTAAGTTTGGTTGCCATGACCTATCCCTCACAAACCCATGCCGGTTTTTACTAATAATTTAGCAGAACCCTAAGTACTCCTGAATGCTATCCCTTAATATAGTTTCTAATATTTTCCCCACTATAGATGTCAGACTTACCCATCTGTAGTTACAAGGATGGGGTTTGTTTCCTTTTTTTAAATAGTTTCATAACATCTGCTATATGCCAGTCCTTCGGTACCAATCCAGATGTAATTGAAGCACTGAAGATTAAGTATAAAGGCTTTGCTACAGTATTTCTGAGCTTAACTCCATTAAGACCCTTGAGTGAAGCCCATCCAGGCCAGGAGATTTATTAGTCTTAATTTTGCTTATTCTCTCATGGACTACTTATTCACTTAAGAGTATCAAGTAACACTTATATGTATACAGCAACGGCACAGAGGTGGCTGCTTTTAGTATATAGGAGTGATGGATTCTCTCTATATATGTATATGTAGAGATCACTATACTTTTGCAGCATAGTCATGCATAGAAATGTATAGCTAAGTGTATGATGTAAGACTTAGTAATGTTATCCTACGGTGTTTATTTATGTTAATGGGGACCCTTATATGTCGATCTGACTGGGGCAAATGCAGCAGACTTTGAGGTCACTCAGCGCTCCTACAGATGGATGTCACGTGGGTGGACTGCGGGGGATCTGGGAAGGGAGAGAGACATTGTAAGCGGGGACCAGCGGCGGTTGGTTTAACGTTATTGCTGAAGGAAAGGGGATGGATCGGCTGTGTGAGTAGGCGGCCTGCTGTGAGGATTGCGGGACAGTGATTACGTGGAAAGGAGCGACGGTGTTACCTGCACATAGCTCTACTACTGCAGTAGCCAAGACGCTGGGGTCCACGGAGCTGGGGGAGCAGCGGCTGAGAGAGAAGGATGCCCGGCTGGAGCAGCAGCAGCAGTCAGAGTCATCCAGTGGGAGGAGCTGTTGGCCGGAGGCCCTTCCCAACCCCCATGCATAGAGGTGTCATTCTCTGCCTGGGATCAACATAGTAGGAGGAGGACCCTAATGATACACGCCCCATCATCTGCAGCAGTGAGCACAGCATCGGAGAGTGTGAGTGACAAGAGTATAGCCTCTGGGCAAATCATACAGCAATAGTACAGTTCCAAAGCCAGCGCAGCAGCCTATGGAACAGAACATAAAGGGAGTAGAGCTACTCTCTGGCACCCGCTAGGCCAAGTGGGGATACAGTCATAGTCGCACCCTAAAACACTAGACCTCATCACAATGTACTTACTGGCCTGTGGCCTGGTACAATCTTGTCACGCAGCCAAGGCAGATGAAGGTGATTCATCGTTGATGGTATAATTCCTGTAATAAAGCACAATGGAGCAGCTAAAATTATAACTATACCCCATGCTGTCAGTTCACCAGTTTATCCTAGAGAACTACATTAATACTCTGAACCTGTTGCCGCATCCTGACTGTAAGACTCACTAGTGGGTGCCCAAACCCAGTTTCAAAGTGAATTCCCCCACTTTCAAGGGTCAACCCCGGCAGTTTGAATACCGATAGTAAGCTGACAAGTAGTTATGTGGAGAATTGCTATAGAATCTTCAATTTAGCACGATACGACAAAGTCGTTGTGTAGTTATGCCACACATACCACTACCTACATTGCCAATCAGGAGCTACCAAGGAGCGGTAGTAAGAGAAGTGGTAATATACACCCCGGGGTCCATTTCAGTGCACTGACTACTAAATATATTTGCAAATTTATGGACTCGGGTAGGGTATGGTGGTTTAGGGGTAAGTTGGGAATGCTATTGTATTGAATTGCTATTATACTCATATCATAGCATGAGTAACAGATTATTATATTGATGTTCAAGTCCACGTTTGGGCTAAAGTAAAACTATACTTTATTGTATTGTGAGTACCGTTATTATTGTTCCTGTTCCTGCACTGCGAGTAAAGATGGGAAGAGACCAGGTGAGGTTACGCATTCCCCTCCCCACTGCCTGACCTAACTACTACTATTCCATGGGGGAAACCTAGTGGGCAGCCAAGGGGAGCTAGATAGCGGGACATAGTTAAGGGTTTTCTCAAACTTGCCCTATACCACTTTCCCGGCATTGTGGTACAAAGGTTTGAGTGGAGGCACTGATACATTCACCTAATATACTCAAGGGAGTACGGGTTACACTTTGGAGGCACTGCTGAGATTCAAAGACCTGCTACTCGTACCCCCAGCAATGGAAGTTATGGGGGAAAAGGACATTTACACCTGGTGCAAGGATCGGGAAGTAAATATACACCACAGTATGGGTGTGGTCAGGAATTTTATCGGTATTACCGATGAGGTACTCAGAGAAGTGCAGAAGTTATGTGGGGTAAAAGGCCCCCACATAGATAAGTGGAAGGGCCCCATGGGAGAGACGTGCCGTATTGCTAACTAACCAGGATTGTTTAGATCCCTCTTTGATCCCGGCCAACATTTTGATAGGAGTGCCTGCGAGTGATTCAGTGGAGCCACAAGTAGAAGCTGTCATGGACAAGATGGTAAGCCACTTTGAATGCTGGCACTTCGAGGGAGGATACAGGAGGCTTAGGGTCTTCTCCGGCATACTCCCAGTACCCACGGGAGAGGAAGGATATGACGCATGGAGTGAGGCGGCTGTACAACACTCAGAGGAGTGACGATGCCCAAAGCATATAAAGAAACAGAAGATAGGGGAGAGTCTGAGAGGCCCTGCCATGGGAATTATACACGCCACTAGAAGTAACTCTAATGCTACGTTGAGAGATTATTTTAACGCTTTAGATTACTCTTTTGGGACGTTAGAAGATATAGGGGATATTTTAGCCAGACTGAATCAGACTTACCAGGAGCCTGCTATAACACTCACCAATTATATATATAGGTTGGACAAGGTTCTATATAAACTGGATAAAGAGGGGATCGAAGCGTCAGAAATTGACGAAAGACGCCTAAAACATCTGAGAGGAGCCTTGACCAGTAGCCCAGTTGCACATCGATTGAGGTGTAGTGCAGCTGGGGCACGGCCTCCAACCTTGAGTGAGCTAATAAAAGAAGTGAAGCTAGAGGAAGTCCAAATTGAGAATCAAGAAAGGAGCCTCAAAAGAGTGAAGGTGATGGTGCCCTCAGCCGAGGCCCCTACAGAAGGTGAGAAGCTGTACAAGCTGTTGAAGAACAGAATAAAAAATTGGACCAGCTAATAACACTACAGAGTAATACGGCAGTGTTAGCCACTTGTGGGAGAGGGAGAGGATTCGGTTGGCGTACGGACAGTCGCGACAACATCACATGCTATCGACGTGGACAATTGGGTCATCGGTCGTTTGAGTGTTCCCAGGGCGGAAATTACGAAAGAAGCTCCAGCTCACGTGGAGGGCGGAATGATAGCCAGTTAGAAAACACCGGAGGGGTGTCGGTGAACCCTGCATTGACCCCCCACCTAATAGTAGTGTGCGCAATCGGGGATACCCATTGGCCTGACACCATTCCTGAAGGAATGCTGGGAAAGGCCCCCTTAGTACCAGCCTTTGTTAATGGCCAGGCCTTTATGGTATTATTGGACAGCGGCTCACAGGTGTCTATTATCTTCGAGAGCTGGTATCGACAACATTTACCTGACATACCCATAGCACCAGTCGATGGATTGGTAATCTAGGGATTAAGCAACCAAAAGTATCCTTATCTGGGATACATAGTGATCCACATAGAATTTTCCCCAATATTAACGGATTACCAAGCACCACTCCCATTCATTGCTCTAGTTTGTCCTGATCCACCCGGAGACAGAGATGTTGGTACCATCATTGTTGGGACCAACTCCAACCTCTTCAGGACCCTGTCAGACTGGTGTTTGGATCAAGACCGTGGGAGCACATCTGCGCATGCAGGGGGGTTGTCCTTATCTACTACTGCAACACCATAAGATTGGCACTTCCGTTATGCCCATTACTGAGCTTGTGGATACGGATGATGACCGTTTCCTCTCTAAAATCCAGAAGTGTTTTCAAGGCAGTGACCTTAGTCTACAGGAACAAGGACAACTGGTGGAGAACTTCAATTGAGAAAACAGGTCTTCTCTGTAGATGAATGGGAACTGGGAACCGTGGTAGGAGCGGAACACCACATTACGTTGAGTGATTCTACTCCATTTAGAGTGAGGTCCCGCAGGCTGGCCCCAGCAGACTTTGACGACGTAAGTCAACATCTGAAGAAGCTGCTTGAAAACCAAGTGAGCCAATTCTGAGAGCCCCTATGCATCTCCAATTGTGGTGGCTCGCAAGAAAAATGGAGACATTCGGCTCTGTATCGACTACCGTACCCTAAATAACCGTACCATTGCTGACCAGTATACAGTGGAGGAAGTGTTGGACTGCTTACAAGGTAGTCATTTGTTCTCGGTGCTAGACATGCGCTGCGTATACTATCAGATACAAATGAAGCTCGATGATCGAGCAAAGACTGCGTTCATATGCCCCATAGGATTCTTATAATTTCTCAAAATGCCACAAGGAGTGAAAACGGCCGCTGTCACTTTCCAGCGGACTGTGGAGCAAACCATCGGGGACATGTGCTATAGAGACGTGTTGGTGTACTTGGACGATATTGTTGTTTTCGGAAGGACCCTCTCAGAACACAATGTTTGGCTACTGAAAGTGTTGGACAGGCTAGAAAAGAAGGGCCTTAAGTTATCTATTGACAAATGTAAGCTGTGCCAGACCACTGTGAAGTACCGCGGACATATCGTCAATCAGGAAGGGGTCTCAACTGACCCAGACAAGACCGAAGCAGTGCGGCAGTGGCCTCGACTGAAGAATTTAAAAGATTTGCGCTCTTTTCTGTGGTTTTGTGGCTATTATCATCGATTTGTACCACAGTATTCTAGTATAGCCCGACCACTCACCGAATTGACTAAAGGGTATCCACCCAGTACTAACTGCAAAGGGGCTAAGCCTGGTACAGCCAAGACCGAATACTTCAAGGCACAGGAAGAATTCAGCGAAAGGTGGACTAGCTTGTGTGAGGATGCTTTTCTTCAACTGAAGCACAGGTTAACACTCTCCCCTGTACTAGCTTATGCACATCCAGAATTGCCATACGAGCTGCATATTGATGCCTCATTTGATGGATTGGGGGGAGTGCTAAACCAATGGCAGCAAGGACATTTATGGGCTATAGAATACGTCCGTCGAGGATTGTCAGAGAGTGAAAGAAAATATGCTGTACATAAGCTGGAATTTCTCGCACTGTAGTGGGCAGTAGTTGACAAATTCCACGGCTACCTATATGGGGTTCACTTTACTATCCACACCGATAATAATCCGTTGACTTGTATTAATACCACGGCTAGATTAGATGCCACGGGACATCGGTGGCTAGCTGCCTTTTCTAACTATCATTTTACCTTGAAATACCAACCTGGGATTAGCAACCTTGATGCGGACGCTTTGTCGCGACTGCCGAATCCGGGTGTTAGTAGTGCTAATGATGATTGGGTAGAAGTTCGAGCGCCAGCCTTGCAAGGACTATGTCGTAAGATAACCTGGCTACAGAATCGGTCACAAGGGGTAGTAAGCTCGTTAGGAATGTCTGAGGCTGCTTTGCCTCTAATGTACTGTTGGATCTCACAAACCGAAATGGGGGGATTGGATGTATTGCCTCAAAATCAATTTCGGGTGGCGCAAAGATGAGACCCTGATCTGGCCAGCGCTATCATCCATATTAATAACACTCACGGAGAGAGCAGTAGCACACAAATATCCGACAAGGTCAGATCATTGTTACGACAACGAAAACAACTGATCTTCAAACGAGGGATACTGTACAGGAAGACCAAGAATCTGTTTGGAACAACCCGCTACCAATTAGTACTCCCCACAGTGTACATTTCCATGGTCTTGAGATCCTTACATGACCATCATGGACATTTGGGATGCGATAAAACCCGCCACTTAATTGCGGAAAGAGTATATTGGCCCTTTATGAACAAAGACATAGAAAACTATTGTAAGAGTTGCTGGAATTGTATTCTGCGGAAGTCACTGCAGGCACCCTCCGCCAGATTACTGAACATAGACAGCTTAGGGCCATTAGACTTAGTTTGCATTGTTACAGTTGATCAAAAGGCAATGACCATTGCAAAAACGTTATGGGAAAAGTTCTTTGTGCATTATGGGTTGCCCACCCGGATCCACACAGACCAAGGAAGGGATTTCGAGAGCAGATTGATCAAAGACCTCTGTACTTGTTGTGGAATACGAAAATCAAGAACATCCCCATATCATCCTCAGGGGGACCCTCAACCCGAACGATTCAATAGAACTCTTCTGGATATGTTGGGAACCCTCAATACAAAGGACAAAGTCCAATGGAGACAACATCTGTGCCAACTGTCCATGCATAAAACTGCAGTGTAAATGAAGCTACCAGATAATCTCCCTATGTATTGATGTTCAGAAGGGAGGCACGGCTGCCTTTTGATGTTTGACTTGGGACGGATGGCCCCACACTTGTCCTCCGACGCATACCCAATATGTGAAAAGGCTGAGGAAAGAATTAAGGGAAGCTTTTGATCTAGCCCATAAGATGTCACGGAAACAAGGTGAGAAAAACAAGCAAATTTATGATAGGAAAGTGAAGGAGCAGGTACTCTTACCTGGCGATAGGGTACTTCTTAGATGGCTTGGGGCTCCTTGTCGTCAAAAGATAGCCAACCGATGGAAAGAGATCCCATATAAGATAATCAAGCAACTGCCCGGCATTCCGGTGTACCAGTTAAAGCCAGAGGATGCTGATGAGCCATTTATTACATATCACAGGCACCATCTTTTACCGGTTGGACAAGATATTTCATTTGAAAAGATGCGGGAGCAACACGCTTGAGTAGAAAGATTTTGGGAGACAAAAACCCCAACCATAGACACTGAAATGGATATGTACAACCCCAATGAGTCGATGTACCCAGAGACCAATTAGGGGGAATTAGGGTACTTTTACAGTGAGATTCCCTATGCCAACACCAAAGAGGGAGGCAAAGGTGACTCTAGCTCGGGGATGGTTAACCTTGAAGGGGATTCAATGACAAGCAGGGGCAGTGGAGATCCTTGTGGATGAGAAGAAGCAGAAAGAGGGGTGAATGGACAACTTGATACTTGGAGGGCCTCTGATGATGTATCTGACCGAGCGTCTATCTCTATTGAAACTGAAAGTCAGCTAGAAATGGACCGACCTATGTTGCAGCGCACGCGACCCATGAGGTCCCATAAGCCACCCATGGTATTAACGTATGACCAATTGGGGACCCCCAATGACAAGCTTCAAATTATTCACCCTAGCATTGTGAACTCATGGCCATATTTTGGGTACACTAGTACGTTGATGACTGCTGGGCTTACAACTACCTGTAACAATCCCAGTGTGGTCTGTTGTAATGGTGACAAGCATGTGTAAATCTGTTATTCTGCATGTCACGAGTGGGAGAAATGTAGAGATCACTATATTTTTGGAGCATAGAATCATAATGTATAGCTAAGTGTATGATGTAAGACTTAGTAATGTTATCCTATTGTGTTTATTTATATTAATGGGGACCCTTACATGCCAATCTGACTGGGGCAAATGCAGCAGACTTTGAGGTCACTCAGAGCTCCTACAGATGGATGGCACGCGGGTGGACCGCGAGGATCTGGGAAGGGAGAGAGACGTGAGCGGGGACCAGCGGCGGTTGGTATGGCGTTATTGCTGGAGGAGAGGGGGCAGAGCGGCTGTGTGAGGAGGCGGCCCACTGTGTGGATTGCGGGATAGTGATTACGTGGAAAGGAGCGACGGTGTTACCTGCACAGAGCTCTACCGCTGCAGTAGCCAAGACGCTGGGGACCATGGTGCCGGGGGAGCGGCGGTTGAGAGAGACGGATGCCCGGCTGGAGCAGCAGCAGTCAGTCTCCCAGTGGGAGGAGCTGTTGGCCGGAGGCCCTCCTGACCCCCATGCATAGAGGTGTCAATCTCTGCCTGGGATCCGCCTAGTAGGAGGGGGACCCTAATGATACACGCCCCATCATCTGCAGCAGTAAGCACAACACCGGAGAGCGTGAGTGACGTGTATAGCCTCTGGGCAAATCACACAGCAATAGTACAGTTCCAAAGCCAGCGCAGCAGCCTATGGGACAGAACTTAAAGGGAGTAGAGCTACTCTCTGGCACCCCCTAGGCCAAGTGGGAATACAGTCATAGTCGCACCCTAAAACACGCTACGTAGGGGCACTCCCTAGACCTCATCACAATGTACTTAGTAGCCTGGTACAATCTTGTCACGCAGCCAAGGCAGAGGAAGGTGATTTATCCTTGATGGTATATTTCCTGTAATAAAGCACAACGGAGCAGCTAAAATTATAACTATACCCCATGCTGTCAGTTCACCAGTTTATCCTAGAGAACTACATTAATACTCTGAACCTGTTGCCGCATCCTGACTGTAAGACTCGATAGTGGGTGCCCAAACCCAGTTTCAAAGTGAATTCCCCCACTTTCAAGGGTTAACCCCGGCAGTTTGGATACCGATAGTAAGCTGACAAGTAGTTATGTGGAGAATTGCTATAGACTCTTCAATTTAGCACGATACGACAAAGTCGTTGTGTAGGTACGCCACACATACCACGACCTACATTGCCAATCAGGAGCTACTGAGGAGCGCTAGTTAGAGAAGTGGTAATATACACCATGGGGGCCGTTTCAGTGCACTGACTACTAAATATATTTGCAAATATATGGACTCGGGTAGGGTATGGTGGTTTAGGGGTAAGTTGGGAATGCTATTGTATTGAATTGTTGTTATTAAACTCATATCCGAGTAACATATTATTATATTGATGTTCAAGTCCACGTTTGGGCTAAAGTAAAGTAAAACTAAACTTTATTGTATTGTGAGTACCGTTATTATTGTTCCTGCACTGCGAGTAAAGACGGGAAGAGACCAGGTGAGGTTACGCATTCCCCTTCCCACTGCCTGACCTAACTACTACTATTCCATGGGGGAAACCTAGTGGGCAACCACGGGGAGCAAGATAGCGGGACGTACTTAAGGGTTTTCTCAAACTTGCCCTATACCACTTTCCCGGCATTGTGGTACAAAGGTATGATTGGAGGCACTGATACATCCACCTAATATACTCAAGGGAGTACGGGATATATATATATATTTATATACACACACACACACACACACACACACACACACACACACACACACACACACACATAAAACATGAAGGTTAACCACTATTATAAAATTCTTCAAAGTGTTCAGCACCCCTGGAGAAGGGGAATTCATTCACCTTAGTGAATTCAACTTACTGGACTATGCTATCTACAGCTCTTGGTGAGGAGTATGTGTGAGGTCATGCAAATAACATAAATTTCTGCAATAGGAATCATCAATTATTAAGAAGTCATCAGAAAAGGTAAAATAAATATCTGGATTTTATTAGCAGACAAGGTTGATGATCTGCAGTCAAGGGAGGATTAAATGATCCTCAGTCTGGGATAAATTGAGTACTTTAAAATTAAACTGCATATAGTTTGAAATTAAACAGGAGTCCTGGGGTAAGGATTAATTTGTGATTCAAGTAAAAAAAAATATATACATTGGGGCAAAAAAGTATTTGGACAGCCACTGATTGTGCAAGTTGATCTACTTAAAAAGATGAGAGAGGTCTGTAATTTTCATCATAGGTGTCACGATCCGGGTATCTGGACGCCATTTCTTACCTATCAGATGCCTCCTAAGGCTGGCTCAGCGCTCCAGGACCGGATCCCATCTGTTATCCTGATGTGCACATTCCCGCATCCTCTCCTGTCTCTCTGGACGCAGTCACAGTAACGCCTTATACATCTGGCATGGCGTCTCCCGCGGCCTTCGCCGCCGTCCCTGAGCTTCTGCATTCAGAGTGGCGATTACGTCAGCCGCGGCCTCCGCTGTGTCCGCGTGGTCGGATGTGCATCTGTCAGCCTGACGTCTTCTGTCTCCGGTGGCCGGCGCCGCCATTACTGTTTTCCAGACCACATGGATTACAATCCAAACTTCCCTCCAAGTGTCTGCATGGGCGCAGCCATCTTGGATTCTGTCAGCTGATCTTTCCTACCAATCCGTTGTCAGTATTATTAATTTGCATAATTGCCTAGCCAATGCCTTCCTTGCTGCAGGTATAAATAGGTTGTGCCTGAGCAAGGAAGGTGTCAGTGCTTTGGTTGTCAAACCTAGTTCCAGTTTGTCTCTCTTCTGTGAATGTCTTCCAGGTTCCAGCTCCTGTCTCCAGACTTCTGCTATAGAGACCCGCACCAGCATTCCATCTGCGGTGTAGCCTGACTCTCCGATCCGTTCTGGACTCACCTGTTTCTAGCTACAACATCACCTGCTTCCAGCTCAGCTTCCAGCAGTGTACAGCTTCTCTTAAAGGGCCGGTGTCCTTTCTGCAGTTTACCACTCTCCACCGGTATTATTATTTCTCCGCTCTCAAATTCTACATTTCATCTACATTGCATCGCTCTCAAGCTTTATTTATTATTTAACTGGTTCCAGCCAGTATCCACTCCGTGCCAACACCTGTCTGGTTCTAACCAGTACCCACAGCAGCATTTTATCTACAGCAGCCCAGCTTTCCCTGGAACACCAGCTGGTACGACCCTGGGCTTTCCTCATTGCTACAGTTGAGCCTGGTAAGGACTTTCCAACTTGCAGATAATAAGAACTGTCTCATACCACCAGAGCTCTGCGGCCCCTGACCCTGTAGTACCCAGGAACTGTATTATTATTTCTCTGCTGATTTTTATGTTACTTTTTACTGCTACTGTAATGCATGGAGTTTGTCATAAATAAATATCATTGACTTTTACTCAAGTTGTCGTGGTCACGCCTTCGGGCGGTTTCTCTTCATGTTACTTACATGTCCAGGGGTCTGATACAACCTCCCAGGTTCCGGTACATCTCAGCCCCTACAACTGAGGCTGCCTTCCGTCAGCTCAGGCCCTCAGTTGTGACAGTAAGCACTGACCTAATGAATCCAGCCGGAGACCAGGATCAAGCGGCCAGGCCGATGCAAGAACTGGCAGCCCGACTTGAACATCAGGAGGCTGCACAGGGCCACATCATCCGCTGTCTCCAGGATCTCTCTACTCGGCTGGATGGGATTCAGACAACTCTCCGTGGATCAGACGCATCTGGGGCGTCAACCACAGTGACTCCAACTATAACCCCACCCACCTTACCCGTTTCTGCTCCACGTCTTCATCTTCCAACGCCAGCAAAATTTGACGGATCTCCAAGATTCTGCAGGGGATTTCTCAACCAGTGTGAGATTCAGTTTGAGCTACAACCTGGCAATTTTCCCAGTGACCGTACAAAAATTGCCTACATCATCTCTCTTCTCAGTGGCTCCGCCCTTGACTGGGCATCACCGTTATGGGAGAGGTCCGACACCCTGCTATCTTCTTACACTGCATTCGTGTCAACATTCAGGCGCATCTTCGACGAGCCAGGCCGGGTAACTTCAGCTTCGTCTGAGATTCTCCGTTTACGCCAGGGATCACGTACTGTAGGACAATATCTTATACAGTTCCAGATCCTGGCATCTGAACTGGCATGGAACGACGAGGCCCTGTATGCTGCATTCTGGCATGGTTTATCTGAGCGTATTAAAGATGAGTTAGCTACCAGAGACTTACCCTCCAAGTTAGATGAGCTAATCTCACTTTGTACGAAAGTTGACTTACGTTTCAGAGAGAGAGCAATTGAGCGTGGAAGATCATCTGCTCCAAAATCTTCTGCTCCTCCTCCTCGCCAACTGTCACCAACTAAAGATGAACCCATGCAAATTGGCCGTTCCCGTTTAACTCCTGCTGAGCGCCGAAGACGTCTCTCTGAGTCTCTTTGTCTTTACTGTGCAGCTCCGTCTCACACCATCAATGCCTGTCCCGAACGTCCGGGAAAACTCCAAACCCTAGCTCGCCCAGGAGAGGGCCGGCTAGGAGTAATGATCTCCTCTCCATCTCCTCATGATTGTAATCTCCCAGTCTCGCTTCAAGTTGCTCAACGTTATCGGAACGTCATTGCCCTCCTTGATTCCGGAGCAGCTGGGAACTTTATTACTGAAGCCTATGTTAAACGGTGGTCCCTACCCACCGAGAGACTTCCTTCCTCCTTTTCCTTAACTGCCGTGGATGGCAGTAAAATTTTTGATACTGTTATTGCTCTAAGGACTCTACCAGTTCGTCTGAGAGTGGGAGTTCTTCATTCCGAACTTATTTCACTTTTAGTGATTCCAAGAGCCACACATCCTGTGGTCCTGGGCCTTCCATGGCTCCGTCTTCACAATCCTACAATTGATTGGACGACTACGCAAATTCTGGCATGGGGTCCCTCCTGTGCTGAGACATGTTTGTTTAAAGTGTTGCCTGTCTGTTCTTCCTCCCCCAGGTCGTCTGATGTTCCACCTCCTCCATATCAAGATTTCACGGATGTGTTCAGTAAAGCTTCTGCTGATATCCTTCCTCCTCATAGAGAATGGGACTGCCCGATTGATCTCGTTCCAGGGAAGGTTCCACCTCGAGGCCGAACTTATCCGTTGTCTCTGCCTGAGACGCATTCTATGGAGGAATACATTAAAGAGAACCTAGCAAAGGGGTTCATTCGACCTTCCTCTTCTCCAGCCGGCGCAGGCTTCTTTTTTGTAAAAAAGAAAGATGGTGGTCTGCGGCCGTGCATCGACTACAGAGGTTTGAACGACATTACCATCAAGAACCGTTATCCTTTACCCCTGATTATTGAGCTCTTTGACAGAGTTAGCGGAGCTACCATCTTTACAAAGCTGGACTTGAGAGGTGCATACAATCTCATCCGGATCCGTGAGGGTGACGAGTGGAAGACCGCATTTAACACCCGTGATGGACATTATGAGTACCTCGTCATGCCCTTCGGATTGAGCAATGCTCCAGCTGTCTTCCAGCATTTCGTCAATGAGATCTTCAGAGACATTCTATACCGTCATGTCGTGGTCTATCTAGATGATATCCTCATTTTTGCCAACAATTTAGAGGAACATCGTTTTTGGGTAAAGGAGGTTCTGTCCCGTCTCCGTGTCAATCATCTCTATTGCAAATTAGAGAAATGCGTCTTTGAAGTCAACTCCATTCCGTTTCTAGGGTACATTGTGTGCGGTTCCGGACTAGAGATGGATCCTGAGAAACTACAAGCAATCCAGAATTGGCCGGTACCCTTAACCCTCAAAGGGGTCCAGAGGTTCTTAGGGTTCGCCAATTATTACCGAAAGTTTATACGAGACTTTTCCACCATTGTGGCGCCTATTACTGCTTTCACCAAGAAGGGTGCTAACCCGTCCAAGTGGTCTGAAGAAGCCATGCAAGCTTTTCATCTTTTAAAACAGAGGTTCATCTCTGCGCCTGTCCTGAAACAGCCTGACATCGACTCTCCTTTCATCTTAGAGGTGGATGCCTCCTCCGTTGGAGTAGGAGCGGTGTTATCTCAGAGGGCTAAAGATGGCCATTTACATCCTTGCAGTTTCTTCTCACGGAAGTTCTCCCCAGCGGAGCGCAACTATGCCATTGGCGACCAGGAGTTGCTAGCCATCAAGCTCGCTCTAGAGGAGTGGAGATATCTGTTGGAGGGAGCTTCTCATTCTATCACCATCCTTACAGACCACAAGAACCTTCTATATCTGAAAGGCGCACAATGTCTCAACCCTCGTCAGGCCAGATGGGCACTTTTCTTTTCCAGGTTCGACTTTAAACTCCAGTTCTGTCCGGGCTCTCAGAATCGCAAGGCCGATGCCCTTTCCCGCTCATGGGAGCAAGAAAATGAGTCAGAGTCTTCAGACAAGCATCCTATTATAAATCCGTTGGCATTCTCCACGGTAGGGATGGACTCTACGCCCCCATCAGGGAAAAGTTTTGTGAAGCCGACACCAAGGAAGAAGCTCTTGCATTGGGCCCATGCTTCCCGCTTTGCCGGACATACAGGTATCCAAAAAACCCTGGAGTTTATCTCTAGGTCCTATTGGTGGCCAACTCTGAAAAAGGACGTTTTGGAGTTTATTGCATCTTGCCCAAAGTGTGCTCAACATAAAGTATCCCGCCAGTCGCCTGCGGGGCAACTGGTTCCACTATCTGTTCCCCGTCGACCATGGACCCATTTGTCGATGGATTTTATTACAGATTTGCCCATGTGCAACAAGTTTAATACCATCTGGGTGGTAGTTGACCGGTTCACCAAGATGGCACACTTCATTCCTCTCACCGGTCTTCCGTCAGCTTCCAAGTTGGCTCAAGTATTCATACAAGAGATCTTTCGACTCCACGGTCTTCCAGAAGAAATTATCTCAGATCGAGGAGTTCAATTCACAGCCAAATTCTGGCGAAGTTTATGTCAAGTCCTCCAAGTCAAGCTAAAGTTTTCCACGGCTTACCATCCTCAGACCAATGGTCAAACTGAGAGGGTGAATCAGGACTTGGAGTCCTTCCTCCGCATCTATGTGTCCTCCTCTCAAGATGACTGGGTTCAATTACTTCCCTGGGCCGAGTTCTGTCATAACAACCAGTATCATTCTTCATCTTCTTCAACACCATTCTTCACCAACTTTGGATTCCACCCTAAAGTCCCTGAGTTCCAACCGCTTCCAGCAACTTCTGTTCCCGCAGTGGATATCACCTTGCATCAGTTTGCCAATATCTGGAAGAGCGTACGATCTGCTCTACTCAAGGCATCGTTCAGGTACAAGAAGTTTGCGGATAAGAAGCGTTGGGCAGTTCCTGCTCTCAAGGTGGGTGATCGGGTATGGTTATCCACGAAGAATTTGAGGTTAAGAGTTCCCAGTATGAAGTTTGCACCTCGCTACATTGGTCCTTTTAAAATTGATCAAGTCATCAATCCTGTTGCTTACAGACTCCAGTTGCCTCCCTTCTTAAAAATACCCAGGACATTCCATGTTTCCCTGTTGAAACCGCTAATCTTGAATCGGTTTCATTCCTCACTTCCTCCAACTCCGAAAGTCCAAACTCAACGAGGCGTTGAGTATGAAGTAGCCAAGATCCTGGACTCACGTCACCGTTACGGTCAACTTCAGTATCTTATTGACTGGAAGGGTTATGGCCCTGAGGAACGTTCTTGGACCAATGCTTCTGATGTCCATGCTCCTGCCTTGGTCCGGAGATTCCATTCCAAGTTTCCTCAAAAGCCAAAGAAGTGTCCTGGGGCCACTCCTAAAGGGGGGGGTGCTGTCACGATCCGGGTATCTGGATGCCATTTCTTACCTATCAGATGCCTCCTAAGGCTGGCTCAGCGCTCCAGGACCGGATCCCATCTGTTATCCTGATGTGCACATTCCCGCATCCTCTCCTGTCTCTCTGGACGCAGTCACAGTAACGCCTTATACATCTGGCATGGCGTCTCCCGCGGCCTCCGCCGCCGTCCCTGAGCTTCTGCATTCAGAGTGGCGATTACGTCAGCCGCGGCCTCCGCTGTGTCCGCGTGGTCGGATGTGCATCTGTCAGCCTGACGTCTTCTGTCTCCGGTGGCCGGCGCCGCCATTACTGTTTTCCAGACCACATGGATTACAATCCAAACTTCCCTCCAAGTGTCTGCATGGGCGCAGCCATCTTGGATTCTGTCAGCTGATCTTTCCTACCAATCCGTTGTCAGTATTATTAATTTGCATAATTGCCTAGCCAATGCCTTCCTTGCTGCAGGTATAAATAGGTTGTGCCTGAGCAAGGAAGGCGTCAGTGCTTTGGTTGTCAAACCTAGTTCCAGTTTGTCTCTCTTCTGTGAATGTCTTCCAGGTTCCAGCTCCTGTCTCCAGACTTCTGCTATAGAGACCCGCACCAGCATTCCATCTGCGGTGTAGCCTGACTCTCCGATCCGTTCTGGACTCACCTGTTTCTAGCTACAACATCACCTGCTTCCAGCTCAGCTTCCAGCAGTGTACAGCTTCTCTTAAAGGGCCGGTGTCCTTTCTGCAGTTTACCACTCTCCACCGGTATTATTATTTCTCCGCTCTCAAATTCTATATTTCATCTACATTGCATCGCTCTCAAGCTTTATTTATTATTTAACTGGTTCCAGCCAGTATCCACTCCGTGCCAACACCTGTCTGGTTCTAACCAGTACCCACAGCAGCATTTTATCTACAGCAGCCCAGCTTTCCCTGGAACACCAGCTGGTACGACCCTGGGCTTTCCTCATTGCTACAGTTGAGCCTGGTAAGGACTTTCCAACTTGCAGATAATAAGAACTGTCTCATACCACCAGAGCTCTGCGGCCCCTGCCACCCTGTAGTACCCAGGAACTGTATTATTATTTCTCTGCTGATTTTTATGTTACTTTTTACTGCTACTGTGATGCATGGAGTTTGTCATAAATAAATATCATTGACTTTTACTCAAGTTGTCGTGGTCACGCCTTCGGGCGGTTTCTCTTCATGTTACTTACATGTCCAGGGGTCTGATACAACCTCCCCGGTTCCGGTACATCTCAGCCCCTACAACTGAGGCTGCCTTCCGTCAGCTCAGGCCCTCAGTTGTGACAATAGGTACACTACAACTGTGAGAGACAGAATCTGAAAAAAAAACCTAGGAAATCACATTGTATGATTTTTAAACAATTTATTTGTATATTCTTGTGGAAAATAAATATTTGGACAATCAAAACATTTAACTCAATACTTTGTAATATTACCTTGGTTGGCAATTACGGAGGTCAAACGTTTCCTGTAGTTCTTGACCAGGTTTGCACACACTGTAGCAAGTATTTTGGCCCACTCTTCCATGCAGATCTTCTCTAGATCTGTCATGTTTTGGGGCTGTCGCCGGGCAACACGGACTTTCAACTCCCTCCATAGATTTTCTATTGGGTTGAGGTCTGGAGACTGGCTAGGCCACTCCAGGACCTTGAAATGCTTCTTACGGAGCCACTCCTTAGTTGCCCGGGTGGTGTGTTTGGGGGTCATTGTCATGCTGGAAGACCCAGCCACGTTTCATCTTCAATGAGGAAAGGAGGATTTTTCCCAAAATCTCACGATAGATGTCCTCTATTCATCCTCTCCTTAATACAGATCAGTTGTCCTGTCGCCTTTGCAGAAAAGCAGCCCCAAAGCATGATGTTTCCACCCCCATGCTTCACAGTGGGTATGGTGTTCTTGGGATGCCATTCATCATTCTTCTCCCTTCAAACACATGACGAGTGGAGTTTATACCAAAAAGTTCGATTTTGCTCTCATCTGACCACATTACATTCTCCCAATCCTCCTCTGGATCATCTAGATGGTCACTGGCAAACTTTAGACGGGCCTGGACATGTGCTGGCTTAAGCAGGGGGACCTATTGGGCACTGCAGGATTTCAATCCATGATGACGTAGTGTGTTACTAATGGTAACATTTGTGACTGTGGTCCCAGCTTTCTTGAGGTCCTTGACCAGGTCCCCCCGTGTAGTTCAGGGCTGATTCCTCACCATTCTCAGGATCATTGATAACCCACGAGGTGAGATCTTGCATGGAGCCCCCGGTCAAGGGAGATTGTCAGTCTTCTTGTATTTCTTCCATTTTTTAATAATTGCGCCAACAGTTGATCTCTTCTCACCAAGCTGCTTGCCTATTGTCGGGTAGCTCATCCCAGCCTTGTGCAGCTCTACAATTTTGTCCCTGGTGTCCTTAGCTCTCTGGTCTTGGCCATGGTGGAGAGGTAGCAGTCTGACTGTTTGAGGGTGTGGACAGGTGTCTTTTATACAGATAACCAGTTCAAACAGGTGCCATTAATACAGGTAACGAGTGGAGGATAGAAGAGCTTCTTAAAGAAGAAGTAACAGATCTGTGAGAGCCAGAAATCTTGCTGCTTGGTAGGTGTCCAAATATTTATTTTCCACAAGAATATACAAGTAAATTGTTTAAAAATCATACAATGTGATTTCCTGTTTTTTTTTTTTTTTCAGATTCTGTCTCTCACAGTTGAAGTGTACCTATGATGGAAATTACAGACCTCTCTCATCTTTTTAAGTGGTTCAACTTGTACAATCGGTGGCTGTCCAAATACTTGTTTGCCCCAATATATATATATATATATATATATATATATATATATATATATGGGAAATGACATACTTATTTTTTCCTCTTTTTTTTTTTAACAGTAACCAACTCTTACTTATTAGTGATAAAGATTAATTTGTAGCTTTTCTCTATCTATTCATGTTATCTATTTATAGTTGTAGAAACAGAATTTGTAATTGTGGATAGTGCGTTTCACCGAGTTTCCATACAATGAAGTTAGCCTATAAATTATGACTAGTTTTAAAAGCTCATATGCAACTAAGCATTTTTTGTACATATAAACTGGAAGTATATTTTATGTGTATTGATTTTAAATAAAACAAAGGTAAAACCATACATTAAGAGCTGCCATTCATTCTTGGTTGAAGCCACTTAACTAATAATGAACTACTGTTTGTCATTGAGTTTAATTACAAATAGTGAGACTGAATGAGCTTTCAAGGAAAGGGTAAGGGCAGGTTTAACTTTTGGAGATCAGAACATTTTTACTAAAATATTTATAGCTTATGTATACAAATAGTATACAGTACATTAAAAATTGTTATGTGTATTAGGTAAGGCCTTTAAATGATACTGATTTTCAAAAGGAGACAATGCAAGTGATTGTCTGCTTTAGAAATGGTAGTATTTATATTTTTATTTTTGTCAGATGTGTCTAGACAGAGTGTTCCTGGCAGCTGTAACTGTCCTTGTGCTTATTTATGCAAGGGTGCCTGTTAAAGATTTGTATTGAACCAGAGGTTCCCAAATGCAGAGGTAAGGTACCTTAACGGTCCAGGTATTAAGTACATCTAGGCAGAGCCATAACTAGACATGGGCCCTGGGCCAGAAAAAAAAAGTGCACTTCCGGGTGTGGTGACGTCAGCGCGCCCATACGTCGCGGTCTGTCACTTCCTGGATACCCGGAGCTTGCACGGTCGCCTAGGAGACCGGCGCTGAGTGGTAACCAGAGGGCGGATAGACATAGGTATAGCTGACGAGACAAAGAAAAAAACAGTGCAATATAAACATGTATACAGTCAATAAACCGAATTCACATGAAATACTTGAATAATAAAAAACTGCTTAATTAAAAAGACACATGCTGTAGCATACATAAAATATGAAGCACCCAAAAATTGTATAATAGACTTGGTAATTAGAGCAAGAGATATGTAGCTGGATACATACTAAGAAAAAGAAAGATAAAGAGACAACAGCATATTTAACCATATAGCATTTCGCAAATTAGGTAGGCAATACTGGCAGGAGAAAATAATAATTAAATATAGACTAATGTCTGGTTAATAATCTTACTATACACAGGTGATAATTAGACCTGCATACTGACAAAAGCTTAAATATGAAACACACTCCAAGCGATCTTGTCATTGAGACCTTTAGGTCTAATAGTATCAAGTGAATAAATCCATCTGGCCTCAAGACGTAGAAGCTGGCCCCCACGGTCACCGCCGCGTATAGATTTGGGGATATGATCAATGATCTGTAAGTTCAGATCCTGAAGTGAATGGTGAAGTTCAGCATAGTGTTTCGCGACTGGCTGATCCGAAGATTTTCCTGAAATCGCATACTTGATAGCAGATCTGCGCATGGCAAAACGTTCTCGGGCAGTGCGTACTGTCTTACCCACATACTGTAACTTGCAAGGGCAAGTGATTAAATATACAATGTGGGTAGTAGTGCATGTAACAACATGCCTGATATTAAATGATTTGCCAGTAGAAGTAGATTTAAAGGATGGCCCCGGTTGTATGTTGGCACACGTTTTGCACCCAAGGCACCTATAGCATCCCGGAGGTTTGGTCAAAAAGTTGGAGGTTGAATGATCCCCAAAGCCTGTTATATCTGAATGCACCACAAAATCTTTAATGCTTTTACCTTTCTTGTAGCATGTAAGGGGTCTTTTTTTCTTGAAAGTAGGTAATTTCTTATCAGTGGATATTATAGGCCACATAGCTTTTAGAGCTCGAGGTATCACAGGGCTGGCAGTGGTATATTTGGTGACTAATGGTACCAATTGGTCTTGTTTCTTAGGTTTTTGTTGTAACAAATCATGCCGCAGGATGGCTGCGACTTCTAGTTTGTGCTTAGAAAGTTCGCCTGCATCATAACCTCTGACTGCAAAGCGGTTCACGACGGTGGAAAGAGCCTTGTCTAATCTGGATGGATCGCTAGTGATTCTTGCGGCCCTCATCAATTGGGACCTGGGAAGGCCTTTTTTCAGTGCCCTTGGGTGGTGGCTGTTAGCTCGCAGTAAAGTGTTCTTATCAGTCGGCTTGTAGAAAATATCCGTTCTGATACTTTCATTAATAATGGAAATCTGGACGTCCAGATAATTAAGAGAATGTGGGTTACTTTCCGCCGTGATTTTAATTGGTGAATCCCTGCTGTTAATTTTGTTGACAAGTTGTTCAAAGAGCAATGGGCCGCCCGTCCAGAGGATGAATACGTCATCAATATAACGTGAGTAGTGTAGAATATGACTGTTGGTAGCCGTGTCAGTGAAGAACATAGCCTGCTCCTCCTGCATCATGAACACATTAGCGAAGGAAGGGGAGACGTTGCTCCCCATAGCACATCCGCTGGTTTGGCAAAAATACTTCCCATCAAACAAAAAATAGTTCCTAGTCAGGGTAAGTTCTAACAATTTGAGAAATAGATTCAAGTTAACAGTGGTCAGATTTTCTTTGATAAGGAACTGTTTAATAGCCGCCAAGCCCTGGATATGAGGGATACTGGTAAATAAACTGCAGATGTCAATGGTGCAGATTAAAGTGCCTTTAGGTATGTTAGAAAGTAAAGACAAACGATTCAAAAAAGAAGTGGTATCTTTCACAAAATTCAGCTGTTTCAAAATAAGCGGTTGAAGAATGCCGTCCAGAAAAACAGACACAGGTTGATATAATGATTGGTGGGCAGAGAGTATGGGTCTGCCGGGAGGATGAATTAAATTCTTGTGTACCTTGGGCACAGTAAACAAAATGGGAACCTTGGGAAATTCCTGTTTAAGGGCCCGGCATAGCTTCTCAGAAATATAGGAAGATGCACAGGCTTGATCCAGGATGCTATCCACCTCTTGCTTATACCTAGATGTAGGATCAGAAGGCAGACTTTTGTAAACAGATGCATCGCCGAGCTGCTTATATATTTCTGACTTGTAGTCGGCCAGATTCATAATCACGATACCGCCCCCCTTATCGGCGGGGCGGATGACGATGTCTCGGTATGATCCAAGTTGGTTCAAGGCTTTAAACTCGAGCCTGGAAAGATTTTGGTGTGTTTCATGTGAAGCAGCAGTGTATTTAGTAACGGAGTCATCTAGGAGTCTGGTAAAGGTCTTGATTGACGCATTACTGGACTGGGGGTCAAACGAAGATCCATGTCTGGAATTGATAAATGCCTGATGTGGATCAGTTGATGAAACCGTATGATGATCCTGAAAGTATTCTTGTAACCTCAACTTGCGAGAAAAATGGTGCAGCTCAGCTTGCCAAGTGAGACCATCAAACTTGCTGGTGGGTATAAAGGATAAACCATTATTAAGCACTTTAATTTCTGTTCTAGTAAGAATGCGGTCAGAGAGGTTGAAAATTAGACTTTCCTCCTTGTGGAGGTGTTTCTGGATCCTGCGGTTTTGTTGGCCCCTGCGGGTGGGCGCCCTCTTGTTTTGGTGGTTTCTGCGACCACGGGAGTGGTCCCTAAAGGGACAACGGTAGGATCTGCAGGCCCATCAGAGTCAGCGACGTTGAATTCATTATCAGTATTTGAGGTGGCATAATCTCGATTGCGTGACTCCCCACGTTTACGCCAGGAATATTTGGATCTCTGATTGTATGGGCGGTGGTTCCCCGGTTCACCACTGGCAACCCACCGATAAACTCTATTAGATTCATAGTCCTCCCGGACAGTAGCATATTTGTTGCGCTTAAATCTAACCAACTCCTTGCGATAATTGTCACACTGCGTCTTCAATTTTTGTACTAAAACTTGATTGGTGTCCAGCAGTAAGGTGTCTTTGTGTTCTTGTTCCAGCTCATGAATTCTGTCTCTAGTAATTTTTAATTCTCTCCCCGACTCCTCCACTACCAATAAAATTAAATCAAAACTGCACTTGTTTAATATGGCCACCCATTTGTTGCAAAACTCAGGATTGAAGCGGCCTATAGTAGGCACGTTGCGGATTCTGAATCCGCGAGGGATCATTTTTTCGCGAAAGTAATCGGACAATGAGATGCCATGCATTAGATAGTCTGTCTCGCGCCGTTTGAGTTTAATAAGCTGATGATAAATCTCCTCCATACTTAATTGTTTTTCTGAATCAGCCAGGTCCCCAGTAAACAGTACACGCTCAGCATCCATTTCACTGAAGCTGAAGCTGTTGGCTGAGCTAGGAGGTACATTAATATTGCTCAAAGATGCCCCTTGGGTCATGATGAAACAAACGAATGGCAGTGGTTTAGATGGAAGAAAGGCTGGGTAATGTGCAATTCGTCAAGGGAGAGAATTAGTGGATATTAAGGTGCTAAGTGCTTAAAAAAAAAAAAGTGCCAAGTGTCCAAAAAAAGTGCTTTGGTGAAAACAAAGTGCTTAGTGCTAAATCACAGGACTTCTACCCACATTGTATATTTAATCACTTGCCCTTGCAAGTTACAGTATGTGGGTAAGACAGTACGCACTGCCCGAGAACGTTTTGCCATGCGCAGATCTGCTATCAAGTATGCGATTTCAGGAAAATCTTCAGATCAGCCAGTCGCGAAACACTATGCTGAACTTCACCATTCACTTCAGGATCTGAACTTACAGATCATTGATCATATCCCCAAATCTATACGCGGCGGTGACCGTGGGGGCCAGCTTCTACATCTTGAGGCCAGATGGATTTATTCACTTGATACTATTAGACCTAAAGGTCTCAATGACAAGATCGCTTGGAGTGTTTCATATTTAAGCTTTTGTCAGTATGCAGGTCTAATTATCACCTGTGTATAGTAAGATTATTAACCAGACATTAGTCTATATTTAATTATTATTTTCTCCTGCCAGTATTGCCTACCTAATTTGCGAAATGCTATATGGTTAAATATGCTGTTGTCTCTTTATCTTTCTTTTTCTTAGTATGTATCCAGCTACATATCTCTTGCTTTAATTACCAAGTCTATTATACAATTTTTAGGTGCTTCATATTTTATGTATGCTACAGCATGTATCTTTTTAATTATGCACAGTTTTTTATTATTCAAGTATTTTATGTGTATTCGGTTTATTGACTGTATACATGTTTATATTGCACTATTTTTTTCTTTGTCTCGTCAGCTATACCTATGTCTATCCACCCTCTGGTTACCACTCAGCGCCGGTCTCCTAGGCGACCGTGCAAGCTCCGGGTATCCAGGAAGTGACGGACCGCGACGTATGGCACGCTGACTTCACCACACCCGGAAGTGCACTGAACGGACTCCGTTCCCACCCACTTTCCGACGGGCGTGTGTCCCGTTCGAGCGTCTTCTTTGCTTATTTAAAGGTATGTTGTTATCTGCACATTTATATCACCTTGACAAAGGGGCGTTAGCGCCCCGAAACGTTGGTCACCCCACTTTGTTTTTATGGATTAAAGTTACCTTTTGCACTTTATATACTGGGATCAGTCTCTGAGTACCGCTGCATGTTTCCATCTGCTGTATACTTATCATTCCAGAGGGCACCGGAGCTGTATATTTAGGGTGAGTGCCAGCTCTTCCAAGATAGATATATATATATATATATATATATTAAAAACATATATAAAACCCCTATACTTACAGAACACTCCCTAGAAAATGGATTTGGACACCGATCCTCATACCATCATTTATGCATCATTTATTCACTTAATTTGAAAGCTCTTTGTCATTTGGTTACATTATCCCTAATTTCAAATCACAAATTTCTTAGCAGTCATGCCCGGGACCTACAGTCCCATCCTCCTTTATTTAAAATACACATTTCAAAATTCTGTCATACCCAGTCAGATACCTAACTCATTGAGCTGTCTGCTCCTGTATGGGAAGAATAAGAACATTTTCAAATGTGTGCCTCAAAGGAGTATGTAACTGAAGGTACTTAGGGACGTGAGGGGGGAGAAGGGGGCGGCCAGGTAATGTCATGGATGTGAGAAGAAGAAGTTGCAAGTGAGATAGAGTAAAATAGAAAATTGACAGGTGCTGCAGAACAACATCCCCTACCTTGCGGTGCCCTGTGTGGTGGCATATGTCACACCACCCTAATTACGGCCCTGCATCGATACTTGGCCACAGGAGACTTAATTAGTACCTCAGTCAATTTGATTTCACCATCTATGCTGAGCCATGGATATCCTTAAAACATGAATTGCTTGTGTGCTTTTAGGATTGCAATTGAGAACATTTAGGTTAAACATTCTTGTGAAATGTGTACTGAATGGCCTTTGAACTTTTTTGGGGAAACAAATGTGTAGCCTACTTAAGTTTCTTGTAGATTTAAAAGCAAAGAAAAATAAAGTACAAAAATAGAAAACCATGGTCATCTTGTAAGTGATTGGGCAACAGAGTTATTAAGCAATAGGCTGTTCAGACATTGACAAATAACAGATATTAAACAGTGAAGCACATAGCAGTATGAGCAACAGTAATTACCTCCCACAAATATTTTAACCCATTGCTGAGATACATATATAGAAAAACATCAGAGGGAGAAAATTACTGGTGAAAAAGACATAGTAAATAATAGCAATGTATTGCAACAAGTACACTACTGAAACTCATCTTGGACAGTTAATCTACTACCAAGAGCAGAGGAACACCACCTATCCCATTTATCATGATATTTAGTCATAGCACCTAGACTTTTAAACAATTGTCTTTAATGCCATATCACATCATTAACGTAAGCTCTCCAATTGTGAGTGTCAGGTGAGTCAGACGCAAACCAAATACATGCCACCACTACCTTTGCTAAAGTGGTTAGGCACATAATGTAGCGGTACAGAATCAGAGAGTGAGTTTTCTTTAAATTAAGGCCAAATAGGCAAATTCTGAGACATAATAGGGGAAGAGATGGCTCTGTTAATTCAATACTGTCCCAGATAAATTACCAGAAGGAAAACACTCTTGGACAGGCCCATACCAAATGCCAAAAGTCAGACCCATACCAAATGCCAAACATCAGAATCCTCCACCTTACGTTTAGGCCAGCAAGTACCTGGTCTCAGGCTCGCTCAATAAAGCATTAGTGGGGTACGATACACTCTGTGTAGTGTAAAAAAAGAACACCCGCTGTTACATAACACAAGGTGTAGTATACTTACTAGAGCTTAGAATTTGTATCCAATGTTCATCAGAGATCTCTCCCAGATCAACCTCCCATTTAAGCTTTGAGTCAAGAAGATGAGGTGTCAAAGTCAAATTGCATATTTTGATATTTAGAATACGCTATGGCATTTATTAATGGATGCATCTATGATCATGCGTCGATACGGTAGGGCGCAAATGACCATAATGGCAAGTTACTGTGCACACTACGGTAGAAGATACATTTGTTAATAAATATCATATTGTGCCAAAAATAGCAAATAATTCTCACACACACTCAAATGTAGTATCTCCAGGAATACACATCAAATAGTGTCTTAAACATATCAGAGTGCTTAAACAGCCATTGTGAACATACAATGTAGTGTTCTTTACTCAGGCTTTTCGTTGTTGGGAATGTAAATCACGAACAATAGAGAGTCGTGTGTGGAGTCAATAGATACTGGACTGTCATTGTTACACTAGAGGTCAGAACAAACGAAGCCAGATCCGATACAATAGCAAGGACATGCAGATTCTTGATAGTGTGCTCAAAACACATTCATGCACTTCAGAATCCTGTGTATTTATATTCAATAAATTACAGACCAGATATTGATACTTGAATTAAGAGTGATATGTCATACAGATGTATCCTCATACAGCGTTGCTCATAGCGCACTATTTAGGGTCCTGTGTCGCGAGTTGGAAATAACGTTATGGCGTGCGTTATGTCCCGCGCCATGTAATACACAGTTTAACCGCTGGGTGGCGAATGCTCCACGTTGAGACTACAGTGCTGAATACAATGCTGTGGCAGTAAGCAGTGATCTGTGAAATTACACACAAATTACAGTGCCACGCTGCCGCCCGTTCAGTAAATTATTTTTTTCGTTACGTTGTATACAAAATACCGGATAGCATTAATATGACTCCCAGACGGTCTACAGCCACACTGCCGCCCGATCACGCTAGATATGGATATTGTCATTATAGTATTAGCATAACAGCATTCATATTTCGGACTAGCTTCGGCAGAAATATTGAATGCAAAGTGCACTGGGTCCCTACTGTACCTCATGATGGTATCCGTATTCAATATGTTTAATTTTTTTTTTTAAAGCACTCAGATACAACACATCACATATATACCTGGAGGGCCTGCCTGTATCGTGGTCGGCTGTGGCCTAACGAGAAGAGCATCCGCCTGCAATGCTTGCACTCATGGGTTCGATACCCATAAGTGCTTGATCACTGCTAGGGACAATGTTAAAGTTGTGGCCGATGCGTTGACCATAATTTTTTTGTTGTTGTATATTAAGATATTCTATTTTAATACAATAAAGTTTTTTGGTGTATTGCTACTTCTCGTTATATAAAAAAGTCCGCTTCTACTAAATACAAGGCCAAGCTGTTGCCCTGTTCACGCTATTCATCTAGTCGTTACGTTGTGTACAAAATGATGGATAATATTAGCATAAGCAGCAATCCTATTTCGGAGTAGCTTTGTGTCTCTGTTGTTTCAAATGGGCAGAAATATTTAATGCAAAGTGCAACTGGGTACCTACAGTATCTCATGAATGCACAGTATGACTACCAGATGGTCTCCAGGCACACTACCGCCCGATCACGCTAGCTGTGGATATTGTCGTTACAGTGTGTACAAATTGCAAGATCACATTAGCGTAAGCAGCTACCTTTTTTTTTTTGAAAGCACCAAGATACAACACATGACATATAAACCCGGAGGGCCCACCTCTACCATGGTCGGCTGTGGTCTAACTAGAACAGCGGCCGCCTGCAATGCTTGAAGACCCGGGTTCGATACAGAGTTCGGCACCCATTTATTATTTTATTTTAATTTTTTTATTCTTTTTTAATACAATAAAGTTATTTGGTGTTTTAAGTTTCTACTTCTTGTTATATAAAAAAAGTCAGCTTCTACTAAATACAAGGCCAAGCTGCTGCCCTGTTCACGCTATTCATCTAGTTGTTACATTGTGTACAAAATGATGGATATTATTAGCATAAGCAGCAATTCTATTTCTGAGTAGCTTTGTGTCTCTGTTGTTTCAAATGGGCAGAAATATTGAATGCAAAGTGCAACTGGGTACCTACAGTATCTCATGAATGCACAGTATGACTACCAGGTGGTCTCCAGGCACACTGCCGCCCGATCACGCTAGCTATGGATATTGTTGTTATGTTCTGTACAAATTGCCGGGTAGCATTAGCATAAACACTCCATGTTAACTTGCTATCAAATACTGTATGACAAAGGATGACATTATTTTCCAAATTCTGATACAGGTGCATTTGTGTTCGACCAATAGCAGGGCAGACCCACCGGCAATGCACACAATGGCAATTAGCAGCATTGTCTAATGTGTCAGCCGATAAGAGCTCACACAAATGAGTCTTCCTTTTTGATAATTGGTATTACAGACTTGAGTGGCCACACACTTTATAGACACCTCATACTGTATAAAGCCACTTTGTAGACACAAGAAGCTATCCATTCTGTGATTCTGCATCTTACAGTGTAGACTTGCTACTGGATTCGTCTCTTCGGCCGTATCACCCATACAAGCCCTTGAGATACATTCTGCCGCTTCTGCTGACTTCAAAGTCAAGTTGTTGCTTTATCTACTTTTTCTACCACAAACTTTTTCTACTGAAGGATCATCTCGCTGGTATAGTAAGCACAGTAAGTACAGGTCATTTGTACATTATACAGTATGCCACTGATTTCTGCATTTACAGTATACACTAATGCTACGTCCAGTTACATGGCAGTTACTGTAGGATCTGATTGGCTGGTACTTTGGGAAACATCTACTAAGCAGTGATAAAAGTGGAGAAGAAAGCCAGTGGAGAAGGTGCCTATGGCAACCAATCAGCTGCTCTGTATACTTTTATAGTATGAAACTTATTAATGTTACATTAATGCTGATTGGTTGCCATGGGCAACTTCTCCACTGGCTCACTTCTCCACTTTTATCGCTGCTTAGTACATGTTACCCTTTATCTTCTGCCACTTTATCTCCATCCAAGGCTTAGTAAATAGACCCCTAAGCCCCCTGCTGCTACTGCACTGTATCATACTGTACCTCCCAACATGACCCTCTCCACTGGAGGGACAAAATGCTTTATCCTGGAATAATGAAATTACCTGTGGGGAACTACAGTGTACTGTAGTTATTTGAATATGAAGGTGTTTCACCAAAGGTGATGGCTAGCATTAATTAATAGTGTGCCCTGTTTGCTTTGCCCCCAGTAGATTTGCCCCAGTAGTTGTGCCCACTGTTGCTTTGCCCCCATTAGTTGTGCCCCCTGTTGCTTTTCCCCCAGTAGATTTGCCCCCTGCTGCTGTGCCCCCTGTAGCTGTGCCCGGGTATAGTATGGTATACCGGCGGTCAGGCTCCCGGCGACCAGCATACTGGCGCCGGGAGCCCGACCGCCGGCATACTGACAGTGTGGCGATCGCAAATGAGCCCCTTGCGGGCTCGCTGCACTCGCCATGCTGTGGGCACGGTGGTGCACTACGCGCACCACGCTATTTTATTCTCCCTCCAGGGGGGGCATGGACCCCCACGAGGGAGAATAAGTGTCGGAATTCCGGCACCGGTATACTGTGCGCCGGGATCCCAGGAGCCGGCATACTGAAGACCACCCGCTGTGCCCCAGTAGTTGTCCCCCCTGTTGCTATGCCCCCTGCTATGCATGGCAACCCTCCCCCCAGTCAAACATACTGTATTTCTAAACAATAGATGATGTCTCCTTTCACTCCAAAAGAGTTAATCCAATTAGCCCAGAATACACATCCATATGCAGATACTGAATTTCTAAACAATAGATGACTTCTCCTTTCACTCAATTTCTACAATGTGATACAAACAAGGTGATCAGGCCGGCTCTGATGTTACACAGTCGGCCAGAAACTGTTTGGGAAGGCCTGTATTTTTCCTCAGAAAACGGCCAGTTACTACCCACAAATATCCCCTTCTTTAAATTCTGTATTTTGTTTGAATTCATATCATTGTTTGGATGTCATTAGTCCTAGAACACAATGAAATGCATTGGTGTATTAAATATTGTATTATCACCCAAGATTGCATGGCAGAATGCAGTCACATTGGGTGAATGTGTCACCTGGAACAGGCAGGATCATACTGCATCTAACAGTATACTGTACTTCTTATTAGGCTCATTCAGATACTGTATACCCAAAATAGAAGGGATAAGCAAATACAGTACATTGTGCTCATTTATCAATGAGTACTTTGCGGACTGTGTGTGGGCACCCTCCTCTCCTGTAGCTGTGACTGTCGCTGCTATTAAACTGAGCACTAGAGACTGGCACAGTGCCAGAGTCTACAGCGCCAGAGTCTACAGCGCGTGCGTTGGATTTTGAAATAATGGCGCAGTGGCCATTTTTCTGAGTAGACTCTGGCATTTAGAGCGCTAGCAGCAGTGGCGACGGCTACGAGAGAGGAGGGGGCCCAAACATGGAGTCTGCACACGGGTCCCCTCCTCTCTACAGATGCCCATGGTACTACTGTGTAGCATAACGTGAATAATGCCCTGCCTGACATGACTCAATTCCAGACATCTACAGTATACTGTACTGTACTGTAGGCTGTATCTGAAACGTCAGATTTAGAGAAACACTTTGTTAGATTTGTTAGGCATTGCTGTGACATGTTGCGAACATACAAATCCTACTACTGTACTAACGATATTTCTATTATCTTCTTCCCACCATGCACTGAACTACTGAGAAAAAGGAGGAAGAACTGCGTCGAAGAAGGTAAGCTTGTGATACTTACTGTGTACAGGTTAACAGTCTTTGGAAACTCTGTCCCTGATATTGTCTCTCCCCCTGAAACTGTATCTCTCTCCCACCCCACCCCTCTCTCTCTCTCTCCCCCTCTCTCATCTTTCTCTATGACACCATCTCTCTCGCTCTTGACTCTTTTTTTTACATGAAACCCTCTCTCTTTCTCCCCCTGCCCCTTCTCTTTCTTGTTCCTCTCTCTCCTGCATGGGATTTGATATTGACACCAGCAGGGTGGACTTCGAAGGTTTTGCTATGGGGCCCTCAAAGTTCTACTTTCGCCCCTGCCTGACAGTATAAGGTGTATACTGTATGAAACATAAATGAATTGTGTGAATGTACTGTACACACACTTTGTTTAATGCACAAAGTTATTAAAAAATATTGGCTAAAATTACCTTCAGGCTGTGTGTATAAGGTGTATACTGTATGTAACATACAGTAAATGCATTCTGTGCTTAGATTTAGGTCCCATCACCATGATATCTCTTAATGGTATGCAATTATTCCAAAATACGGAAAAATCCCATATCAATATACCTCTGGTCCCAAACATTTTGAATAAGGGAGACTCAACCTGTACTCTACATGCCATTTATAACAGATTGCATGGCAACCCTCCCCCAGTCAAACATACTGTATTTCTAAACAATAGATGATGTCTCCTTTCACTCCAAAAGAGTTAATCCAATTTGCCCAGAATACACATCCATATGCAGATACTGAATTTCTAAACAATAGATGACTTCTCCTTTCACTCCAAGAGACTTACTGCAATCCATTTCTACAATGTGATACAAACAAGGTGATCAGGCTGGCTCTGATGTTACACAGTCGGCCAGAAACTGTTTGGGAAGGCCTGTATTTTTCCTCAGAAAATGGCTAGTTACTACCCACAAATGTCCCCTTCTTTAAATACTGTATTTTGTTTGAATTCATATCATTGTTTGGATGTCATTAGTCCTAGAACACAATGAAATGCATTGGTGTATTAAATATTGTATTATCACCCAAGATTGCATGGCAGAATGCAGTCACATTGGGTGAATGTGTCACCTGGAACAGGCAGGATCATACTGCATCTAACAGTATACTGTACTTCTTATTAGGCTCATTCAGATACTGTATACCCAAAATAGAAGGGATAAGCAAATACAGTACATTGTGCTCATTTATCAATGAGTACTTTGCTGACTGTGTGTGGGCACCCTCCTCTCCTGTAGCTGTGACTGTCGCTGCTATTAAACTGAGCACTAGAGACTGGCACAGTGCCAGAGTCTACAGCACGTGTGTTGTACTTTGAAATAATGGCGCAGCGGCCATTTTTCTGAGTAGACTCTGGCACTCAGAGCGCTAGCAGCAGTGGTGACGGCTACGAGAGAGGAGGGGGCCCAAACATGGAGTCTGCATATGGGTCCCCTCCTCTCTATAGACGCCCATGGTACTACTGTGTAGCATAACGTGAATAATGCCCTGCCTGACATGACTCAATTCCAGACATCTACAGTATACTGTACTGTACTGTAGGCTGTATCTGAAACGTCAGATTTAGAGAAACACTTTGTTAGATTTGTTAGGCATTGCTGTGACATGTTGCGAACATACAAATCCTACTACTGTACTAACGATATTTCTATTATCTTCTTCCCACCATGCACTGAACTACTGAGAAAAAGGAGGAAGAACTGCGTCGAAGAAGGTAAGCTTGTGATACTTACTGTGTACAGGTTAACAGTCTTTGGAAACTCTGTCCCTGATATTGGCCCTCATGCCGAGTTGTTCGCTCGCTAGCTGATTTTAGCAGCATTGCACTCGCTAGGCCGCCGCCCTCTGGGAGTGTATCTTAGCATAGCAGAATTGCGAACGAAAGATTAGCAGAATTGCGAATAGAAAATTCTTAGCAGTTTCTGAGTAGCTCGAGACTTACTCCTACACTGCGATCAGCTCAGTCCGTTTCGTTCCTGGTTTGACGTCACAAACAGCCACTCCCCCGTTTCTCCAGACATTCCTGCGTTTTTCCCTGACACGCCTGCGTTTTTTAGCCAACGCCGGGAAAACCGAGTTGCCGCCCAGAAACGCCCCTTTCTAGTCAATCATTTACCGAACACCAGTGCGACTGAAAAGCGCCGCAGATGCTACAGCAAAACAGCTAAGTTTTTAGTAAAATAACTAAGCGCATGCGCTCTGCGTACCTTGCGCATGCGCAGTAAGCGTCTAATCGCAGTATAGCGAAAATCAGCAACGAGCGAACAAGTCGGAATGACCCCCATTGTCTCTCCCCCTGAAACTGTATCTCTCTCCCACCCAACCCATCTCTCTCTCTCTCTCTCTGAAATTTTTGCAGGGCTACGATCTGGCCAGAATTAGCCCCTTAGTCATGAAGTAGTGACAAACATGAAGAAGTGGAGAAGTTACCCATGGCAACCAATCAGATTCCTGGTATAATTTTATACTATAGTATGCAATTTATAAATGTTACTACAATGCTGATTGCTTCACTTCTCCACTGTTTTCACTGCCTAACATGCTGCTACAGTATGTTCTACATGAAATCCCAGCCCCTGGCATTGTAATGTGGCCATGTCTGCGACTCACGTCTACAGTACAGTATGTACTGTAACTTAACACTCGCCAGACATTTACAGTACTTCATGAACAAGCTTGCACCCCCTCATACAAAGCTCTGTAGTACTGTAATTGAACCATAATTTGCTACTGTACTGTTACTACTGTACTGTACATATACTTGATTCTTATTATTGTGTATTGTAGAGAGCACTGCATAGTGTGACGATGGTGAAAACCAAAGCATTCTATTCTGGAGCACAACCCCAGGGCTGCTGAGTGACCTTCTGGGCAAGGTGACTCACCTTCAAGTGCAAATTGATGGACTGACAGGAAAACTGGATGGACTTTGTAGTGATAACAGCAAGGGGGTGGGGGGAGTTTCAAGGCTTGTTACTGATACATTATACAGTGCACTGTAGACTCTCTCTACTAAGGGGGAAAAAAACACAAAACCGAACTGTAAACTGGAAAAAGTTTAATAAAAAAAAAAAACCATGAAAGAAATAAACAAAAATTAAATGTGCTGTAAAATAAGCTCAAAGATTCTGTTCACCACCGCCCACAGGATCAGAAGCAATTGCCGGACTTGCTCTGTGAAAATAAAAAACAATGTACAGTATTAGAACAGTAACACAGGTTGAGTACTGTACAGTATACTGCACAGCACTTCAAAGTTTATGAACAGTATGCATGTAAAACAACATTATTATTATTACTGTACCCCTCGAAAGATTGTCCGGCCCATAGCCCCTCTGTTCTGGTCCTGGTTGGGCGGTGGTGGTGGTGGAGGTGGAGGTGGGAGCCGGAGGGCGCAGTGGGCCCTGGTCTGCCTGGAGGCCTGTCAATGTGGAAAAATAATAAAACACATTGGACCCTGTACAGTAGTTACTGTATCAAACACATTGGTCACAGCATTAACATTGTCCCCAGCAGTGATCAAACCGAAGCATTCAACCCCACAGGAATAAAGCGCATTGGCCCCCCCACAGTAAGCAAACACATTGTTCTCCATACTAAGCAAAAGCAGCAGGACCAGCAGTATCTTTTGGGGTAGTAAAGCATAACACAGTATACAGTACTTACCATACTCCCCTACATTTAACGTTTTACTTTAAATGAAAAAAAAAAGGACACAATAAAGAGAGTACAGGACTTACAAGTTGCTGGGCTTGTGCCTGGTATGGCTGTAAAGCCATGTCGCCGGGCTCGGTCCTGTTGTATCTTCCGACGTTCTTGGTACAAAAAATAATTACAGTGTCCTTAGACACAGTCCAGCACATACAGTACTGAATACTGTAACAGTAATTTCATATTATCAAACTGTAAATATATTTTCACACCCCCTCTACGCACACAATTTGAAGCCTTACACATAACAGCCACAGTAGTGTTCCTTACAAACAATGCCTAGTAGTGCAGTGCCAGATAGACATGATATGCCCCCCAGCAATGCCAGCTACACATGGTATGCCCCCACAGTGCCAGAGACAGTATGCCCCCACTGTGTTTATGCTAAGAAATGACACGTACTGCATCAGTACACACTGTAAAGACAAAATCCAAATACAGTACTGTAGTGTGAATTGGGCCTTACAAACAATGCCTACAGTAGTGCAGTACCAGATAGACATGATATGCCCCCCAGCAGTGCCAGCTGCACATGGTATGCCCCCACAGTGCCAGAGACAGTATGCCCCCATGGTGTTTATGCTAAGAAATTACACGTATTGCATCAGTACACACTGTAAAGACAAAATCCATATACAGTACTGTAGTGTGAATTGGGCCTATTAGTTATGCTTTGTGGCAGACCATGTGTACAGGTGGTGGCTAGTGATCATCATGCTGCCATGATGATGGGCCTATTTTGATGTGTAGGCCTGGAGCTGTAGCTCCATCTGCCCCATTGTTAATCTGGCCCTGTGTACTGTACTAAACAATAATAAAGCGCAGTACTGGACTGTACTTACTCATTAGCAGAGACAGCCTCAGCAACTCCAGCTTCCTCGGCTGTCTGGAGACCAAGTCACTCCACCTCCGCTGGAGTGACCGTATAGAACGTGACCTCTCATACTTAAACAAAATTTCACGGCGGGCTCGGTTATATGCCCGCCGCTTCTATCGATTATTGGCCAAGGGGCGGTCCTGCCACCTCAATAGAATGAGGAGCTTCCCGCGCAGGTATGCGCTTCCGTGGGTCGCCATTTTTCCTACTGAAGTCCCTAGCATGACGCATGACGCTGGATGCACCTGACAGATAGTAGGATAAAGAAGTAAATAAATAAGTTGTGTGCTCCAACCGGGGATCGAACCCAGGGAGCACGCAATGCACGTGCCTTACTCTAACCACTAGGCCACCGATATCTCTGGTATCAGCAAGCACCTTTTTAAAATATAATATACTGAATAGGGAAACATGGACCCAGTGGCCCTCCGGGTGTATACTGTATGTGATGTGTTATATCTGACTGCTTTCAAAAAAAATAAAATAAAAGCTAGCCCGATATAGTATTGCTGCTTACGCTAATGTGATCCGGCAATTTGTACACACTAACGACAATATCCACAGCTAGTGTGATCGGGCGGCAGTGTGCCTGGAGACCATCTGGTAGTCATACTGTGCATTCATGAGATACTGTAGGTACCCAGTTGCACTTTGCATTCAATATTTCTGCCCATTTGAAACAACAGAGACACAAAGCTACTCCAAAATAGGATTGCTGCTTATGCTAATATAACCATCATTTTGTACACAACGTAACGACTAGATGAATAGCGTGAACAGGGCTGCAGCGTGGCCTTGTATTTAGTAGAAGCGGACTTTTTTTATATAACGGGAAGTAGAAACTTAAAACACCAAATAACTTTATTGTATTAAAAAAGAATAAATAAATAAATTAAAATAAAATAATAAATGGGTGCCGAACTCCATATCAAACCCGGGTCTTCAAGCATTGCTGGTGGCCGCTGTTCTAGTTAGGCCACAGCCAACCATGGTAGAGGCAGGCCCTCCGGGTGTATATGTCATGTGTTGTATCTTGGTGCTTTAAAAAAAACAAACAGGTAGCTGCTTACGCTAATGTGATCCTGCAATTTGTACACACAGTAACGACAATATCTATAGCTAGCGTGATCGGGTGGGTGGTGCCATTATTATTACCTCTGTGACAAAATGGCGCACAGGGCAAGAAGGTTCAGTAGTAAGGAGCTAAAGATTCTTGTGCGGCATATTGACAGGCCCCTGGCCAATTATGCTGAGAAATTGGCAGCATATGAATGTGCCAGACAGGATATCCTGTCTAGACTGCACAGGGAGAGAGGTATCCCGGCTCTCCAGAGGAGATGGAGTGACCTGGTTAGACGGGAACCGCAGAGGCTGCAACTATTGAGGGCCAAAGTTGCTAGAGGTACAGTACAGTGATTTTTTTTATTACTGTCATTACATTTTTATGTACTACAGACAGTACAGTATACTAAAAAGTATTACTGTACAGTACTGCAGCCAAGTCAATATATTATTATTATTATAAGTACAGTAAGTACAGGGCTTGCTCAAGGGGTCTGGTACTGTATGGAAGATCGACAGTAACTACTGTAGGACGACAGTGTCTAGGTCGACCACTATTGGTCGACACTAAGTACTGTAGGGTGACAGGGTTTCTAGGATGACAGGGTCTGCAGGTCGACACTATCTGTGTCGACAGGTGAGATGGTAGATATGAGTTTTTGATGTTTATTTGGTGTTGTTTCCTCCATATACAGTAGTGACCGAGAACCCCAAGTAGTGCACCGAGCCCCCTCGGATGGTTCGCTTTGCTCGCCATGTTTCGTGCAAGGTTCCTCCCTCCGCTACCGCTACACTTGCCACAGGTTTCCGTTCCCAATTGTAGTCCACGTGGATCGTAAAGTACTGCATGAAAAGGTTTTCACAAAAAATTTTTTAAAAAGTGAAAAACTAATGTTGACCTTCTGACCTGTCGACCTACAGTAGAACATGTCGTCCTACAGTTGTGATTCTGGCATCTGTTTACCATTTGCTGGAAATCCCTCAGCTGGCATACGGACAGTATCCTTTGATTTTTTTTTTTTGAGGATTAATTACTGTATAATATGGGTGCATACTGTATTTATAGTATAATTTTTTTTGGGAGGGGGTGACGATTTGGTAGGGATTTTAAATAATGTTTCTTTTTCACAGAATGTAGGCCCCGCCTCCACCCGTCTAGCCAGGGAGCTGATCCTCTGGAGGGCCCCAGTGGCACCCTCCCTCCCTTGCCAGGTAAGTACAGGGCAGAGGGCTTCACCTTGACAGTAGATGCTACGTTACTGCCGGGCCTGCTGTTTTTGCTTAGTACGGGAACAATGTGTTTGCTTTCTGTGTGGGGGGGGGGGGGTTTGATACAGTGACTACTGTACAGGGGCCAATGATTTTTATTATTTTTCCACAGTGACAGGCCTCCAGGCGGACCAGGGCCCACCACGCCCTCCGGCTCCCACCTCCTCCACCACCAACACCACCACCACCATCACCACGACCCAACAATCCAGCATTCCCGTACCCTCAATAAGTAAGCTAAGTCAATAGGCTACAGGGAAGAGGGCTTTGGCTAAGTCACCACCAGAGATGGTTAAGTTTAGGCATCGCTGGTGGAGGTTAAGGATAGTCTGTGGCAGGGAGGGTTAGGGCTAAGCTGTGGAGGAGTTTTTGGGGTTAGGCTGCAGAAAATGTGGGTTAAAGGTAGGGGGTATGGTAAGTACTGTATACTGTGTTATGCTTTACTACCCCAAAAGTTACTGCTGGGATTGCTGTTTTTGCTTAGTACGGGGAACAATGGGGGTAATTCCAAGTTGATCACAGCAGGATTTTTGTTAGCAGTTGGGCAAAACCATGTGCACTGCAGGGGAGGCAGATATAACATGTGCATAGAGAGATAGATTTGGGTGTGGTGTGTTCAATCTGCAATCTAAATTGCAGTGTTAAAATAAAGCAGCCAGTATTTACCTTACACAGAAACAAAATAACCCACCCAAATCTAACTCTCTCTGCAAATGTTATATCTGCCACACCTGCAGTGCACATGGGCCCTCATTCCGAGTTGTTCGCTCGTTCTTTTCCTTCGCATCGTTGCGATTTTCCGCTAACTGCGCATGCGCAATGTTCGCACTGCGACTGCGCCAAGTAAATTTGCTAAGAAGTTTGGTATTTTACTCACGGCATTACGAAGTTTTTTCTTCGTTTTGCTGATCGGAGTGTGATTGACAGGAAGTGGGTGTTTCTGGGCGGAAACTGGCCGTTTTATGGGTGTGTGTGAAAAAACGCTGCCGTTTCTGGGAAAAACGCGGGAGTGGCTGGAGAAACGGGGGAGTGTCTGGGCGAACGCTGGGTGTGTTTGTGACGTCAAACCAGGAACGACAAGCATTGAACTGATCGCACTGGAAGAGTAAGTATCGAGCTACTCAGAAACTGCAAAGAAAAATCTTTTCGCAATATTGCGAATACTTCGTTCGCAATTCAGCTAAGCTAAGATTCACTCCCAGAGGGCGGCGGCTTAGCGTGTGCACTGCTGCGAAAAGCGGCTAGCGAGCGAACAACTCGAAATGAGGGCCATGGTTTTGCCCAACTGCTAAAAAAATTCCTGCTGCGATCAACTCGGAATTACCCCAAAGTGTTTGTTTACTGTGGGGGGGCCAATGTGCTTTATTCCTGTGGGGATGAATGCTTCTGTTTGATCACTGCTGGGGACAGTGTTAATGCTGTGGGCAATGTGTTTGATACAGTAACTACTGTACAGGGACCAATGTGTTTTATTATTTTTCCACATTGACAGGCCTCCAGGCGGACCAGGACCCACCATGCCCTCCAGGACCCGCCACCACCAGTCCACCCATCCTCCAGTGGAGAGGCAAGCACAGCCCTCCCCATAGTAAGTACAGTACTTGTTTTTGTTACTTTGTGAGTTTTTTTAATAAGGGCTAACTGTATGCATACAGTATACTGTATTTCTAAATTGTTGAAAATGTGTGTGTGTGTCTCCCTCCTCTACACAAAAGACTTCATTATTCCCTATTATACAGTATACAGTATCACCAACCTCATCTCCTCCCACCCTCCCCGGTCTGTCTTACTGAAAATTGTGCTACCATTTTTTGATCCATAGTTCTGCAGGAGGAAGCAGGACCAAGCAGCCCTTCAGGCCCCAGCACGGACAGCTACGAGTGCTGGAGCAGACCTGAGCCCCCGGAGCCAACCCTTTACTGTGCATCTTGCTCCTCCGATGAGGAGGTGGCAGCAGCACTGCCTCCTGTATGGACCAGGCCTCTCCCAGGCTGTAAGTACTGAACTGTACTGTACATCATGTTCTGTTGTTAATGATGATTTACAGTATGATGACCCTATGGATTGCTGCCCTAAGCAAATTTGTATCTTCCCTGAAGCGGCTCAGTGTTGATAGTGTGATAGTATACTGTACGTAGTACTGTAGATACTGTACAACATACAGTAATACTGTAGTTGTCAAGCCATCTTACTGCTGGTCTTCCCCTGTTTTTCTGTATGGATACTGTACAGTATTGCACCTTTCTGCGCATGCTGTCCAAAGTAGAGTAGTATACAGTAGCTACAGTACAGTACAGTAGGTACTGTAGGAGAACACAGATTTGTCTTTTGTATTAGTGATTGATTTGTTCTTCGGGCACTCCATGGTACAGCACATTACATTACAGTACACAGAATGTTGGGCTCCAGCATCAATAATCTTCTTACTGTACTTTATTGGTGTTCACATGTGCTGCCGTATGATATTGTATAGTATTTCTGTATGCTGTACTGTATTACTATCATTTCAGAAAGTGAACGATCATTTCTTTATCCACAGTGCATTCCCCCATACTACCAGAGGAGGAATCTGAGGATGGGGAGTAGCCCGAGACTCCTCCACTACCATGTAAGAACTACTGTACTGTACAGTACATTACTGACTGTACTGTCTCTAACTTTTAGTAATACTGGTGGTCATTCCGAGTTTATCGCTAGCTGCATTTGTTCCCTGTGTAACGATCAGGGTAAAAATCTGCTTTTCTGCGCATGCGTATGCACCGCAATGCGCAGGCGCGTCGTACGACGGTTCCATGCCGTTTGAATGAAATCTATCGACGATTCCATTCACACGGCAGAACGCAAGAAGACTGACATGAAGGGGGCGTTTCTGGGTGTCAACTGACCGTTTTCAGGGAGTGTTTGGAAAAATGCAGGCATGTAGGAGAAAATGCAGGCGTGGTTGGCCGGACGCTGGGCGTGTGTATGACGTCCAATCCTGACACGAATAGGCTGTAGTGATCACAAGGGCTGAGTAAGTTCAGAGCTACTGTACTCTGAACCTGCACAAACTGTTTTTGCAGAGCTCGGCTGCACAAGCGTTCGCACTCCTGCAAAGCTAAAATACACTCCCCAGTGGGCGGCGGCAAAGTGTTTGCGTGGCTGCTAAAACCAGCTAGCGAGTGATCAACTCGGAATGACCTCCACTGTCTCTACACTACAGTGCACAGTGGAGGATTTACCACAAGTTAACCAAAGCATCTGCTTAGGTCCTGTAGGTCTCACGGGTCTCTGCTTGCCATAAGAGGCCAACCACAAGTATAACATACAGTACATTAATTTTGCATATAATTTTAAATTCCACAAAGCTGGGTGTGTAGTGGATGGGGTTGGGTGTACAGTGTTATTTTAAGTACAGTATTGGGGATGCTGGATTGTTTGAGGGAGGGGTGCCCTAAATCTGCATTTTGATTAGGGCCCCGTGAGGTCTACGGTAGAGAACTAAACCTACAGTACCTTCTCTACTGTAATTTAAATAAAACACCACATGTGCAGTGTACATTATTGTAAAGTGTATCTCATGCCCTACCTTTACCTTCTCTATCCATTCACTGTATTGTGTTTGTTCACATGGGTTCGAGGTACAGTACTGCACAGTAAACTGACAGTGCACTATTTTTTTACAGCAACGCCTGTAGAAGAGGTAGACCTCCAAGGTACAGTACTGTAATTATTAATAACTTTCAGTATTAAGATCCCTCATGGCTGTTTACAGTATCAAGTGGGAATAATCTTCAGACTTCTGCAATGCTTGCTGAATCCAGTACAGTACAGTACTGTATGTTAAAATCTACTGCACTAAAGTACAGTATTTTAATGTATTCGCCATTCACCAGGTCAAAATCCAGTAAATACTGTAAGGTTGCCATTCATGTATAACTACAGTAACCCCAACATTGCCTAGGATTTTGGCTTCCAAAATACTGTAGCCCTAGTAATGTACAGTACTGTGTATTTTTTCCAGTGGGTAGTGGTAGGGCATTGTGGGGATTTCCTTGTTGCATTTCATATGTACTGTATGTTTATACATGGCAGGGTTTGGGGAGGAACAGTAAGAGGAGGGTGGGACAAGCTGCCTCAGTAGCCCTCTCCTATCTGTAATTACAGTACAAAGTATTAATATGCTGTATACTGTATTATGCTTTACTACCCCAATATTTGCAGCCATGCAATGCTTTTGTACATACTGTATGCTGGGGTGTAGGGCCAGACATGCTGGGCGTCCTCCCGCATGTCTGTGAAACTGATTGTAGAACTGATCGTAGATGTGCTAAATGTAGCACATCTACAGTACATCTACATCTGATCTGAAATAGGCCACAGGTGCGATGTGCACCTTGTGAAATTTAAACCATGTGGGGTGAATGCTTCTGTTTGATCACTCATGGGGACAATGTAAATGCTGTGGCCAATGTGTTCGATACAGTAACTACTGTACAGGGGCCAATGCGTTTTATTATTTTTCACCATTGACAGGCCTCCAGGAGGGCGAGGGCCAAACATGGTCTCCAGAACCCCCCAGCACTCCCGCTACTACCACCACCCGACCACCCACCCACCCACCCACCCACTTCATGATGCTGCACATCTGTCCCGTCAATAAGTAAGCATTCCTGCACTGTACATTGCTGTACATGTACTGTACACGGAAAAATACTGTAAAGTATAGGAAAAGTCTACATTACTGTGTATGGACACCTCTGTCCAGTAAGAACTTTACTGTCCTGAAAGAATCCAGCAGGACCATTGCTAGGTGTGGGTGAGCCGTTGATAAACTTGTGGAGAAAGCCAGAGGAAACAGTAGTCATTTTAGGGGAGACTAACTTAAAAGAGGCAGGTGCGATCAGGTTAGGGTTAGGCTGCAGGGGTGGTGGGGTTTAACATTGACAGTAGATGCTACGATAACTGGTGAGGGTTAGTATTACAGTGTAAGGAGAAGAGGGAGTTTAGGGATAAGCTGCAGGGAAGAGGGGTTTGGGTTAGTCACCACCAGGGATGGATAAGTGTAGGCATCGCTGGTGGAGGTTAAGGTTAGTCTATGGCGTGGAGGGTTAGGGCTAAGCTGTGGAGGGGTTTTTAGGGTTAGGCTGCAGAAAAGGTGGGTTAGAAGGTAGGGGGTATGGTAAGTACTGTATACTGTACTTACTGTACCTACTGTAACTACTTTCAGGATTGTCTCCATTGAGTTGCCTAGTATTGTACAGTACTGTATTCTACTGGACTGTATACTGTATTATGATTTACTACTACCCCAAAATTCCCTCTGAGTGACACTAACAATACTGTAGAAATGTACTGTACATCCCGAAATGACAAAAAATGTTTTGTTTTATTTTTGCAGTCCCACTACAGCCAGAATCCGGCAATCCACCTCCTCCCGGTAAGACATTTTTTGTTAAGTTAAGGTTCATTTCACCAGGGACGTGCAGTCAGGGGAGGCAGGGGAGGCAGTGCCTCCCCTGTCATTAATGATTAACATAATACAAAGAAGATACTTATGGCACATATTATGTGTCATAAGTATCTGCTTTATATTATGTTAATCATTTTAGGCATAAATACCTGTTTAAACTTTATTTCTGTCATTGTCTGCGGCACCGAGCTAGGTGCCTCTCGCTCACCATTGTAAAGTCCGGAAGGAGGGGACGGTCGGGGGGCGGGGCCATGGTGAGGGCTGAAAAAGCCCATTAAAAAATGCACTTGAAGCGGCACCGATACAAGTGCCTCAGAGCAGCAGGGACGTGCTTTCAGCCATATGAAAGCACGCCCCTGTCACTGTGATTGGGCACTGGGCAGCAGCTGCAGCACTGACAGTGACCTGCATCCTGCTATCACTATCAGTGCTACAGTGGGAGAGTAGGAGAGAGATCGTGTCTGCTGCAGTGTGTCAGTGCATGTAAGTGTTTAGTTACAGTACACTCACACACACTGTCACACAGTTACGCTACAACTCCCTATATTGCTGTCCAGGTCTTTCATTAACTCAGTGCAGCGCTATTAAGTTAATGCATGGAAGCCCTGGACAGCAATATTATATCAATGTTCTCCCCCCCCCCCCCCTCCCCGCCATCCCCCCTCTCCCCTGTTCCACACAATAACGGTTTAAATGTATTTTATGAAAAAAATCCACAGCACTCACACAGATGGTTAATGCCTGCTCATCACGTTCGATGAGCAGGCACACTTTGCTGTGTGAGACCCGGCATAGAGGGCGGTAGCGGGCGGACGCGGCTGCGGTGTCTTTTTTTTTTTTTTCATTGATTTAAAATCCGTGTGCGGCTTGCGCTAAACGGGAGCCGGCCACGGCCCCATCACATGTTCCCTCAGTAGTCTTCACAGTCAGAGAGGCTCGGAAGCCGGGAAGGGAAGCCCCGCCTCCTACCCGCACAGCTCCGTCTAATTGATGGTGCCTTCCTAAACCCGGCGCTTCTCCTCCCAGCGAGCTGTACCGCACCACACTGCACCGCAGCACCAGCATGAAGCAGTGATCCCTGGAGCACCTCACAAACACCAGCCTGCCAGATCCCAGCAGCAGCCGAAGCGGAGGGGCTGCTCAGCAGGCTGCTGTGTAATAGTGCAGTGCTGCAGCCAGTGTGCTGGGCCAGGCATTGACAGGAGCAGCAACCCGAGATCAGTGCTCCCTGCCCAGTGTCCCCACCATTACTGCCCCCCATCCCAGTGTCTCCCACCCTGCCGAGTGTCCCCCCACCATTACTGCCCCCCATCTCAGTGTCTCCCACCCTGCCCAGTGTCCCCCATCATTACTGCCCCCCATCCCAGTGTCTGCCACCCTGACCAGTGTCCCCCACTATTACTGCCCCTCCATCCCAGTGTCTCCCACCCTGCCCAGTGTCCCCCACCATTACTGCCCCTCCATCCCAGTGTCTCCCACCCTGCCCAGTGTCCCCCACCATTACTGCCCCCCATCCCAGTGTCTCCCAACCTGCCCAGTGTCCCCCACCAATACTTCCCCTCCATCCCAGTGTCTCCCACCCTGCCCAGTGTCCCCCACCATTACTGACCCCCCATCCCAGTGTCCCCCACCATTACTGACCCCCCATCCCAGTGTCTCCCACCCTGCCCAGTGTCCCCCACCATTACTGCCTCCATCTTAGTGTCTCCCACCCTGCCCAGTGACCCCCACCATTACTGCCCCCCTATCCCAGTGTCTCCCACCCTGCCCAGTGTCCCCCACCAATACTGCCCCTCCATCCCAGTGTCTACCACCCTGCCCAGTGTCCCCCACCATTACTGGACCTCCATCCCAGTGTCTCCCACCCTGCCCAGTGTCCCCCACCATCACTGCCCCCCCATCCTAGTGTCTCCCACCCTGCCCAGTGTCCCCCACCATTACTGCCCCTCCATCCCAGTGTCTTCCACCCTGCCCAGTGTCCCCCACCATTACTGCCCCCCATCCCAGTGTCTCCCACCCTGCCGGCCCAGTGTCTCCTCCTTTCCCTTCCCAACCAGCCCACTGCACTTCTCTCACTGCTCCTGCACCTTGAAAGCCCCCATCTAGTATAGCCACAATGTCCACACCTCATGCACATCAAAAGCTTGCTTTACCCACCACATCCAGTACCTGTCAGGCGCTTATATTGTGTGTGTACCTTTCTGTGCATTCTCATTGTGTGTCATTATTATTATTTTAAGTACAGTGACTTTTTATTCTTTAAATTCAAGATACAGTACATGTAATTTTTGTTCGGTGTTTTGTGTGTGTGTGTGTGTGTGTATATATATATATATATATATATATATATATATATATTCACATTCATTTACAACAGTGCCTCCCCAGTCATTGACCTCACCGCACGTCACTGCATTTCACCACTGTTTCTCAACCTTATCTGTATCTAGATCTTATCTGTATCTGTACAGTACTCAACCTGTATTACTGTTCTAATACAGTACATTGTTTTTAATTTTCACAGAACTCCGAAGACTAATGATATTGGCAAACACCCTGTTTGACTACATTTATCGTTCTTTGTAAAAAATATTTATTATTACTGTACAGTATTTGTTGTTGTTCATTTAGTGTATTACAGTACATCTTTATCCCAGCCAAAAGTGTTTATTTTTTGGTTTCACATCACACCTGATGAACCTCTTCAACTGTGCCCAGACCAATTCAATAGGATTCCTGTGCAGTGACCTACAGTACACTAATATACAGTATATTAGCATACTGTACAGTACAGTAATTCAATCAATACAAAGTCAACTACAGTATATACTGTAAATATACTTTAATAATACATACCGTACTGTATTGTACAATAATTAGTGAATACAGTAGATTAGAATGATACTCACTCTGGCGGTGTACATTGCCAATGTACTGTATTTGGCGGTGTGTGGTGCCAATTTATTCCTCTCTTTCATGAATTTTGCATTTCTTACACCCAACAAACTGCATTTGGCTCCATGTACAGTAGTTCAGTGCATGGTGGGAAGAAGATAATAGAAATACAGTATCGTTAGTACAGTAGTAGTATTCGGATGTTCACAACATGTCACAACAATGCTTAACAAAGTGTCTCTCTAAATCTGACGTTTCAGATACAGCCTACAGTACAGTACAGTATACTGTAGATGCCTGAAATTGAGTACTGCCAGGCAGGGGCGAAAGTAAAACTTTGATTATCCCCATAGCAAAACCTTGAAAGCCCACCCTGCTGGTGTCAATATCAAATCCCATGCAGTAGAGAGAGGAACAAGAAAGAGAAGTGGGGGAGAGAGAGAGGGTTTCATGTTAAAAAAGAGTCAGGAGCCAGAGAGATGGTGTATATGTAGGAGAGGCCGGGTGTGGGCTGGGTATCTATTACACTTACCGAGGGTGGACCTTCTGCTCCCCTTTGGATGCCCCGGGTTCCCCTCGGGGGTGGCTCTGGCTCGCTAGACTGGAGTGGCTGGGAGTCCTGGATGGTTCCTGTAAAGGAGAAAACAACCTACATACGCACGGACTGAGAGGAGGGGAGGAGGGACACCCACGGGTGAGCTCAATAATAGGTAATCATTGGCACTTGTTGCCTCAGACTGGATGCCCGTGAGGTGCAGAAGCACCCGGTGCAACCATGGATGGAAACGCCCACGAACAGGGGGAGGGGTGGGGAATGTGGTGACAAACTTACGTAACACACACGGCATACAGGTTTGCTCACCTGACTCTATCTTGCCCACTTGCATGATGAGCGATCACACTTCTGGTACCTAGGACAGGAATACGCAAGAGAAAGCGACGCGGGCGGAGGCACACACAAGCGAGCAGCTCTGTCACTGACTGGAACTTTGCACAGCTAACAGCCTACCTGCGAGGGGCGCCTGACTGGGAAGTAATGTGTGGAGGCGGACCTCGACTGGGTACCTGCTGCCTAGCGCCGAAGCGATGCCTGCGGCAGGACCAGTATACAGCCCCCTAACCACTATGAGGTGGAATGTCGCAGAACGCTATACGCACAGGAAATACTGTATAATGCAGAAACAAACAGTGACATATGTACAACACTGTACCTACTGTCTATAAGAATACAGTGACACACAATACCTACTCTAGGAGAATATAGTGAAACACAATACATGCAGCCTATGACAATACAGTGAGACAATACCTACTCTAGGAGAATACAGTGAAACACAATACCTACAGCCTATGACAATACAGTGAGACACAAACCTACTCTAGGAGAATATAGTGAAACACAATACCTGCCGCCTATGACAATACAGTGAGACAATACCTACTCTAGGAGAATACAGTGAAACACAATACCTACACCGAGAGGGAGCCTCACTGGACCACTGGACAGCAGGGTCAGAAGTAGTGTTAAATGCAGCAGCAGCCGAACTCTGGACAGCAGGGATCCCAGGGCAAAGTGGCGCAGACGCTCGAGGAGGAAGAGCAGCAGCAGGATGGTGTCATGGAGAAATATGAGCGAGGGAGAGAGAGAGAGTAACATGGGGAGAGAGGGGGAGGGAGAGAGATACAGTTTCAGAGAAAATAGAGAGAGAGGGTGGGAGAGAGATACAGTTTCAGGGGAGAGACAATGTCAAGTAGAGAGATACCAAAGACTGTTATACTGTATATGGTAATATCACAGGCTTATGTTCTTCAACTCTGCTCTTCTACCATCTTTTCAGACCCTTCTCAGTGTGAGTACTGTACTGTACTGAGTGCTGAGAGATGGATATTTAAGGTACTGCAGGGAGGAATATACAGTATGTGATGTCAACACTGAAGGGAGGGAGATGTGTTGTGAGGTGGACAGTGAAGGGAACATTGAGTCAAGTGAGAGGTACTGGAGAAACTACATAGCAGTGGCATGACCATTTCGTTCAATGATGACAGGCAACACTCTGTCCAGATGGTTTATGTAATTATTACACTGGGCAGGTGTCAGTACTTCTTCCCAAAATTTCTTTATCCCAGCCATAAGTTCTTGTTTATTTCTTGGTTTCACATCACACCTGATGAACCTCTTCAATTGTGCCCAGACCATTTCTATAGGATTCATGTCCGGTGACCTACAGTATACAATAGTACATAAAAATAAATTATTAGCATACTGCACAGTACAGTAATTCAATCAATACAAAGTCAACTATAATAAATGCATATTGCACAATAATTAGTGGCTACTGTTACTGTACATTAGGATAATACTCACTCTGGCGGTGCGCGTTGCCAATTTATTCCTCTCTCTTCCATGAATTTTGCAGAAGCAGAATGTTTAGGGTCGTTATCTTGGAAAACTCTGTGTCTAGATGGATAGTATTGTCTGATAAATGGCATCAAACACTTATCTACTATGTGTTCTTGGAAGAAGAACTTATCCTTAATCCCTACAGAGATAAGAAATGTTTGTCACTAACAAGAACACATTGCAGTACTGTACTGTAAACTGTCATTTACAATACAGGAATGAAAAAATATTATTTGTTCTGCATTGTTTAGAACTAACACTGTACAGTACCTTCAAAAATGCACATAGGTCCAGCACCCATGCGAGATATAACTCCCCATACGTGGACCTTTAATGGAAACTTTGCACATGATTTCAATGAGATAAAGTTACGTTTGCGGAAGGACATTCTTGAGAACCTCTCCATAGAAACAGAAGTTTCATCTGTGAAAATTACATCATTAAATTTTTCACCACTGTCAATCCACCGTTGAGCTTGTTCAACTCGCTTTTCTTTAATAACATCTCTGATCATGGGATTTATCCTGTGCAAATAAAAATGTGGATAATGCAGTCACTCAGTGTATTGTTAAAGACTTACAGTATTACTAAATAAATTAGGGTTGGTGTACAGTATTTTACAGTACCTTGTCTGACCATAACTCCATCCCATTTCTCTCTGCATCCGTTTGATACTGGAACATGAGATGTCCAGATTATATTCTGAATGAAGAATGCATCTTATTTGTCCAGCAGTACGCTCATCATGCGCACGAGTTAATTCTTCAACAATCTTTTTGACTCTCCTACAGTAATACACAAAATTATTGTACAGTATACAGTAATTACAGAATTATAATTATCCCAGTGTCCCCACAGCAAGCGGTACTGGGGAGTGGGAAGAGCAGCACTCCAGGTGGTCATTACATGTACTGTAACTTGCGCAACAGGAACAGTACATGTAACTGACACTATAGGAGGCATTAGGTGTACAGTAACTGGCACTACAGGGGGTCATTACGTGTAACTGGCACTACACAAGGCATTATGTGTAAATGGCACTATAGGAAGCATTACGTGTAACTGGCACCATAATGGTGGCATTACGTGTAACTGGCACTATACTGAGTCATTACGTGTAACTGGCACTACAGTATACTGGGGGCATTACGTGTAACTGGCACTATACTGGGGGCATTACTTGTAAAGAGTACTACTGTATTCATTATGTGTAAGGCTGCCAATTTTGTGTGTGTAGGGTGGTGTGATAATGTGGTATACTGTATATATTTATAATGTAATAACATAATACTGTATACTGTATACTGTATACATTAGTTGTGAGGCCCCGCCCACTTTTCTAGAACCACGTGCGCCTTCGACTCACACATTGGGGAGATTGGAGGGCACTTCAAAAGATTTTGCTCAGAGTGCTAGTAGGCCTGGAGTTGTCTGAGTACTTTGGAGTCTGTCCTTTAATCACAGTATACAGTACTGTATACACAATGTCATCAGTAGCAGCCCACCCCCATGTACTCTAATGTACTGTACTGTACTGTATCTGATGTTCCTAAAAAGTGAGCTGAGGTTTGCGTTCTTGTGCTGCTGAGGATGTACTGGAGAAGCCAGTGCCTCCCCAGCCATTGACCTCCCCGGACATCACTGATCTACTGTACAATGAATCTGTAAAGTACAGTACTGTATCTACAGTCTTCTACTGTACTTACCATGTGCATTTAGAAGGCGTTCTATATCTGCGGCGCATCCTCATAAAAGCATGATTGCGTACAGCCTGTAAATGAACTACAACACCACTTTCTTTAAGCCAAGCCTGGATCTGTCGTGTTGTCTTGTTTTCTTTTTTCATCTTTGCAATTATCTGGCTCATAGATTTGCTGATTTTTACTGCCATGTTTCACGTCAGGAACTAGGGAGACAAGATAATGTACAGTAAATACTGACCTGTACTGTAATTTTTGGCACTCCATTATATAATTTTTTTTACAATATACTGTACAATAGAGTACAGAACTGTGTACAGTATTATGTATGTTAAAACAATTCAATTGCCCCTCGTGATATCTGCGAATCGGTGTTGCAGTTTCTTGCACACAGTGCTAAAATGTCTACTTGCGGCACTGCAAATTACTGTACATACTGTACAGTAGATGTGCATCTATAGACATGGCTAGTGTACAAGGAAGGAATACACGGACATACGGTACAGTGCGGGGCTTAGCTACTGTAACAGGAGAGAAGAGAGGCATGTTTGGGGACAAAATGGACATTTTGTCTTCCTACGAACCTGCACATGGCTTGCTCTTAGGACCTGCTAGGGTCAGTAGCGGCTCTTGCCACGGGCAAGCAGGCTTTTTACCCAGGAGCGTCGCTGCCCTTAGGGTGCCACCGCCATGGCAAGAGCAGCTACTCCTGACCCCCTCCCTGGCTGCAGCAGGCGCCGTGGGCTGTGTGGCTGCCGGCTGCAGCCAGCATCGCTGACTGACTGACTACAGAGGGCACTGCTACAGGGGGAACAGCTACTGGGGGCAAATCAACTGCGGGCACAGCTACTGGGGACACAGCTACAAGGAGCAATACTACAGGGGTCACATACTAGGGGCACATCTACAGGGGGCACAACTACAGGGGGCACATATTGGGGACACTGGTACAGGGGGAACAGCTACAGGGGAAAATCAACTGGGGGCACAAGGGGCACAGCTACAGGGGGCAAATGTACTGGGGGAAAAGCAACAGGGGACACAACTACTGGGGGCAAAGCAACAGGGGGCACAAATACTGGGACACAGCAACAGGGGGCACAACTACTGGGGGAAAAGCAACGGGGCACAACTGCTGGGGCACAGCTACAGAGGGCAAAGCAACAGGGGGCTCAACTACTGTGGGCAAAGCAACAGGGGGCATAGCAACAGGGGGGACAACTACTGGGGCACAGCTACAGGGGGCACAGCAACAGGGAGCAAATCTACTGGGGGAAAAGCAACAGGGGGCACAACTAATGGGGGCAAAGCAACAGAGGGCACAAGTACTGGGGAAAATCTACTGGGGGCAAAGCAACAGGGGGCACAGCTAATGGGGCAAAGCAACAGGGGGCACAGCGAGGAGGCACAGCTACAGGGGGAAAATCAACTGGAGGGCACAACTACTTGTGGCAAATCTGGGGGCATAACTGTGACCATGCCCCTCCCCTATGAAGCCATTCCCCATGTTTTTTGCCTAACTGTTTTGCCTGGGGGGAGAGAAGGGGGGGGGAGTAGAAACTTTCGCACTGGGCGCCACAAGGTGTGAAACCAGCCCTGCACGTACAGTATGCTCCCACAGTGCCAGATAAACGTACTGTATGCCCCCACAGT